>NC_084793.1:229813904-230130495 GCF_963169125.1 Humulus lupulus | reverse complement strand
CCAGGATCTCACGCCCAAAGACCCAGGAGCCATTCACGCCCAAACACAAGCTCCTCCAGAGGCCCACGCTGATGCTTCCCAGCAGGCCCATCCGAAGCAACCAAGGCCCACCATGACCAGCTGAAGCCCAACGTAACCCTCTCCCAGCCAGCGTCACGTGGCACGTCTTCATTGGCTGAGAATGGGTCAAAACCCACATCTGCCACCAGCCACCTTCAACCCATGTTTTGTGGGTATTTGGCCTTGCAAATTACCACTTTGAGCTTTAAAGCTCATATTTTTTGGTGTTTTTGAAAAATGGTATTTTGACCATATACCAAAATAACTAGGTTAATATTTATAATAAGATTTGATTTTTCAAAATCATATTTTATTATTAATATTTCAGATTTATTTTGTAAACCCCATTTTGTTGTTTAATTTCTTTTTAGTCTTTTTCTCCCTCTATAAATAGGGACTCTTCTTTCACATTTGATATGTAATTTTTAAGTAGCAAAACTCTACTAAATTTTAGTCTCATTTCTCATATTTTCTCTCTAGAATTTCATGAGAATGTCTAGCATAATAGGCTAACCTTCTTGGGAAGGTTAGGATGATCCTATATGCACTATGACTTTATTTGGTATTTTTGATTCACCTTGTGCTTAAAGTTTATATATTTGAGTGATTTATTTTCTTTCATCTCTATTTCTTCATCTCTATTCCTTCATTTTGTTATCTATATGTATGTTTACTAATAGTATATAGATTTTGTCAAGCACTTTCTATGTATTATCAAATTAGTGAAAATAATATAGATAACATATTTATCATTTTCTCCATCTCATTCATATATATTTACTTTTGCTAAATCTATATAGAATTAGTCATGCTCTTTCTATGTATTTTATAAATAGTAAAAGTAATATTTGTGTTAGGTTTTATGTCCAATCTTTTATTGCATTATTGCCAATGGTATAATGTCATTTTTAGATTTCTCATAAGATTTATCTCATCTTTCCATGGTAAAGAATAATAATCACTTGAATACATTTTTGTGAAATATATTTGTACTTCAATGTTAAATCTTCCAAATGAATAGTTGGGATGTGAACTATCCATTTGTGTAATTTTTGTGAATCAAAGATCCAAATAAATAAGTATGCATATTGGTGATTCTTGATCCTTCCTACTTGTTACCTATTGTTACATCACATTTTAATCTATCTTTATTTCTAATCTTTAAATTTCAAAAACAACAAAAATATCACTTGTTCTATTTTCCTTACATTATTTATCTCTAACATTTATTTATTGATTAACTTTATTTCTTTGCCTCCTTGTGGAATCGACCGCCCGATCTATACTACGACAACCGCTAAGTGGAAGTCACGTTTGGGCATTAAACACTATGGCTTTGAACAAAATATTGATGAGCCCTGTGTTTACCAACTGAAGGCAAATCAAATAGTGGTATTCCTAGTTCTTTATGTAGATGATATCTTACTCATTAGAAACAATGTTAAGAAATTATCAGATGTGAAGAATTGGTTGAGCACTCAATTCCAGATGAAGGTTTTGGGTGAAGCAAGTTATGTTCTAGGTATCCAGATCATTAGGGATAGAAAGAACATACTCTTAGCTCTATCTCAAGCAGCTTACAATGATAAAGTGCTTGAACGTTTCTCAATGACAAATTCTATGAAAGGGCATCTACCGTCCCGCCATGGAATTCATCTTTCAAAGAAGCAGTCTCCCCAGACTCCTGAAGAGGAAGATGCAATGAGAAAAGTTCCTTATGCATCTGCATTTAGAAGTCTGATGTATGCTATGTTGTGTACTAGACCAGATATCTGCTATGCAGTGAGTGTAGTGAGCCGGTATCAGTCAAACCTAGGACCGGAACATTGGATAGCAGTTAAGCATATCCTGAAGTATTTAAGGCAGGCTAGGGATTATATGTTAGTCTACAAGGGTGGTGTTCTGAACCTTGTAGGCTACACCGATTTAGATTTTCAGACTGATGTTGATGACAGGAAGTCTACTTCTGGAATGGTGTTTATTCTTGGGGGTGGAGCTGTGATTTGGAGAAGCATAAAGCAGTCTGCAATATCAGATTCCACCATGGAGGCTGAGTACATAGTCGTGTCAGAAGCAGCTAAGAAAATAGTCTAGCTAAAGAAGTTCTATTCAGATCTTGGTGTTATTCCAGAAATGGATAAACCGCTTGTGTTGTTTTGTGACAATACATGAGCGATAGCCAACTCAAAAGAACCTCGAAGTCACAAGAGGAGTAAGCATATAGAAAGGAAGTATCACATTATTCGAGAATATGTGGCCAGGGGAGATGTGAAGGTTATGAAGATTGCAACTGAAGACAATCTTGCGGATCCGTTTACAAAGACACTACCAAAAGCTACATTTGATAAGCATATCAAGGAAATGGGATTAGTAGCATTAAGGCATTAGTTTCAATTAGTGCAAGTTGGAGTTTGTTGGGGTTTTATGCCCTAATTAAAACCAAATTTCTTTGTAATCTCATTTAGTATCAAAAAAAGAATAGAAATCCTTTTTTGACTTGGTCAATCACTTTGCTCACATGTTTTATTTTCATGATTATTTGTTTAATATAAACTTTTATTAAATCCCGAGCATATAGCTAATCGTATTTATAGTGACGTAATCACAGTGGAATATAAATATGATTATATGTTCAAAATAAGTTAGTCCTAAGATTAGTCAGTGCACAAGATTTACATTGACTTGCCAATCTACGATATGATCTACTTACACATTATAGTGTTATGCTCTTTCCAGAACATTAGCAAAGTAGATAAGATCGGATGTATTTTTTACATCGGACATGACCGATATTGACAGTTGATAAGATAAGTAAACATACAGTTATTATCTATTCTAGTCATATAATATAGTTGACCATAGGCCAATTCAATCTCAATTCTGAGTGGTTAGTATTCTAACTGATTGTATTATTTGAGTTCTTTGACTTGTTTGTTACCAGCTTACCCTATGGATTAGCCCATACTTACATCTTGGGAACTTGGTAGTATAATTGAGTGGGAGTGTTAATCATAGATATGAACATCTATAGCTTCTGATGAAGAAGTGAAACAATGATTTCCTTTTAGTTTGGTTCAAGGTGTTAAATGATAGAGATCTCATTTAAGTAATTAAATTAGTTTACTGAAATATCATTTACAATGAACTAAGTGTTTTAAGGATAAAATACAATGAGGGATAAAACGGTATTTTAGTCCTATCTCATTGTAGACCATCTATAGAGGATTGAGTGACAATTGTGGTTGTAACAATGGATAATTAATAGCGTATCTATATTTGTTATAGAGCGTTCTATGAATTCAAGAGTGCAATTCCGAGTCTATAGTGGAGTCACGAGGAATTAATAAGTTAGTAAATTTATTTGTTAAATTTATGATAACTTATTGGAGCTTGATTTCATAGGCCCATGGTCCCCATTGTACCTTGGATAAAATCATCTAGATAGTCTCAATTAATTGATTTAATTATGATAACTCTACAAAATAGAGTTATTTTGCCACTTTTTATATGCTAATTGTTGTTAATCCTTGAATTTTTAATTGATTTATTAAGTTTTTAAGTAATTTTGAATTTATTAGGTTTATTTTGATTTTATATATTTTTGTGTGTTTTTATAGTTATATTATTGAAAAATATTATAGTTTAATTATTTAAAAATAATATTGTTAAGTTAGAAGTAAAAACATGCATTTTTGAGCTTAAATGTTATGTCAATTAAAATTTAATTAATATTTTAATGGAAGTTATATGGTATATTTTATTAGAGAAAATAATTAATTTAGTTTATGATTATTTTGTAGGAAACAATGTGCATTTGGTACTTTGAAAAGAAGAGAAAAGAAAAGAATTAAAGTTGAAAAAAAAGGGTGGGAAGTTGGCATTTCTGAAACTCCATCAGCCTAAGGCCCAAGTAGCAAGCCAAGGCCCATTTCTCCTCCACCCATATGCAGCCTCTTTCAGCAGCTCCCCAGCTCACGTTCAGTTGCCTCCTGACTACCTGAAGCTCCAGCAAGGTCAACCGAAGTCACCAAGACCACACGCCAGCCGCTCCAGCAAACCTCTTCAAGCCTTCAGCCGCCTGGCCCATCTGCCATGAGCCACCTACAACCACCTTCACTTTCTTTTTCACCCTTATTGAGCCCAACATCAAAAGCAAAATGTACCATTGTCCCATTTGTCAAAAATACCACGTTTTACCCCACTTTCTACACATTTTACCCCAAAACATCATTATTACACCCTATAATTTACCCCTATTTGTCATATTATAATTAATTAAATTAATTTAATCAATTTAATTAATTTAAATTGATTATTTTAATACTTATTTTTTGGCTATAAATAAGAGATTTGGGGTGTCAATTTGAAAAGAGGAGGTTACCATACCAAAAATTCTACACATTTCAAAACCTCTCTATTCTCTTCATCTTCTTCTTCTTTTTAGTTATTTTCTATGTATTTTTAGAGGAAAAATTTGGAGGTTTCTCCTCCAAATTTTCTTATTTATGTTTGTAATTTTTAATTTGTATTTGCTATTCTAGTTATGTGTTTCTAATCTTTTTAAGATTATTAAGGTGATGATGAAACAATATGTAACTAGATAGTGCTTATTTTGTATATTGATTTCCCATTTTGTGCAACAAAGTTTATGGATTTTTCTTATTCAAATATCTTCTTTCATCTTAAATATCATGTATTTTGGATTGTTAGCACATATTTACACTTTGTTCTTCATTATTGCAAAAACATAATATTCTTTGTGTAAGATGTGTAATTAAATTGTACACATCCATGCTTAGAACAAAAATATTATGTTTTGCCTTATAAATAATGTTCATTGATTTATTTGTTATTTCATTAGATTGATTTACACTAAATGCTTTGAAATTATAACTTTTTGAAAAGTGAAGAAAAATCCTATCTTTTTAGAAGTAATTTGTGCTTAAAATTATAAATATATTTGGAAAATGATAGCTTGATTTATTTTAACTATCACTAAAACTTGGGAATCAATGTACTTATAAATATTATTGAACTTATATTTTGTGGATTCTAATCCTTAATAATCTTATTTTACTATCTTGATTTCTACTTTTAATTTATGTTATATATATTGTCTTTAATTTCTTTATTATTATCTTTAATTTTATTTTTATTATACAAAAATCACATCAATATTTGGAACCAGGATAAAATTTATTAATTTTGATTTAAAATAGTTTTATTTTCGATTTAAGTCAACTCCTTTGGGTTCGACCTCGTGCTTACACGAACACTATATTCCATATACGATTCGTGAGCTTGTGAGTTATAAATATTTAAAACATACCCGTTTTGGGTCCATCAAATTATCAATTAGAATTAACAAAGTTGACCAGGTCAATTTTGGATAGTTTCACAGAGTTATGTAATTTTGAGAAGAAAAGAGAAATCATGGCAGATTTATTAATTAAGATAAATTGGTATCTAAATTAATAAATAAGTTTAAATCAAGGTTCAAATTATAAATAATTAATTTGATAAATGATTTAAATAATTAAATCAATAGAAAATAATACAGGCCTTGATTTTAAGTCCAATGAGCTTATAATCAAATGGGAAATTTCACGGGCCTAAAGCCCATGATAATTTCGACCTAGGGCTTCAAATTGGCTATTATTTTATTGATTTTTTAATTAAATTAAATGGCCTAAGTGAGTCTATAAAAGGAGTGCTTAGAGAGAAGACGACAAATAAGTTTAATCAGTGGTAATCTGATAGTTTTAGATTCTCTCTAAACACAAGTCCTTTTCTAAGCCTCTTTGTTATTTTCTCTTCTTCTCTCTGTTTCTATCTCATGTGTTGAGAATTTCCCACACTAGTCTAGGTGATTCTAAGGAAACATTGGAAGACTATGAAGAAATTAGAAGAACAGTTCAATTTCTTGATAATACTCTGCGACTAGAAGGATACAAGAGTTAGAGAAACTAAAGAAAATACTCTTTCATTCCGCTGCGTATACTGTAAGTATTCTTATCTTTGTTTCTCTTTGAATTCAAATTTAGAAACATGTTCTAGCTTATCTCATATTAATTTGTTTAATATTAGATGTACATGAAAATAAATAAAGATCCAGTATTAGTTTTTCCCAACAGTCTCGAACTGGATTGTCATCCTAAGAGGCGACCTAATAATTACCTGAATGCCATACTGCCAAGTCCTATCTCAAGCTTCTCACATCATCATTAGCTAGATATTCTACTCGTTTGCTTTTTCAATATATTCATCTGCCAACTGTGCCCCTAGCTGAGTGATTAAACCTGTGCTAATTTTTAGGGTACAATAATTAAAGCTTGTCAAAATTACCATTTTACCCTTCTAATTACCTCTTGATCCTTAAGAACCATTAATTCACTAGCAAATAATTAATCTATAATCAAATTATAGATTTGAGCTCAATAACTATCTAGTTCCAGAATTAACCCTTAAGGGAACCAATATTAGATCTGTTGAAGGTGAGAACTCGGCAACAAAGTTAAGTTAGAAAAATTAAAGTCTATTGCTTATCAATGAAGAACTTCAACTATATAATCAAAAGCTTAGAAACTTAGAAAATAGTTGCAGAAGAAAAATGGGGAAAAGAACTTGTATTTCTTTTTTGTGTCCAGCTACAGTGTTTTTTCCAACCCCCTTCCATGTGGAAGTGGGGTTCCTTTTATAGTGGGCTCTAATGGCCCCTGATACATTGTGGTCCAGGGGACCAGATGGTATACAAGTACATTGAGATGGTATACAAGTACATTGTCAGGAGAGTGGTCTCAGGGGTAGTGGTGTTGGCTCCAGTACATGGTCAGATTTCGTGGGGATGTCTCCACTACTTATTTAGTATGAATGTCAGAGGAGTGGCACCAGGCGTAATGGTGGTGGTGGTGGTGTCGACTCTGACATCTGGTTAGAAGCATACAGGTCATGTCCCCTCTCCTAATACTCCCATTACTTGTTTGGCATGAGTATTCGGATCAGACATACGGGGCCTTAAAGGTCGTACCCCGTATGAGCTCCGTACTTGTACGCTATTTTTGAATTATACTTGGTCTTTTACCTTTAAATGTTGGAGTCTCCGTAGGTCCTCATAGGAGACACCATCTTGAGGTGCGGGGTGCGAGATACCTGATGCATGTAGGGGTCGCGACGCGAGATGGGGCTATTGGGCCATTGGTGCAAGACAGGCCCCTTGTCGCGAGATGCTCGAAGCACCTCAAGGCCACCCATGAGATGTGGGTGATAGGTGCGCGAGATGCCACTCCTAGCGAGGAGCCTGTTGGCGTGCGAGACGTTCGTGGGCGTCTAAGGCTATCCCTCGCGAGGCCCTAGTGGCACGGCTATGTTGAGGCGAGGCGAGGCCATCCCTAGCGAGGCCCTGGTGGCACGGCTGTGGCCAGGCGAGGCCGTCCCTCGCGAGGCCCTGGAGGCGCGACTATGTCGAGGCGCGACGAGGCCATCCCTTGCGAGGCCCTGGTGGCACGACTGTGGTTAGGCGAGGCTGTCCCTCGCGAGGCCCTGGAGGCATGGCTGTGGCCAGGTGAGGCTGTCCCTCATGAGGACCTGGAGGCGCGACTATGTCGAGGCGAGGCAAGGCGAGGCCATCCCTCGCGAGGCCCTGGTGGCACGGCTGTGGTGAGGCGAGGCCATCCCTCGTGAGGCCCTGGTGGCACGGCTGTGGCGAGGCGAGGCGAGGGCATAACAGCCTTGTGGAGACATGGGGGTGACGACCTCGTGTAGGTGCCTGAGGGCCTCTTGTGGCACACATCCTAGGCTTCCGAGGCGCGAGACGGGGGGTCCTAGGTTGCACACTTGCTGGGGCTTCGTTTGTCAAGATTTCCCAATACACACCTAGGGACATGGGACCTAAGCACGTATTTTGAGTCTTTTACAAGCATGGAATTTTGAGCCTCTACACTTGCCCCCCAGCCTAGGAGAGGGCCTTTAGGTGCTCTGCTAGAATTTTCGGTATGGTGTCTTGTAAGCAGAGGCGGTGTTTATGATGATCTTTGTTATTGCTTGAGCTAGAGTGTGAGCCTATTATTTGGCTTTGCGGATCCCAATGTAGGTGTTTAGCTCCATATTTGACCATAGATCAAGCATTGGACTTAATGGCTAAGATGAGCTCATGATCCTTATAAATAGCCCATCATGTCTAGCCTATCCTTCACCCTTTATTTCTTTGGCTTAGTGGTTTTGGAAACCTTACTCTTTTCAAGAGGTGAAGAGTTCGATTCCTCACCATCTCACTTTCTATTATTTATGTCATTTCATTTTTTTTATGCCCATATCCATGTGGGTGCTTAGGGACTAAAACATCATTTTCCTTTGTTGTTGCAGGTGCGTACTTTTGACCACTTGCCACTCTTTGACCATGACTATGCTTTTGGCCCTCGACCTCCTTTTGACCACGACATCGTCCAATTTTACTTGCTTGAGGTATACTTTCTTTCTCCCTTATGTCTATTGGGTCCAAATTAGCACCACTCAGGATGGGGTACTTTGGTCTGAGCTCGTCGTGAGTTAACCCAGTTGAATGCCCTCATTCATACCCCGTAGTTAGTTATTTAGAGCGCTTGTGCCTAGAAGTTTTGAGCCCATTCCTTTGTGTTTTGTAGCAATCCTCTCATTTATACGTGAACCTTTTTTGCTTTCGGGATGAGGTCTCATGGCATGTGAAGGACCATTCGACGCTCCTCCGGGGGTCGAGTTTATTGACTTGTCTTCAAACTCGAAGCCCCTCGAGGACAACCTTCACCAAGACTATGACACCTTAAGGCTGGCCAGTATTCGTCATCTTGAGCACATGGCTGAACTTAGACGTAAAATCTGGGTAGTAGAGAGCGAAATAGACTCAGTTTTGAGGGGAGACGGAGTATCTTTTCCCCTTGACCTTAATGACCATATAACGAACCTTAGGGTGACCCTTTTAGATTTATAGATGGAGCTAGAGTTTATGGAGGGAAATCTCCCGCCTGAGCCTCCTACCCCATTTCCCCCTAATGACTGTCATGGGGCCGTCCCGTCTTCTCCTCAACCCTTGTTCTTGGTCTACCCTTGCTTGGCGCTATCACACTCAGCGCCTCGGTGGAAAACCCTTGCTAGGAAGAAAATATGGAGGGTAAAGTGCCCTGTTTCCACCTCACCTTTTTCTTTTGGTTTTGCAGATATGGCGAAGAGAGCACGGCGACAGGTGACCGCTGAGGATCAAGACACTGGCCCCCTGTTGGCATCCACACTAGTGTCCCATGTGTCTGAAAATAAATTGTTGGAATTAAAGGAGAATTACCGTGTTCTCTCGGAATACAAATTATACGTTCCTTCGAACAAGTGCCGGGCTGATTGGCTAAGTCCGAGTTATGTGGCCATGAGCGAGCATATCTTGAAAGCGGGTGGCACAATCCCATTACACCCGTTCTTTGTCATGGTTCTTAACTATTTTGACCTTGCTTCGCTCCAGTTGGCGCCCAACAGCTGGCTGACCTTGAGTTGCCTCTTTATTGCGTATATGGAGCTTCAGGTATGCTCCCACGACCCAAGAGGTGCATTTCATGTACAACCTCATGCCCTCTCCTAAATTCAAAGGCTTTTATTTCCTGCAAAAAGCCAATTTTTCGGTCTCCTTGATAGAGGGTTCTGTATCCAACCCAGGGTATTGGAAGCAGGACTTCTTCTTTGTGGAGGGTCCCCTCTCTGTTCGTGAGCACTTTCGTTCAGATCCTAGTAAGTACTTCAAGTTTTTTATTTTATTTTTTGGAACTTACTGTTTTGGAACTTATGTTCGTGTCGGCAACTGTGTTGATTGTGCAGAGAATTTCACCGTGCCTGAAGTTATCGGGTCGGAGGTGGATGCAGTGGATAAATTTCTTGAGGCTGACCCAGCTGAAAAAATGGCTGTACGTCTCTTCACTGTGACCAACCCCAACCATCACAAGCTGTCCCCGGTCTCAGAGCCTGAGTTGTTGTGGACTATTTCTGGAACGTGGAAGAAAAAGGCTGTGTTGGCTGATCCTCACTCGGACGGGGGTGAGGCTGAGTGTGTGTCAGAGGGGTTCTCCCCAGGACATAAGGCAATTCCACCAACCATCTTTGTCTCCCAGGGAGTGCCCTCTTTTAGCCCATATAGACCATGACATGGCCTCCCACTCCCACGATCAACAAGCCATGCCGAAGGGCTCCGTCTATCCCTATTCTGAGGACTTTGTGCTTTCCCTCAGGCTTCCCTTGATCCTAGTCCATCGGGGGCTCATTTTTCCGATCTTCCTACGCCCCCTCCTGGTCCATCAGGGGCTCATTTTTTTCGATCTTCCTGCTCCCCCTCCTCCTTCGGCGAGCGGGTCATCTGTCCCTACCTAGCCAAGTGCCCTTGGCTCGGAAGGGGCGCCCTGGGTGGGCCCCATGGCGGCCTCTTATGGGCGACGGTATGTCCAGGTCACCACAGATCTTCTTGAGGTTGATTGGAGAGGTCTTGGGAATTTTTCCATGTCGGAGCTCTGGGAGACTCTTGCGCGTTCCGCTGCTTGGGTGAGTTCATGCATCTTACGTCAGCCTTATCCATTTTCTCTCTTTTTTTGTTGCTTATCATCGTTATTGTTATTTTTCTTGTGCAGACCTATACAGTGGCTCTGCGATTTGCCGATTCAGCTCAGGACCTCTCCGTGTCAAATGCTGAAATGGACCGTCTTATGGTCCAGGTTCAGGGGCTTGAGAGAGAGCTTGCTGAAACCAAACAAAAGTTGGAGAAGGCCCTGGCGAAGGCCTCTTCATCATCGAAAAAGAAGAAGAGGGCGATTTCCAAGGCTATGATGCTGCAGGAGAAGGTCACTTGCTTGGAGGCCGACCTTCAGGGTACAAAGGCTACCATCGCAACGTTGCAGGGGAGGGTCACTTCCTTAGAGGTGGATAAGGCTGACATTGAGTATTGATCCATAGAGCGCACCCTCTATGGGGTATGGAGGCAAAATCCAAACTTCAATTTTTCCGCCTTTGGTGAGCATGCCGTTACCAGGGCAGCTGAGTGGAACGCCTACGGCAGGAGGCCTTGAGATTGTCATTCTGCATTTTTTGCCGTTTCAGTCTAATGTGGTTTTATGCTCATTTGAGCCTTATTTTGCTTGTAATTTCTCTAGGTCCTGTTACATTATCAAAACTCCTTATACATATATATATATACAAATGCGATCATTCATCTTTATTCCTCTATGTTAGAGGTCCTTTTGAGCCCGCACAATGGGGTTCGATTGGTTCTCTTTTTTACTTATTAGGCTTGAGGTCCTTTGGAGCCCATGCGAAGGGGTTCAATAGGTCCCTCTTTGGTGCCTCTTGATTGTACCTATAAGGATATATTGACCCATTGGGTTCTAGTTATCCTTTTATATATTTTTTGCACGTGCTTATTATCTTTTGCGAGAAGCGTCCTTCTCGTCGTTATTCATAGTACTATTTTTGCAAGGGTCTCTTTTAGGACCCTTTTTGGCTAGACGGCTTGGTGGCCGTTCTAGGCTTATTGGTGGGTGCTTCTCCTGAGGCCCTTCCTCTTGTGGAAGCATTTACTCTTATTAGGATGCTTTTCTTGTAAGACCTCTTGACCTCCTTGGTGTTCATAAGGGTAGCTAATCCTTGTGAACTCAAGCGATGCCTTACAAGGTCTTCTTCTTTATTCGTAAGGGGATCGTTTTAGGATCCTTTTGGTAAGGAGTCTTTTTAGGATATAATGGTCTCGTTTGGGACCATTTTTTGACATAAGGGGTCCTTTTAGGATCCTCCTGATATAAGGGAACCCGTTAGGACATAAGGGTCTCGTTTGGGACCCTTTTTTGACATAAAGGGTCCTCTTAGGATATAAGGGTCTCGTTTGGGACCCTTTTTTTTTTAGCCCCTATATTCTCATATACTCTGCCCCCCAAGTGTTTGGCGAGATTTATCTCGGCAGGCACTTTGATCATTCTATTCATGCATTCTAATAATCATTTTGCTTAAACAAGAAACTTTACTACATATTCACTTAATGTCACAACATATTCATTGAAAACAGGTGAAGTACATGGAAACTTAGTGTGATTTGTTCTTGCTACATATTAAGGAGTTCAAACTGAACTTACAACTATTACATTTAACTTGCACGTTAGACAGGCTAATATCAACCTTGGCTCAACATGGAAGTTTTAATGATAGTACTTCTTCAGATGTTCTGCATTCCATGCCCTGGGTACCATGGTGTCATCCAAACATGCGAGCTTGTAGGTGTTGGGGGGCACAACTTGGGCAACTTGGTAGGGTCCTTCCCAGTTCGCCCCTAAAACACCCGCGCTTGGATCTCGAGTGTTGGGCAGGACTTTCCACAACATGAGGTCTCCCACTCTGAATGCCCTCTCTCGCACCCTCGAATTATAGTACCTCGCGGCTCGTTGCTGATATGTTGCTAGCCTCAGTTGTGCCCTTTCTCTCTTCGCTTCCAGCAGGTCCAAATTCCCAACCAATGCTGCAATATTAGCCTGGTCATCATATGCTTGCGTGCGAATGGAGTTAATCTTCATTTCTATCGGAAGGACAGCCTCGCAGCCATAGGCTAAGGCGTAAGGTGTCTCCCCAGTGGTGGAACGAGGGGTGGTCCTGTAGCTTGTGGAACATTGGGAAGTTCCTCGACCTAGGCCCCTTTCAACTTTTCCAACTTTGTTTTCAGGTTCCTTTTTAGGATCTTGTTGATGGCCTCCACTTGTCCATTGGCTTGTGGGTGTACTACTGCGGAGAAACTCCTCTTGATTCCTTTTTCCTTGAAATATTCCTCGAATATTCCTCCTTCAAATCTTGTAGGGTACTCCAAATCTGCAGACGATATATTTGTTGACGAAGGTGGTGATTTGCTTAGCCATTATGTTGACTAAAGGCTCTGCTTCCACCCACTTAGTGAAATAATCGACTGCTACAATTGCGTATTTTCCTCCTCCTCTTTCTGCTGGCAACACTTTAATCAAGTCAATCCCCTACACAGCGAAGGGCCACAATCTGGTCATGCTCACCAGCTCATTTGGTGGTTGTTTGGGGTAGTTCGCATGCCTCTGGCACTTGTCACACCTTTTTGCGAAAATCGCTCGCATCCTTTTCCATGGTAGGCCAATAGTACCCCTGGTGGATGGCCTTTTTTGCCGTGGACTGCCCCCCAGCATGATTTCCACATTCCCCCTCATGAATCTCTTGTAGAATTTTTAAAGCCTCTCCCTTATTTACGCATCGTAGGAGCGGGGTAGAGAAGCCTCTCTTATATAAGGATCCATCTACGAGGGTGTACTAAGTGGCTTTGTAAGTCAGTTTACGGGCATCTTTTTTGTCCAAAGGCAAGGTCTCGTCATTTAAGTACCTCACGATGGGTGCAAACCATGACTCCTCAGTGTTATTGACCATGTTGATCCTTTCTTCTGCTATGCTTGGCTTGGGGAGGTATTCGACCGGGATGGACTCAAGCGTGTCTTCGTCTCGAGTGGAGGCGAGTTTCACGAGTGCATTGACGTTTGTGTTTTGCTCTCTTGGAATCTGTTCTATGGTGTATTTTTTGAACTGATCCAAATACCCCCTCACCTTGGCGAGATATGCAGCCATTTTTGGACCTCTAGCTTGGTATTCACCCTTCACCTGAAACACTACCAGCTGTGAGTCACTAAAGACATGCAAATGGGTTACCTTTAACTCCATAGCTAGTCGCAGGCCAGCCAACAGTGCCTCATACTTTGCTTCATTGTTGGAAGCTTCGAATCCGAATCTTAAGGCGCAATACATCTTGTGCCCCTCAGGTCCCGTCATCACCATGCCAGCGCCAACTCCTCCTTCATTAGACGCCCTGTCTACGTGGAGACTCCATTCTTCAGGGTGCTTTCCCTCTCCATGCACTGGTTCATCTCCTTCTACTTCTCCCTCCTCATGGGGTCGGTGTGCAAACTCGACTATGAAGTCTGCAAGTACCTGCCCGTTGATGGAGGTCCTTGGGGTGTAAGTGATATCAAATTGACTTAGTTCAATCGAACACTTTAACAATCTTCATGAAGTTTCCGGTTTGTGCAAGATTTGATGCAAAGGGCTGTTGGTGAGCACCTCGATGGCATGGGCATGAAAATAGGGCATCAGCTTTCGAGAAGCCACTATCAAGGCATATGCCAATTTCTCTATTTCTGGGTACCGGGGTTCTGCGTCTACCAACCGCTTGCTCACATAGTACATGGGTTGTTGATGCTTCTTTTCTCCTTTCACCAAGGCGACACTTATAGCATGCTATGATACAGCTAAATACAAGTACAACTTCTCCCCTTTTTGTGGCTTGGCCAAGAGGGGTGGTTTCCCAAGGTGTTCCTTTAGCTTAGTAAAGGCTTCCTGACAATCATCATCCCAAGGGAACTTTTTGCTCCCTTTTAGGATGTTGAAGAAAGGGAGGCATTTTTCAGTGGACTTGTAAATGAACCAATTGAGGGCTGCTACTCTCCCTGTTAAGCATTGCACCTCTTTCTTGCTTTGCGGTGGGCTCATTTCTAGAAATGCCTTGATTTTGTCAGGATTGGCCTCGATACCTCGTGAATTCACCATGAAACCTAGGAACTTCCTTGATGAAACTCCGAAGGTGCACTTGTGCAGATTTAGCTTCATTCTGAACTTTCTGAGGGTGTTAAACGTCTCATTGAGGTCGCTTGTGAGCTTTTCTGCCTTCTTTGTCTTTACCAGCATATCTTCCACGTATACTTCCATATTCCTTCCTATTTGACTTGCAAACATTTTGTTCACCAGCCTTTGATAAGTAGCACCTGCGTTTTTTAAACCAAAAGGCATCACTTTCTAGCAATAAAGCCCTTTGTCCGTTATGAACGAGGTGTGCTCTTCATCGGCTGGGTTCATGGGTATTTGGTTGTACCCGGAATATGCATCCATGAAGCTAAGTAGCTCGTGTCCCACCGTGGCGTCTACTAATTGGTCTATCCTAGGAAGGGGGAAGCTGTCCTTTGGGCAGGCTTTATTGAGGTTAGTAAAGTCCACACAAGTCCTCCATTTTCCATTGGGCTTTGGGACTAAGACTGGGTTCGATACCCATATTGGGTAGAATGCTTCTCGGATAAACCCATTTGCCTTCAACTTGTCAACCTCCTCTTTTAAGGCCACATATCTTTCTGGGTCTAGTGCTCTCTTTTTCTACCTCACAGGCCTTGCCTTTGGGTCGATATTCTAGTGATGACACATGATTGACGGGTCTATTCCTACCATGTCCTCATGACTCCAGGCGAATACGCAAGGTTGTCTTTAAGAAATTCTACCAGCTTCTCCTTCACGATACTCGGAAGGTTCCTTCCTACCTTCAACTTTCTCAACGGCTCGTTCATGACCGTGACTTCCTCCAACTCCTCTACTGGTTCAGCTCTGGGTTCTTCTGCGACCCGTGAGTCTAACTTGTGCGGGTTTGCGCCTTCATGCACAACCATTTCCATAGGCACCGATGGCTTTGTGGCCGTGCGGAGGGATGTGTTATAGCATTCCCTTGCTTCCTTCTGCTCTCCTTTCATGCATGCTAATGCCCCGGGAGGAATTTCATAGCTAAGTGGCACACAATAATTAAAGATTGTCAAAATTACCATTTTACCCTTCTAATTACCTCTTGATCTTAAGAACCATTAATTCACTAGCGAATAATTAATCTATAATCAAATTATAGATTTGAGCTCAATAACTATCTAGTTCCATAATTAACCCTTAAGGGAACCAATATTAGATCCGTTGCGAAAGTATGAATTCCATTATTATAAATCATGTTCCCAACCATTCATGATATTTAATCTCCAAAACAAAAGTCACTAGCCTCGTTATACTAAGAAACTTTTACGAGTGAATAAAAAAATCCAATAAGCACAAACATGAGTTCATGACTACTCAGGATTTAGACTGATCTACAAATGATCCTCTATTATGATAAAAATTAAATCTTTATAGAAAATGATTTATGAAGATAGTTAATTCATATCGGTCCAGTCATATATAAGCTCTATTATAGACAATACATTTACCAAGATGTCTATCCACATCAGTAATCCGAATCTAGACTACTTTCATCCTGTATGCTTAGTAAATCGTACTAGTAACCATTCATTAAAGATGCTTTACTTTAATATGTTAGTGACTATTTTATTCTTTGTACATGATCTTAATTCTTTCGTACTAATACAATATCATATCCTCATAAATGGATATGGAATTTTCTTGATATTTATATAAATTATTAAAACAATAATTATAATATTTAAATATAATAAAATTGTACTTTTATTTAAAGCAATAAAATATTTTTACATGTTTTTAGGGCATAAATCCTAATGCTTCAATCTACTTAGCATTTTATTTTATTGATTATCTCCTTTGCATTACTGTCGACGGTAGTTGAAATTTTCCTTGCATTTTTTAATTTTTGGATTTGGATAGTCAATAGTCATTTGTTCCTCTGTGGGGGTTTGTCCTCTCATATACTTAGTTGAGTGTAAAGGTTTGCTCAGTTTTCTAGTTTATGCTTTAATCTTATTCAATTTATGTTCATTTTTTATTTGTTGAATTGTCCTGATTTTACATCCAAGTATTTTTTTTGAAGCACCTGCTGAACTTTTTGGTTATTTTCTGTTTTTCTTTTTGCAATTTTTCAGAATGGCAAGTACAACGAGTGTACCTCTGCTTCCAAATCCAAGGCCCTAGATGTTTCACATTCATCCGTGAAACACAAACTTGATCCAGGTGGTTCTTCATCTATTCCTAAGAAGGCTAGGAAAAAATCCAAGTTTGTTTCTGCCTCTAAAGCTAAGGTATCCGTTTTTTTTCTTCTTCATTTTAGCTGTAACTGGTTACATATGGAATTTGGTTTTGATGAATGCCTCTATTATTGTTTTCTTTTTGAGTTTCTTTTATGTTTTTTTTAACAAACAAAAATTGTAAATGTATTTTAGTTTTTTAGTTTTTATTGATTTTGTTGCATTACTTTTGTTATGATATTTTTTTGCAGGATCTTATTTTCAAGATTTCTCAAACTAACCATTTTGGTTATAAGGTCCAGAGATTTTATGAATCATTAGTATTGTAAGAACTTAAAGCTAGGTTTATTGACCCTTAAAAAAGAATTTAATTCTCCTGTTTTGGGTCATTTTTTGGACGTGGATGTGGAAGAATTATATTGGCAAGATTTTGTATCTAGTTTCATTTTTTTTAGTATTTTGTTCTTCATTTTCATTTGCTAACCATTTCGGCTTGCTGTTTTTTTTTTTTTTCTACAGTGGTTGTGAGATTTTTGTGATAAGTATGCTGATTATTTTATTCCCGGTGAAATTGGTTAGCTGCCTAATTCATGATGATCTCTCCAATTATTTGTTTAACCATACAATGAAGAAAATTAAATATGGATATGCTTCTGATGATGAAAATTTGGCCAGGCCTACGAAGAAGCATTACAAGAAGAAAAAGGGCGAGCAACAAATGGAAGTTTAGATTAAGTTTTTAGGTTTTGAAACTATTTTTTTTATTAATTTTTTCATGAAAAAATTGTTGTAGTTATATGATTTGTTCATTTTGGTAGTTTGAATTGATGTTTTGTTTTAAGTAAAAAAAATTCTTTCATTTTAGAACGCTTTAATTATGTTTATAATGTTCATCAGTATAACTAGCTATACCTTATTATGTATTACTTAGATACATTATGTAACTGGTTTCAGTTTTTATATAAAGTTTGCATGTTTTGTTTACATTACTTGTGCTCCTTTTTGAAACAAGAGTCATGTTCTTTATTATCATTTCACTATCAAATTTTAATTTGATTGATTGCTTTATTATAATTTTTTACTGTTTTTTTTTTCTAACTTGTTTTGTTTTCCTTTCTCATTTTGTTATATCAATTTTTTAAAAACACCGCAACTGGTTACAATGGCACATCCAAATGAAAGAATTAAGTTTGAGATCAATCTTTCCTATTTTTCTTGCTTTTTTTTGGTTCCCTTGGGATATGGGTTGAATCCTACAAGTTTTTCGATTGTGTCTCCTCTCCTCACATCTCGCACACTTGTTTTGAACATTGTGCTCTCCTCTTGATATTATTCTTCTTTTCTGAGGCCTTCCTAGTGGTTTGGTTCCCTTTGGTGGCAACATTATTTTGTCTAGATGTTTCGGTAGTTTCTATTCACTTTCGTTTGGTAATGGGTTAAAAGTTGCATCATATGTTGCTCTCATTGTGGCTGTTTTATAGTATTTGGAGCAGTAGCTATGTCAACTCAGTCTTTATTTTGCAATTACAATCAATGCATGACAACAATGTATCTCATTTTCTTGGAACCGAGTACAAGACACTATTTACAGGGTTCATTTGTAACCAGTTACATAAAACACAAGAGTTTTTATGTTAGATTTACATAATATATTGAGTGTTAGAAAAGCTAGTTTTGGTTTATCATTGTTTTTTTTAATAACATGTGTAACCGGTTACAAAAAAAATGCATGTTTTAGCCTACACAACAACAAAAATCACTATTACCGGCGGAGGATCCCGCCGGTAATACATGGTGTATCCGCCGGTATTTGTTATTACCGGCAGAGATCCGCCGGTAAAATCCCGCCATTAATAAACGGTCGGTATTATCACCATTACCGACCGAGTGACACCACCCGCCGGTATTGCATTATTACCGGCGGATTAATAGAGGCGGGAGTCCGCTGGTGATGTGCAACGCTGACCCCGTTTGACCTGTTTATTACCGGCGGGTTCCGCCGGTATTAATCCGCCGGTATTAAAATACTAATATTAAAATAAAACAATTAATTTTATTTTATTTCTTAATAAATATACATATAATACTTATTTAAAAATAATAATATTTAACATATCTTAATTAATAACACAATTAATATTCATCAAACAAAACTAACATTGTAATTAATCATAAAATTAACATAAGAAAATACAAATTGTCTCATTTTAATTACATATAAAGTAATTATAACATAAACATAATAAAATTTCAATTGTCTTAATATAATTAAAAAACATAATCTAATTATTATTGTTTTGATCAGGCCAACTTGGTGTAAAATATTCATTAAGATCAATATCTTGATCACTAGTATTAGGGCGCGGCAACGGTGGTGAAGCAAACTGTGGTGCTTGTGTAGAGTGATGCTGCGAAGATGATCTAAATTGTCGAGCATGTGGTCGCGGCGAGGGAGACTGATGCAAAAAACTCTCAAACTGACCATACCTCTGCTGCTGCGACGGACTCACAAATTGACCATACATCTGCTGTGGATGCTGCTGCTGCGATGAATCCCCGAAGTCACGACGCCTAGGATGTGACGTCTGAGATCCGGTAGCGACGACGGGGTAATATAAAGGAGGGGACTGGGAGGAACGTCCGTACGTGTTTGGATAATTCTGTTGAGGTGGATACACATGTTGTTGTTGTTGTTGTTGTTGTGGCATCGACCAAGGAGGTGGACTTTGAGAAGATATACCACCTTCAGGTTGTGATGGTAAATATCGTTGGAGAAGGATTTCAAACTGCGACTCAGTTTCTGTACTGGTATGCTGAGGATTACCAGATGGACCTTGTTGAGATTTCAACATCCGGATCTCTTCACGCATTGACTTAATTATTTCTGCCATAGTAGCAATGTCTTCCCGAGGTTGGGCCTGTGACTGACTTTGACTTATGGAGCTAGAAGCTGATTTTTTCCCTTTGCCTTTGCTGTAACCTACTCCTCTTTGAAAGTCAGACCTCTCCCCAAGTACTTTACTCATAATCTCGTACTGATCGATCGACGAGGATTCAGCAGCAGATCCAGTTTCAGATCCCTCCGTCGGTCCTTGAGACTGGCTTTGAAGTCGTGCCCTCTCACGCTCTTCCGTCATTTTTTCCTGTTCATAAAAAGTGTTAGAAACACATCAGTAACATAGTTTAATGAAAATAATAACACAAAAGTATAAACTTACAAAAGTTTCTCGAGCTGTGTCGTTGACAAAAACTTTTGCCGATTTTCTCAAATGGCTATCTTTCCAAGTATCAATAACATGTTCATCAGGGTTCGCCTATACAAATTTAGAGATAGGAAGTTAGAATGTAAAATTTTGTTAAATTAAATTAATATTTTTACTTACAAATTGGTGACGCTTAGCCGCCATCGATTTTGTGCCTTGCGTCGATGTATACTTCATTTCTTTTCTATTTTTCTTGTTTTGGTTGGATCGCGCGATAAATTTTGGGCTAAAAAACAACTGAACAATATCTTTCCAACTCTCCTTGGAGCAATGGTCAGGTGGGGCAACTAAAACACTCTGCAAATCTTCCGGATTAGAGTAATATTTTTTGAAGTGAGTATGTCTGATGTTCTTTCTCTCAGAATATCTTTTGCGCATCTCTGTGTAGATAGTTTTCATAACTCTCTCAGGTTCTGGATGACCATCAACATTATAAAAATACTACATTAAAAATAACACGTTAGTCTAGTTTGTAAATGATTTTAATAAAAAAATTATACCACAAGACTTGTTCTAAATTTGTACCTTCATCCTTTGTACGACTTGTTCCTTAAATTGTTGAGGTACATCAGCGAAATCCAAGTAATGTCCTGGCAACAACAAAGGGACTTGGAGGCCTATCTCGCGGACAAAAGCTTGGTCCTCCAAGCCAACCACTTTGTCCATCCTAGGATCAAGCTGAAGATCTAGTGGTTTCCCGGCATTTCGCCGTCGAATTTCAAGTGGCTTCGAATTAGCCAGGCCACGACCCTTTCTTCTCGGCACTTCAGCTATCCACATTTTCAAGAATAACCAAAATGTGAAATATTAATATTATATTTAAACATTCGTTGAGCTTGACTTTCAAGCTATGAGCAAAATTTGAAAATTATTATTAACCTGACTCGCAAGAAGATGGTACTCTACTAGGATCTGGCGGGTCTAGACCTCCACCATCTCCGCCATGAGAGGTGGCTATATCTGCTGACATTGTACTTAGGAACAAAAATGATTAGTTAGTATTAAATTGTTAGTTAGTATCAAATATCACCAATGGAAATGAACATCATGATTACAAGTCTCATATATTATATTTTAAACAATTGTCATTATTACAAAAATATAAAAACTAAGTAGAATAATCACTATCACTTTCATCATTAATTAAATTAACATCAATCGGAGACACATGATTAACATCATCTTCACAAATATCAACTAGCAATTCATCTTCTTCATCGACTTCTTCTTCGCCTAAGTCGTCATTTATGAAATTTTCATCTAATTGATCAGCAGGTGAATTTTGTATAGTGCCAATATATGTTGCAGGTTCATGAGATTCCATAACCAACTGACCGAGATCCACGGTCAACACAAAATTTGATGAGTTTATGTCATGTACAACATCAACATCTGCATCAGCTTCATCGTCCTTGATGTCCCAAATTTGACGGTGATTGACATCCTCAACAATTTTCCAGTGTCGGCCTCTAAGTAGATCATCGAGATAGAATACTTGCTTAGCTTGGCTAGCAAGTATATAAGGCTCATCTTTGTACCATTCGCTACTGACGTTTGTACTGGTGATATTATTTTCAGTGATTGTTTTCTTCTTGCTTGGATCAGTGTTAAACCATTTACACCTAAACAATGCAACTGAATATGCACCAGTGAAAGATAAGACCAGTACATCTTGAAGCGTGCCATAATAGTTTCAACCCCTTTGAAATACATCGAACAAAATGTCATAGCCTCATCAGCGACATAACCTTCAGCTATTGACCCTTCAGGACGAGCTTTATTTCCCACGTAGTTCTTCAATTTTTTCATGTACCTTTCAAAAGGATACATCCATCTCATAAATACCGGTCCACCCAAAATTGCTTCTTCAGGCAAATGTAAGACTAAGTGAATCATTATATCAAAAAAAGCCGGAGGAAAGATCAACTCCATCTTGCACAATATCAGAACAAGGTCTTTTTGTGCTTCCTCCATATCTATAACATTTATAGTCCTCGATCATAGTTGCCTGAAAAAACTACATAGTTCAGAAATGGTGGTCGATATATCTTGGGAGAAACTTGCGAACACCCACAGACAATAATCGTTGCATTATAACATGACAATCGTGGGATTTCAACCCAATGATATTTGTTTCATTCTCTATTACTTTTTTCTTCAAATTTGAACAAAAGCCATCTGGAAATTTCACTTCTTTAATAAATTGACAAAATTGTTGTCTCTGAGCAGGAGTTAACACGTAAGAAGCATGCGGCTTCATCAACTTTCCACTCTCATCTTCATAAATCCACAATGATTCCCTTACTCCCATCTTTTTCAAATCATATCTTGCATTAGTGGTGTCCTTAGACTTATCATTGTCCAAGATTGTGCCGAGGAGACTATCACACACATTTTTTTCGACATGCATGACATCAATGTTATGTTTTAAAATGTTTGTACTCCAATAATCAAGCTCGTAGAAGATGCTTTTTTTCCTCCAATTTCTATCTTCCGCAACTCTTCTACGTTTGACACCTCCAAACTGCAAGTGTTTTCCAGGAACTTGGGGTGGAAGGTTGTTCACTTGTTCTAATATTTCCTCACAAGTAAATCGTTTCGGAGGACGTCTTCTCTCAATTTGTCCATCGAACTCAGTGTTCCTTCTCATTCGATGTGTACTGGACAAGAATCTTCTGTGACCAACATACGATGTCTTACTGATCACTTGAATGGAAGATGTGTCTTCATTACATGTAGGACAAGCTTTGTATCCCTGACCACTCCATCCAGACAAACTACTTCAAGCTGGAAAATCATTGACTGTCCATAAAAGGGCTGCATGCAGCTTGAACATAGTGTTGGTCGTACTATCTCTCGTAACAACTCCGTTAGCCCACAACTCCTTCAACTCATCCACCAATGGTCTTAGAAATACATCTATGTCCTTACCCGGTGATTTTGGACCAGGAATAAGGATGGTCAGCATCAAATTGTTGTCTTTCATACATAACCAAGGTGGAAGATTATAGTTCGCCAACACCACAGGCCACATGCTGTATGCCAGGTTCATGTTGCCAAATGGATTAAATCCATCAGCAGCTAAGCCTAAACGAACATTCCTAGGATCACTTGCAAATCCAGGATGATTGACGTCAAAGTTCTTCCACGCCGTCCCATCCACCGGGTGTCGCATCACTCCATCATCTTTCGATTTCCCAGTGTGGTGCCATAGCATGTCCTTCGCTGTAAGCCTTAAGCTGTATAGTCTTTTCAACCGGGGTGTCAATGAAAAGTAACGCATCACCTTGTGCGGCACCTTATTTCCTTTAGTTTTTTCAAAAGTCACCCATCGACTAGTTCCACAAACTGGACATTCCTCTTTGTTTGAATGCTCTTTGTAAAATAAACAGCAATCATATTGGCACACATGAATCGACTCGTATCCCAACCTTAATTTCTTCAATCTCTTTTTAGCCTCGTAGTACGTTGATGGAATTTTATTTTCCTTCGGAAAGGAAATCTTTAACAACTTCAATAATTCATCGAATATGTTGTTAGGAATCTTCCCTCTAACTTTCAAATGTAATAGCTTAGCTAAGAAGTTAAGGGAAGAAATCCAATCACAACCAGGATACAACTCAGCTTCAATCTCCTCAAATAACTCGTCGTAGTATTGACTTGCGCCACTATTGTCTACTTGCTCAGTTGTCGGTAAGAGGAAGTCCTCCACTATGGGAATCATCTCGTCAACTTCATCATCATCAACTACTTCATCAACAACATCTAGTTCCGCTTCCCCATGATAAATCCACCTCTCATAACCTTGATAAAACCCCCTATCGAATACATGTGCTTCGACAACAGGTAAAATTTCAAGCCTATTATTTATGCATCTGACACACGGACACCTAATTCTTCCATCAGAATCCTTATATTCTGAGGCCATCCTCAAAAAAGATTGTAGACCATTCCAATATTCTTGACAATCACGATTTCTCAATGTTGTCCAAGTCTTGTCAATCGCCATCTAGAGTGTTACAAGAGTCTGTGAGTTTTAGTAATGTGAAAAGGAATGGATAACAAAAAAAATTTGTTATCATTTTTTAAATCTTATGCAATATTATAATATTTTATGTTATTTTATGATGTTTTATTAGAAAATGTTATTCAAATTAAAAAAACAATTCATTCATTATTTTATTGTTAATACTTTAAACTTATCATTTTTGTGTCGATATCCCTATAATCGATGGTTGTGGTCAACAACCATCAATCACAAGCATATCGGGACAGAAAAAATAAATTATTATAAGATAGTAATTTTAAATTAATCATTATTAATTGTAAAAAAATTTATTAAATAAAATTTTCAATTTCTATATACAAATAATTTAATAATAGTTAATATTATTAATTATGTAGCATTAATTATTAAATTAAATAATTAATAATATTAACTATTTAATTAATCATTATTAATTTTTAAGATTTGTATTAAATTAAATTAAATTATTCAATTAGATAATGTTATTTAATAAAAATTAAATTATTATAAGATATGTAGTAATTTTTAATTAATCATTATTAATTGTAAAAACTTTTATTAAATAAAATTTTCAATTTCTATATTCAAATAATTTAATAATAGTAAATATTAGATAATAATATTTAATAAATAAATTAAAATAATTTCTTATAATAATTTATTATTTATTTAATTAATCATTATTAATTTTAAAGACTTATTAAATTAAATTATTTAATTAAATAATATTGAATCATAATTTTATTATTTAATTAATTAAAAAATTAAAAAATAAATTTTTATAAGATATGTAGTAATTTTTAATTAATCATTATTAATTGTAAAAAAATTTATTACTATAAAATTTTCAATTTCTATATTAAAATAATTTAATAATATTTAATATTATTAATTAGATAACATTAACTATTAAATTAAATAATTGATAATATTAACTATTTAATTAACATCAATAATTTGTTATTTAAAGAAAATTTTATATACCACCTTTTTCAAAATTGTGTGTTGTTAACTTCGAGAATTTCAATTTTATTTTTTGTTCATATCAATTTTGAGTTATTTCCTACAAAATTTTAAATTATTTGTACATTATTAAAAAAGAGTTTTATTATACAAGTTAGGCTATCTCAAATGGTTGAGTGTCTGAGAATATTATCAAGCTTATATATGTAGATCTAAAAGACTAAAACATCATTATCAAGTTTCTCTTTCATTCATAATAATTAACCATTAATATATTCATGTCATAATCAAGCTTAGTAGAATAAACAGCGGCAAAGCAGGAACTGTAAATTGTATAAAAAACATATTATCAATGCTTTTTTTTTTTTATAAAAATCCCAGTCAAATGCTATAAAATAATTTATTTTATAAAAAACAGAGTAAACAAACAAACAGAATAAACAAAAAGAGTAAATAGCCAAACAGAGTAAACAAAGATACATACTTGAGAAAAACCCCAAAGAACCTTCAAACTTCAAACTTCAATACTGTAAACGATCCAAGTCTGAAATAAAAATACATACACACAATCAATTTTGATAAATCCATAAATAAAATTGATAAATCAACCAAGGTTTGAAAAAGAAAAATGAAAGAGTCACTTGGTTGTATAAAGCAACAAAGATAGTTCTTCCAAAATTAAACAGGGTGCAATATAGCCCTAAAAGCAGACTTAAATCCCTAGCACAATCAAAAAAAAAATTTCGAATAGGGTGTTAAAAAAAATTATAGAAGTGACGAAAAAACTCTTTAAGAATTTAATAAATTTGATTAAAATTAAAAAAAAAATACATTCACCGAAAAAGAATGCATTATACTACTGACTCTTGGACTCATACAAGTCATTTCCTCAATGAATTAATTGGTAGTTAAGTAAAGCAAAATGGTTACTTATTGCCCATTTCCTCAATGAATTACTTATTCCTTAGGTCCACAGGGAAAAATATTCGGAGTAAACAATTGTATGGTTCTTGTAATGATGCCTGCATAATCCCAAAATCTAGTACTTAAGAACAAGTCCAATGTACCCCATTGCTCCACACCCACCCCAAATAAATAAATAAAAAATAAAATTACCCTGATAGATTAAATCATAAACAACATACTGAAAATAATATAGAAATTTGAAAACTGCAAAATTAAACTGCCATTTTTATTCCTAGAGGTTTGCTATTGCACCTTAAATAGATTATACAAATTAAGATTTTTTATTCAAGTAATATTAGCAAGTACTTAAATGGGAGTCAGTTTTTTTTATTATTATTTACTTGTCAGGCCAAGCAACGAAGTGGCAATGAAGATACAAAAAACACACATCATCCATTCAATATGAAATCCACTTCTATCAAAAGCCATCATTACATTAGATACATTGGATTCAATTTTAACAGTAAGAGAAATCTCTTATCTTAAAATCAGTGAAATGGATTTCACTATAAACAAATTTAATATGATATGCTTAATTGGTAACTACTTTATAACGCAAAAAACACACAAAAATCATAAAAACGAGTCGTAAATATATGAAACTGACAATAACTTAAGACAAAAACTATACAGAAGAAGGAAAAACAGAGTTGGAAGAGAAAGTAGTACCAGTTGAAAGCACAAAGGTGGGATGAGGGTGAAGAAGAGGAGATGGTGCATTTGATCACCTGGGAGGCAAAGTATTTCTCATCTGCAACAAAATTTAATACAGAACCAATCAATTTTCAGAGTTTGATTTCAAGTAAAACGGCTGATTTGGGATCTGGGTATGCTCCAAAACCTCCGAAATTGCAATTACTGGGATAATGAGAAGAACCCATCAAGAGAAAGAGATCAGTTACTTACCGAGGGGGTGAAGTCCAACGAGTGCCGCTGATACGGAAGAGCGGGCGGTGGGGGGAATATATATAATAGTATTACTGGCGGGTTTCCGCCGGTAATACCTACATCACCGGCGGGGTCCGCCGGTATTACCCCGCCGGTAATACAACATCGGCGGAGGTCCGCCGGTAATACAACATCGGCGGAGGTCCGCCGGTAATACAACATCGGCGGAGGTCCGCCGGTATTACCCCGCCGGTATTAAACTATTACCGGCGGGACCCGCTGGTATAACCATAACCCGCCGCCCCGGGCCCGCCGCTATATCCATTATCCCGCCGGTAAAATGCCCGTCGGTATTAAATTTGAAAATCAGTCCCCGGCATTTGTATTAGCGGCGGATATTCCGCCTCTAATAATCAGAAGTCCGCCGCTAATAAAAAATTTAGTTTTTTTATTTTGATTTCCTTATTATTAGCGGCGGACCCAGTACTCCGCCGCTAATATACTGCACATTACCGGCAGAGTTAGTCTGCCGGTAATATTTCCGCCTCTAAAAACTATTTTTCTTGTAGTTCTATTTTTGTTTAGTATTTTGTGTAACTAGTTTCATTAGCTTTTATGAAAAAATAACTAAGATTATGGGTTCAATTCTTTTCTCTAATTTGAGGCATCCAACAACATTGGTTCTCATTTTAGTTTTAGTTCGAGGGCTTTGTTTTCATTGTTCCAAATCCATTTTTGAACCATGCTTTGTAGGTATTCTACCATTGTAGTTATTGGAATTCCCCTTACTGCTTTGTTTTCTAAGTTTACAAACTCAAAAATGTTTGAGGTCATCATATTGTAATAAGATTTCTAGTTAGTCAGTTAGTTATTTATTAGTTTTCTTTCTGTTAGTTCTTTTATTTACTTGTATTTACAGTTGGTTCTTTGTATTGTTACGTTGTTGTAGTCAGTTAGAGTATGTTTGTTAGAGTTTGTTAGTTTTCAGTTGTAGTCCTTGTCTTTAGTTAGTTGTCCCTGTCTTGTCTATATATACCGTGAGCTCGAGTTCATTTGTAAGTCTTCACATTTTAATACAAAGCTTCAAGCATTTTGTTCATTCTCTGTTTTCAACACTCAAAATTCAATTCCGTGTTATGGTATCAGAGCGGGAAGGTTATACGTTCCCCGATCGATCCTAGTTCTTTCTCAGACGAGTCTCGTCTTCTTCGATCACGGTGTTCTGTCTTCTCCGGCACCGATCGCGTTTTTACTCCTCTGTTTCTCTGG
This sequence comes from Humulus lupulus, assembly GCF_963169125.1. Classification (NCBI taxonomy): domain Eukaryota; kingdom Viridiplantae; phylum Streptophyta; class Magnoliopsida; order Rosales; family Cannabaceae; genus Humulus; species Humulus lupulus. The sequence continues at coordinate 230,102,275 of NC_084793.1, read as the reverse complement.
CGATTAAGTTGCTTTCTAGCAAGTTCTTCAGCAAGCTTCTGGTATTGCGATCAATCCTTGTTTTTGATTTCTGTTCATAATCATTTTTTTGTTTCTGTTTTTTGCAATGGCAAATGAGGGAATTGCTGGAGTGTCTCTTGAATCGGACAATCAACCGATTAGCACCAATGATAGTCCATCTCCTCCAAGGCGCCATGAAAGTCCTGAATCAAGAATGACAAGTTCTAAGAATCCTTTAGAAGATCCAACAAATCCATATTACATACATCACAGTGACAATCCAGGAATTGTTCTTGTATCTCAAGTGCTTACCGGACAAGATAACTATGTATCTTGGAGTCGTGCTATGCAATTGTCTATCTCGGTCAAGAACAAGCTGGGATTTCTTGATGGTTCAATTCTTCCACCCTCACCTTCTAATTCTGCACTTTATAATGCATGGTTAAGGAATAACAATATTGTCATTTCCTGGATACTCAATTCTGTTTCTAAAGAAATATCTTCCAGCATCCTTTATGATGAGTCTGCAGCAACCATATGGACTGATCTTAAGGTGAGGTTTCACCAAAGAAATGGTCCTCATATCTACAATCTGAGGAAAAGTCTTATGAATCTCAAGCAAGATACTCAGTCTGTAGGAATTTACTTCACCAAACTCAAGACTATTTGGGAGGAGCTCTCAAATTACAAACCGAATTGTACATGTAATGGATGTGTTTGTGGAGGTGTAAAGAAACTGCAAGATCATCATCACATGGAATACATAATGTCATTCTTGATGGGGCTCTCGGACAATTATTCTCAGGTTCGAGGAAGTATACTTTTAATGGATCCTTTGCCAGAAGTTAATCGAGTTTTTCACTTGGTTACTCAAGAAGAAAACCAGAAGGGATACCTTGCTTCAAACAATGATCCTGCACTTGCCTTCGCTTTCCAAGGAGATAAATTCAACAAATCTGCTCAACAAGGCACAAGAAATCAGTCAAATAGGCGAGGTAGACCATTTTGTACTCATTGCAATCTGCATGGTCACACAGTCGAAAGATGTTACAAGCTCCATGGATATCCTCCTGGATACAATAAAGGTAACAAATCGACTGAGGCTGCAGCTAATCAGGTGCATTCAAATGATGAAAAGCCAAGCACAAATGAAGAAGCACATACAATTCTGCCACAACTAAGTGTTACTCAGTATCAACAACTACTTAACCTGCTGGCAAGCCAACAAACAAGCATAAACATGCCTATGTCAGATCCTACTGGACAAACAGGTAATGGAGGTATGGTACTTACCTGTGCTCCTTTCAATTTTCAAACTAATACTTGGATTATAGATTCGGGTGCTACTAGGCATATATGTACTGATATAAAACTTTTTCAAAGTATTATGCATGTTATTCCTACTAAGTTAATCTTGCCAAATAATGAAGTCTTAGTAATCTGTCAAAGTGGTACAGTTTGCATAACTAATGACATAATACTTGAAAATGTTTTATATGTACCTAACTTTAAGTTTAACATCTTATCAGTAAGCAGTCTTACTAGTACAAATGATTTTCGAGTGTTGTTTGATTCTGATGAGTTTTGTATTCAGGAACTCCGTCACAAGAGAGTGATTGGCAGAGGTAAAAATTGCAATGGCTTGTATGTGCTGGATAACTCGAATACTGCTACTTGTTCTCTTGCTGTAATTGCTGATATCTGGCATTCCAGACTTGGACATCCATCCAAGAAATATATGTCTTTACTTTTCAATAAACTCAATTGTAATATTGATGATATGAATAAAGAAATTCCTTGTTATATCTGTCCTCTGGCAAAACAAAGAAAACTTTCTTTTTCTAAACATGTTAGTTTTGCTAATAATAAATTCGATTTAATCCATTGTGACACATGGGGACCTTACCATATTCAATCACATGCCAAATATAGATACTTTCTTACACTTGTTGATGATAAAACTAGGTTCACATGGATTTATTTAATGAAACAGAAATCAGATGTTCTATTCATAATACCTCAATTTCTGTCTTATTTACAAACTCAATTTAATTGTATTTTTAAAGTTTTTCGATCTGATAATGCTCCTGAGCTTGTTTTCAAAGAATTGTTTGCTTCCCATGTTATTTTACATGAATTTACATGTGTTGAAACACCTGAACAGAATGCTATAGCCGAAAGGAAGCATCAACATTTATTGAATGTGGCTAGAGCTCTTCTTTTTCAAGCAAAATTACCTATACGTTTTTGGTGTGAATGTGTTATGACTGCTGCTTACTTAATTAACCGAACACCAACACCTAACTTGAAGAATAAAACACCTTTTGAATTATTGTTTGATAAGTTACCTCAGTATGATCATATGAAAGTGTTTGGCTGTTTGGCTTTTGCATCTACCTTAGTTTCTCACAGAAACAAGTTTACTCCAAGAGCAAGAACTTGTGTTTTTATAGGCTATCCTCAAGGAATAAAGGGATATAAACTATATGATATTAATACTCATGATATTTTTGTTTCTCGAAATGTCATTTTTCATGAACATATATTTCCTTTTCATAAGTTGAACACAGATACTGATATTATTGATCCTTTTTCAACCATAGTTTTTCCATCTCCCCACATATCTAACACACAAGTTGAAGATTTTCCTAACTCAGATTCTAGCTTGGAGTGCCATGATCATTCTCCGCAGGTAGAAGATATTGTTATTACACCAGCAGGCAATGATCAACTTCACAATGATCATGCAGCAGATCATATTACCATAAATGACCAACATGACACACAAAATGATGCTTCCATGGTCTCTGTTCAACCAGATAGACCAAGACGAACAAACAGAATTTCAAGACCTCCAACTTATCTGAGAGACTATGAATGTCACTCTGTCATTCAAGACAATACTTCTACTCCTCATACAATAAATAAATTTCTCAATTATGATAACTTATCCTCTTCTTACAAACATTTTGTTCTTGCTGTAACAGATTCATATGAACCTGTCAACTACAATCAAGCTGCTCAACATCAAGTATGGATTGAAGCCATGCAAAATGAATTAGATGCTTTACTCAAAAACAACACATGGACCTATGTTTCCCTACCACCAAATAAAAGAGCAATCGGTTGTCGTTGGGTGTACAAAATCAAGTACAACAGTGATGGTTCAATTGAGAGGCACAAGGCAAGACTAGTTGCCCAAGGATACGCACAGCAAGAAGGATTGGACTTCTTCGACACTTTTTCACCTGTGGCCAAGATGGTCACATTTAAATTACTTTTAGCTATCTCCACCATTAACAAATGGCATACATTACAAATAGATATTAATAATGCCTTCCTCAATGGAGATCTCCATGAGGAAGTCTATATGGCTTTACCAAAGGGTCTAATATTACCTACTTCTCCCCTTGCAGGTTCCAACACTGTATGCAAGTTAAGGAAATCAATTTATGGATTGAAACAATCCTCAAGACAATGGTACCTAAAGCTCTCTACTGCTCTAATGGAGGAAGGATTCATTCAGTCTCTAGCAGACTACACGCTTTTCACCCGCGGATCAAACACTACTTTCATTGCTCTTCTAGTATATGTCGATGACATCATACTAGCTGGACCAAATCTCACTCTTCTGCATCTACTTCAAACCAAGCTTCATGCCAAGTTTTCTTTAAAAATTCTCGGACCATTGAAGTATTTCCTCGGTTTTGAAATTGCAAGGTCTACTGATGGTTTGGTTCTTTCACAGAGAAAATACACTCTCCAGCTCCTTCAAGATAGTGGATTCATAGGCAGCAAACCTTGTAAAACACCAATGAATCCAAGACTCAAATTCGATGACCAACAAGGAGAGTTATTGACTGATCCTTCTTCCTACAGACAGCTTGTTGGCAAATTTCTATATCTTACATTATCAAGACCAGACATCACCTTTGCAGTACATACATTAAGCCAATTTATGTCTGCTCCTCGAACTCCTCACATGCAAGCTGCACATCATCTCCTCAGATATCTCAAAGGAACACCTGGTCAAGGCTTGCTCTACTCAAGTTCTTCTTCTTTACACTTAAAGGGATTCTCAGATTCTGACTGGGCTTCTTGCCCAATGTCAAGACGATCTACAACTGGTTTTTGCATATTTCTAGGAGATTGCTTAATCTCCTGGAAAACCAAGAAGCAGCCCACAATTTCTCGAAGTTCAGCTGAAGCTGAATATCGTGCATTAGCTGCAACAGGAAGTGAGATCACTTGGATACAATATCTTCTAGATGTTTTTCACATCTCACATTCTCAACCTGCCTTTATTTATTGTGACAATCAATCAGCTATACATATAGCTAACAACCCGGCATTTCACGAACGTACGAAGCATATTGAATTGGACTGCCATTTCATTCGAGAAAAGATCACACAGTCCAAAATCAGATTAAGTCTGGTACCAAGTTCTCTACAACTAGCTGATGCCTTCACCAAGCCACTCCCATCAACACTTTTATCTTCTCACATAGTCAAGATGTCAGTATATGATCTATACCGTCCATCTTGAGGGGAGGCTAATCAGATTTCTAGTTAGTCAGTTAGTTATTTATTAGTTTTCTTTCTGTTAGTTCTTTTATTTACTTGTATTTACATTTGGTTCTTTGTATTGTTACGTTGTTGTAGTCAGATAGAGTATGTTTGTTAGAGTTTGTTAGTTTTCAGTTGTAGTCCTTGTCTTTAGTTAGTTGTCCCTGTCTTGTCTATATATACCGTGAGCTCGAGTTCATTTGTAAGTCTTCACATTTTAATACAAAGCTTCAAGCATTTTGTTCATTCTCTGTTTTCAACACTCAAAATTCAATTCCGTGTTATATTGTATCTTCTTTAGGGTGTGTGCAATCTTGCACAAATTAGATACCTAATAGTTTCCAAGTAAGGTCTTATTCTCATGTCATATTTGTCCAACCACTTCATAAAATACTTACACTCTTGTACAGTGTAAGCTTTTTCTGCAACTATGAATGATTTTTTTAAGTTATTCTCCATGGCCTTGAAACTATTATCTTAGATTGTTTTGCAAGTGGAACATGCATGCTTCGTGAAATACATTTGGGTAGACTCTTTGCAATGCATTTACAATACTTTTGTGCCTATTAGATATCATTATTAAACCTGGACAAAACAATACAATGATAAGTTAAGTGAGTAATGTTGCAACTAATTTATTTTCATTTATTTCTTAAACTTTGACTGGTTACAATTTATTAGTGTAACTCGATTTAGAATTTTCTCATAATCAGTTTAATATATAGTGGGTTTTTATCCTTATGATGTATTGCTAAAGTATAAATTCCATCAAACTTTTAAATGTGCAATTGCTAGGAAATAACAAACCATCAAGTGTGTAGTCAACATAATCATTCAAATTTGTTCACACTTTTCCATGATGAAGCGTCACTGCAACTGGCATTTTTACCTTAAAAAAAATGATAAAATAAGGAGAAAAAAAACACAAATCAGTTTATGTGTTAGTGTTTATTGATTTGAATTATATATATGATGTTTTATGAAGTGTTCTATTATTATTTTTGTGTATTAATAACAAATAATTTCATAAACAACCAGATTTTTATAGTTGTAACTGGTTACATCAAAATCCAATATTTTACAAACAATTCAGTTTCTAATAGTGTAACTAGACTTTATCTTTTTTTTTTTTTTTTTTTGCAGTAAATTTACAGCAACAAATTTTATAAACAAGCAGATTATTATAGTTGTAATGAGTTACAATGAAATCCAATATTTCACAAGCAATTTAGTTTCTAATAGCGTAACTAATTTTTAACTTTTCCTTGTTTCTTTTTGCAGCAAGCTTACAACAATAAAGTCTATAAACAACCAAATTCTTTTTAAGTTATAACTAGTTACAACAGAATCCAATATTTCAAATGAAATTCAATTTCTATTAGTGTAACTAGCCTTTAATTTATCATTTTTTTGCAACAAACTTTTTTTTATTCATGTTTCGGTAACCTTGGGAATGGTTGATTCTTGCAAGTTTTTCGATTGTGTCCCATCTCACCACATCTTCAACAATTGTTCTCAACTTTTTGAATGATGTTCTGAATCAAATAGGTTTTATGAATCCAACTCACATTAAATAAAAAATTTATGCCTCTTAATTGTAATTACTTTTCCTTTCCAGTACTTTTTTTTTCTTTAGATGCTTGTATTTACAATTCTGAAATTTAAATTTCTTCATTAAATTGTGTTTAGAGTTTTACATGTTAATTGTTGATGCTTTTGATTGTTGTTTCTATATATATTTTTTGCAAGTTTTCGATGATTAGCTTTCAATTTTGGAGAGATTTAAGGTTTCAATTACTTTGTTCTTCAACTATTGCATGAATTAATGGTGAAGAAGTTTCTGGCAGATTACTTTAGTCGGAGATATCTGAATTCACATTCTATATATTACTTGGATCAATTGAGGCATTTTTCTTTGAAATAGACCAATGAAACAATAACTTGATGATCAAAAGAGCTTGCTGGATCCTTGTCTCCGGCGGCGGAAAAATAAAAGATGATTGAAGAATAACGTTGATGACGATCTGAGTACAAGGTTGATGGAGATTTGGTTTTCAATCAATGGAGGAGCATCATGAGACGAAAGATGAGAATTATTGGTGGTGGAACATCGTGAATGGGATGTAGAAATCGCTTTTCTGGTCTCTTTAATGGAGAAATCGGAAGACCATGTTTTGTTATGTGTTTGGGTAGAATGTGAAAATATATTTAGGAATGTGGTTTCCCAATTTTGTTCCTGATTTTACAATTTTTCTCTTAAATCTCAAAATTAATTTTTGAAAGTTTGTAAAGTTTTATTCTGGTTGTTTTATAAAGTTAATGATGTTAAAATTCCATATTCTATATTGTTTTTGAAAAATTAAGGATCTTAAAGTTTTCTATATGGTAATTGTAATGCCTCGCGTTTAGGGCACCGTGTGAACCCGAGTTCGGGTATTTTAATTCTCTGTATTATGTATTATGCCAGGGGAACATTTTATGTTACATGAAGTTGTGATGTTTGAATGCTAGCCATGCTGTGGTAAGTGTGATTTTTTAAGAAACCAAGACCTTTGGTTATGGACCGGGTCAAAAACCCTAATCGGGTAAAAAAATCTCGGATTTATTTAAATAGGAAATACTATGGCATAAAAATATTAATTTTTTCTGGCGCTGAGACTTTATAGTCGAGCCAATAAGTTTAAGAAAAATTGATTAAGGTTTGAATTTCAATCAACTGGGCTTAAGAATGAGAATTTCTTGCTCGAGCCTCTAAGGGCATTTTGATCAATTTGAGTAAATTACCAAAATTATGTGTTTTGTGACAAAATTTATTTTTGGTCACATTTATTTTATTTTAGCTTGAAGATATTTAAAAACTATAGGCTAAAAATTTGGTTAAATTTGGAGAGTGAAATTACCAAAAGGCCCTTGAGTGCATTAGAAGTGAGTTAAAAGAGGCAAGGGCAGTTTAGTTAATTCTAAAGGAGGAGAGAGGGTGTCAATTCTATGCCCTAGTATACACAAGTGTCTATAATTCCTATCTTAGGAAGAGTAAGAGGCTACCTCACCCATTGGCTAGCCCTCCAATTATTCCTCTTACACACTAATCATTATTCTTTTAATTTCTTTTTTTTTTCCTCAAGAAAACAAAAAATAGATCTCTCCTCTTCTCCCCAAAACCGAAGCTCTCCCTCTTCCCTCTTTATTTTCTGCCATTTTTCTCACCAAGGAGCAAAGAGCTCTCACTCTCCATTGAAGGAAGGAAGAAAACTCAAGAGCACACTAGGCAACTGTAAGTTTCGAACCTAGTACATTCTTTCCTTCTCTTTTTCTTTTAAACCCGAACCTAGTACTATGCATGCATGTGATTCTAATGGCCAATGCATGGCATGGATATTGTATTCTAGGGCTCAAGAGTGGTGGTTCTAGGAGGAACTCAAAGATTTGAAGCTTGTTGATGTTGTAGTGAGAACAAAGGTAAAGATTTTAGAGTTTTGGCAATTTCCCCCTCCTCTCCATCTTCTACCCTAACATTCTTTTTTTAAAAAATCAGCATGTGGAACCATGGGGCTCAGTTTGAGTGTATATAACACAAGGATGAAATTTGAAAGGCTAAGGGAACCTTATCTCCAAGCTAGAACCATCAAAGGTAGATTTTTGGTTGGTTTTGAGTTATTTTTGGTTATTGATGTTAGATCTGGTTGTATAGGTTGTTTTTTTTTGTTTTTGAAGTTTATTTTATGCTTGAGGGTTAGATTGATTGATTTTTTGATTTTCATGCATGCATGTGGCTAGGGTTTTGCTAGTTGTGTTTATTTTTGCTAGAATGTGTAGAAATGCATGCTGCCAAGTTTTCATGGTCTGACTTTCAACGAGTCAGATTGTACCCTACTACCTCTATTTGTGGAAATAATTTGTATGGTTACATAGTTCTAGATGATTACTTGAGTTTAGGCTTTTGAAAATCGAAAAAAGGTGTTTTCAAACTGAAGTAATAAACTTTTTGGCATCTTGATGCAATCTGGAAAATTTCTGGGCAGCATGCATTGCCCAGATTGTTTTGAATATTGAACATGTTTTACTAAGTCAAAAAAGCCATAAAATATGGTAATCTATTAGTTTAAATATGTATAAGGATCACAGAAAAGTTTTATAGGAAAATGAAAAATAGTTAAAGTGTAATGATTTTTCAAAGTTTTCCCTAATAATCTGAAAATGAAATTTCTAGGCAGCAAACACTGCCCAGATTGTCTTACATTTTTTAATGGGTTCCCATATCCTAAAAATTAATAAATTTTGAGAGAAACTAATTTATATATGATTAAAGGTCCTTGTAAAATTTTAGAAAAAACTAGGTTATGATGTAAGAGAAATAATTTTTCTAAGAACCCTACAAATCTGAGAAAAACTCATGCGCAGCAGGCATTGCCTAGATTTGTTTAAATGGTTTAATGGGTTTTGCCTTTCCAAAAATTTTGAAACTTGGTGAGAAGTTTTTTAAGATAAGTATTAAGGCCCTGGTAAAATTTTAGATTAAAATATATCACGGTTTAAGAGTAGTAATTTTTCTAAGTTACCTAAAAACGGGGAAAAGTAGTAATTTCAAACCTTAACAAAAAAAAAAGAGTTTTGGGAGGTTAGCTCTCCTAACCTAAATAGAATTTTTGACGTGAGCTTTTGCCTAGTTCCCGTCATTAGGATTCATAATATGTGAATGAGATTTTAAAGGGTTGTGGTTAGAGAACTTAACATTGAATATGAGCTTAAAAGCAGGATTTTTATCACGTTACAATGAATAGTGAAAAAGTTAGGTTCGGAATTGGAAATGAAGTTGTCTTCAAAAATAGATAATGTTTTGGATATCTAAAAAATCCAAAATTAGTTTAAGGTTATTGAGAATTAATTTTTACCATTCTCTAAACTCGGGGTCCAATTGCCCTATCTTTTCGAAAATGACATAATAGAGACCTTAGGTTATGGATTTAAAGATGGTAAAAATGGGAGTTAGGTTTTATAAAACCATAAATTGAAAGGTATTATCGATAACAGATAATAATTTGTAAAAGGTCGAAACGCAATATTTTTGGGTAAAGAATGGAAAATGGTAAACTCCGTACTTGAGTAGAAAGTGGGTGGTTTTCTAAGATTAAGAGTAGTTTAAAACTTCTTTTATAAGTAACCAAAATACGCGTAATACGATTGAGAGGGTCTTGTATAGATAGAATATTAAAATGCACAGCACGGAGAGCATGTTGCGGTAAGTACGATTTTTCTCAGGAAACTGTAATTTGATTTAAAGAGGAATCTGGTCTTATACACTATAAAGTGTATAAGAGAAGTGTCAGTATAGAGCCTCTAAGAGAACTTTATTGAATGTAGCTATTGTGGAATATTAACTATAAGAATATTCCTTAGTTTAATTCGAGTCACTGTGTGGTTTCACTACAATGTTATCTAAGCGTGAAGGCTCGCTTCTAAATAGAAGGTTTCCACAAGCAAGCGCTAAGGAATCCGGGTAAGACAACTTATGATATGTTTGGCTACAACACGTTAATGACTAGTTTAGATAACTAAGTTATAAGCTAATAATTTGAACTAGTCTTAGAATGTTTACTCAATACCATGGTACTAGAGGGTTCACATACGCATGACTAAGGTAGGTAGTCTGGCTAGCTACCGCGACGACTACGAACTCTGGCTAGCCACTGAGGAACTAAGTGAGAAACTAGTTCGCCACCGATGACTATGTCACTAAGGTCAGTTGGCCACCGAAATTTGTAAAAAGTCCGGCTTAACACTCGTTACATAAGAGTTTGGTTAAACTCCATGACACGTAAGTAAGTTAATTCTTGAATCAAATATCTATGATTAAGAAAGTATGTTGAGTTCCCCTGTAGGCAATATAGTCCCAAACCCCGTAGTACGATACTCACTAGGTCTACACAATCTATCAATCACCTTACTAGAAACAAAACATTGTGTAGCACCAGAGTCAATCAATATAGTGAAAGGAGAGCCAGCGCTAGAAAGCTGACCTGTCACTATCGAGGGACTAGCCTCGGCCTCTGCCTGCGTCAGGGTGAACACTCGAGCTGGAGTCAAGCTGTCCACCTTCCCTGCTTCCCCTTTCTTCACTGTCGGGCAGTCTTTCTTGAGATGTCCTACCACCCCACACACATAACAGGACTTAGTTCGACATTCACCCGGATGGCGTCTTCTACGCCTCATGCACTCAGGATAGCTTCTCCATGAATCACTGCCTCCCTGACGGCCACCCTGAGTACCCTGACCTCTCCTATTAGGACCAAGAGCAGTCAAAGTGTCAGGGGTCTTCCTCTTCAGATCACTAGGGCCCTCGCCCCTACCAGACCCCGAGTATGGAGGCACCGCCCTGTAGCCCTCCCGCCTTACCGCACTCTCCCTCTAGATCTTATTCTCCGCTTCCTCAGCGGTAAGAGCCTTCTCAACAGCCTGGGCATAAGTTGTTCCCCCAGGAACTGTTGTGATCCTCACATCTCGGGCTATCATAACATTAAGCCCTCTGATAAATCTGTCTTGCCTAGCTGCATCGGTAAGCACAAGATCCGGTGCGAGCTTCACAAATATGTCAAATTTCAGGGCATATTCTATAACTGTCATATTGCCCCGAACCAATCCCACAAATTCATTCACCTTCGGTGCCCTGATGGCAACATTGTAATACTTCTGGCTGAATAAATCCTTAAATCCTTCCCAACTCAAAGTGGTAACATCCCTAGTCTGTGATGCCACTTCCCACCAGATGCGGGCATCCTCTCTCAGCATATATGTGGCACAGGCCACTCTGTCATGTCCTTCTACCCTCATGAAATCCAGGATAGTAGTAATCATAGTCATCTTCTATTCGACCTTCAGTGGATCAGGTCCTCCCCCAAAAATTGGGGGCTGCTGCTTCCTGAACCGCTCATACAACAGCTCTCATTTGTTTCCAACCTCTGCTGGATGTACAACTGGTACCACTACAGGTGGCACAACAGGGGCAGCACTCCCTGATGGAGCTTGCTGTTGCAGAATTCGGATCTGCTCATCCTGGCTCTGTAGTCGTGCTTGCATGTCTTCCATAAGTTGCTGCCAGTTCTCAGGGACTGGCGAAGGGGTCTGGCCTTGGTCATCATTGCTTGACTCAGACCTACTGCCGGTAAGTCGTACATATCATCTTGGACGCATAGCTATCCAAGTTAATCTGCAATCATTGACTCGGCAGTCAGACTATGATGACAGGGTAATAATCCTTCCATGATCCACCATTGAAACTCAAACATTCACAAAAAATCAAGATATAGCAGTTTATCCAAGTATTCATCCATATATTTATTCACATGCATAGCAATGCTAATAAGCATGCCTCAATATCATCACACAATAGTCAAGGGCCAGGCCCTACCAGTATCTCATGGTTCCTATTAATCATACACATATCAGCATTCATATCCATTTCTAATCATTTAAGCATATAATCATGTATACACAATTACCAAACCCTGAGTCGAGCTTGTCTTTCGCGGCGAATGTACATGTACAACCAGTCTTCAGGAACCCTTAAACCTAGGATGCTCTGATACCAAGTTGTAACGCCCTGGATAGCCAAGACCGTTACACTCTGTGTTTATAAAGGTGCAAGACTTGCTAATCAAGTCGTTTAGTTAGAAACGTGTTACTAAAACTATAATTAAACTAGGGTTAAAAGATTTCAGTCACAAAAGTTACATTTCCTGTAATAAATTTTTTTGTACATGGGATCCCAAAAGTAATAACGTTTAAAAGACAATTTAAATTTTTTTAGGATAAAGGTACAGCTACTAGCCACTCTAAGGGAAAAACAGACATTTAGGCTTTTCCCGTCCTGTACCACTCCTCGGTCGTGGCAGCCGATCAGCTGACTATGTACATTCAGCCCCAAAGCTCTCCAACTCAGGATTGGTCCACTTTGCCCTTGCCTTTACCTGCACTACATAGCACCCGTGAGCAAAGGCCCAACAAGAAACTAGATAACAGAGCATAATCATTAAGCAATCAATTTACAAATCAACAAGCAGAGAACTCATAAAGCATAACCATATGCTCAACAATCCATAATAGTTACATAATAAGGCATTCAACATACCAAGTTTATCAATTATAATTAATAACCAATTCATATATTAACCAGGGTCGACGCCCTTAGGCCGCACCCCCTGTTTACCCCACTGACTCCGGCCCGCTTAAACCAAGCTCAGTGAATATTAAGATGTCCTCAGCTACCAGTGGCCGAGCCGCGCCCTGTGCGCAAATATTGATTCCAGCACTCTTAGGCCACTTATCATATGTCCCATGAAATAATACCATCTATGACATCATACATATATAGGGAGCTCTTAGTCCCATCATTAATACATAACCGGGTGCAGTTTCTTACCTTTAGATTCTGATAGCTTGATTAATGAAACCGACCCTCAAGCACGATCCTGTCCGAGCCTTAGCATACACCTAGTCACATCCATAAATTAGTATCATCACCAACTTCAATTCACAAACCTAGCCTCGGGACTAATCCCGAGCCCTCAAGAAGCCCTAATTCCACCAAACAGGGTGGTGGAATCAAACCCCGAGCCCTCGGGCCAAAAACCCTAAGAAATAACCCAAAAACCCTCTTCAGGAAATAGGGTAGCGCTACAATGACACAAGGAGGGCGCTCTAGCGCTACAAACAGAGCCAAAATGCCCAAACAGCCCAGGCCTAGCATTGTAACACCCAAAGGCTATCGCTACAACACTAGTTACAACACTCAACTTCTCAGATTTGTCTTCTTCGAATTTCCTCGAACAAAACTTCTCCAAAACTCCTCCAAACCTTAATCATACCCCAAAACAAGCTTACCAACATCTATATCTCACCCCACATAACCCAACCATATAGAACTTAGCCACATGCACCCCAAAATAAAGAAAAAAACCATGTTTGAGCTTGAAGCTCAAAAACCCAACAGAAGAGAACCAGAATAGCCCAAAATTCAAGTGTTCAAGCTCATAATTTCTTACCTCAAGTGGGGAATTCGACTTTAGGTTATCCTCCAAACCTTTCCAGCTTTTAACTCCTTAATTCCCAAACCTTAATTCTCATAACTTCCATCAAAATCAAGTTTCATAAATCATTTTTAACACAGAACCAGAAACTCAAGAACAACCTTGAAACTTACCTTAATTGGGTGACAAATTCCTGCTAAAACCTCTAGCTTCACCAAGGTCTCTAGCCCCAAGCTCTAGCCCAAGTTTTCCCGAGTTAAATCTTCAAAATTCCTCAAGAGGTGGTGAAGGATGACCAAACTGATTGAGGGATAAGAGAGTAAGTCTAACTGTTCTGTTTTCTCTTCTTTCTTTCTTCTTTCAGTTTCCACTTCTTTCTAACAATTCCACTAACTCCTAAAAGCTGAATATAACTTATCCCTTTAAAGTCAAATGACCATATTGTTATATTAGATTAAATAAATGTGACAAAGAGTGTCACATATTGTAACATATAATAGAGAGTTACAATATTTATATATATGAGATATATCCAAATATGTAACATATTTGGTGTTACAAATTTGTAACTCCCAAATAGCACCCATTATTGTGTAGATTTGTTGTTACACAATATTGAGATGAATTTCTTAAAGCCATATGAGAAATGGCTGATAGAGATGTGATTTTAACTCCCATATTGTGTATGGAAGTTACAAAATCAAGTGGGAATAAATTTGGAACGTTTTGAAAAAAATGGTTGCTGGAAAATGTCTAGGGCCGCGGCACCTGTTTGTCAGGCCGCGACCTAAGTGGCAGAAACACTTTGAGGGCCACGACGCCTGTTTGTCAGGCCGCGGCCCAAGTGGCTGACAGAATCTTTCAACTTTCGGTTTTATCCAATTTTGAACGTCTCCAACAGCCAAATAACTCCCAAATTCTCTATTTTAATTCCATAAAAATCTAATTAATCATTGGTAACAACCATGGGGGTTGGTGGAATTTGAAATTCAAAGGGTGTCTCAAAACTCTATAAATAGGAGCCTAATGCTCATGTTGACGGTGAGAACTCGTCAACGAAGTTAAGTTAGAAAAATCAAAGTATATTGCTTATCAATGAAACAATTCAACAATGTAATCAGAGACTTAGAAACTTAGAAAATAGTTGCAGAAGAAAAAATAGGAAAATAACTTGTATTCCTTTGTTGTCTCAAGCTACAGTGTTTTTTCCAACCCCTTTCAATGTTGAAGTGGGATTCCCTTTATAGTGGGCTCTAATGGCCCCTGATACATTGTGGTCCAGGGGACCAAATTGTACACAAGTACATTGTCAGGAGAGTGGTACCAGGTGTAGTGGTGTTGGCCCTAATACATAGTCAGGGTCCGTGGGGACGTCTCCACTACTTATTTAGTACGAGTGTCAGAGGAGTGGCGCCAGGCGTAGTGGTGCAGGTGGTGGTGGTGTCGACTTTGACATCTGGCCAGAGACATACAGGCCATGTCCCTTCTCCTAGTACTCCCACTACTTGTCTGGCATGAGTATCCGGATTAGACATATGGGGTCTTAAAGGACGTAACCCGTACAAGATCGTACTGGTACGATCATTTTGAATTATACTTGGGATTTTACCCCTAAATGTTGGAGTCTCTATAGGTATTCATAGGAGACACCCACTTGAGGTGTAGGGTGCGAGACACCTGGTGCATGCAGGGGTCGTGGTGCGAGACACCTGAGGCACCTCAAGGCCACCCACGAGACATGGGTGATAGGTGCGTGAGACGCCACTCCTCGCGAGACACTTGCTGGCACGTGAGACAGTCGTGGGTATCCGAGGTGATGTGGCCTCGCAAGACGCCTGGGCGTGTGAGGCGAGGCGCTACCTTGCGAGACCTTGGAGGTGCGGCCTTGGTGGCGCGAGACGCTCCCTCGCGAGGCCCTGCATGCGCGGATCCCAAGTGGTGTCGCGAGGCCCTGTGCATGGGTCCCAGGTGATGTCGAGAGGCGTGTCACGAGGCCCTGCACGCGGGTCCCAGGTGGTGTCACGAGGTGTGTAGTGAGGCCCTGCGCACGGGTCCCAGGTGGTGTCGCGAGGCGTGTCACGAGGCCCTGCGCACAGATTCCAGGTGGTGTCGCAAGGCCCTGCGCGCGGGTCCCAGGTGGTGTCGCGAGGCCCTGCGCATGGGTTCGAGGTGGTGTCGCGAGGCCCTACGCATGCAGATCCCATGTCACGAGGCCATGCTAAGGATCCCACTAGAGTTGAGGCAGTCACAAGATGGGTCTCGCGAGGGGCTGATGCGCGTGACGTGGGGCGCTGCCTGGTGTGGGAGCCATGGCCTCGCTGGGTGCGCCGAGTGGAGGCAGTCATGAGATGGGTCTCGCGAGAGGCTCTTGCATGAGGCATGGCCTCGCTGGGTGCATGGGTCCTAGGCACGCTGAGAATAGCATCCCTTGCGTCCTTGTGAGAAGATGGTGGCCCAAGGGCCTTGTGGCACAAGCATGTATTTAGGCATTTAGGGGACCTTAGCGTGTGCTTTGGACCTCTCACAAGAATGAAATTTTGAGCATCCACACTTGCCCCCCAGTCTAGGAGAGGGCCTTTAGGCGCTCTGGCAGACTTTTCGATATGGTGTCTTGAAAGCACGGGTGGTGTTAGTGGTGATCCTTGTGATTTCTTGTAATTGATCGTGAGCCTATCGTCTTGCTTCGTGGATCCCAATCTAGATGCCAAGCTCCCTTCTTGGCCATTGATCTGTCTTTAGCTTCGATGGTTAAGATGAGCTTGCGAATACTATAAATAAGCCTTCACATCTAGCCTATTATTTACACTTTACCTCTTCAACTTAGTTGTTTTGGGATCCTTGCTCCTTTCAAGAGGTAAGGGGTTCAATCCCCCACAACCTCACTTTTGCTTTTTTTTTTGAGTTCATTTCTTGTATGTCTGTATCCATGCAGGTACTTGAGGATTAAAACACCCTTTTCCTTTGTTTTTGCAGACGCGTACTTTCGACCACTTGCTTCTCTTTGACCGCGACGGTTCTTTCAGCCCTCGACCTCCTTTTGACCACGACATCGCCCAATCTTACTTACTTGAGTTATACTTTCTTTCTCCCTTATTGGGTCTAAATTAGCACCACTCGGGATGGGGTACTTTGGCCTGAGCTCGTCGTGAGTTAACCCAGTTGCATGCCCTCATTCATACCCCGTAGTTGGTCATTTAGAGCGCTTGTGCCTAGAGGTTTTGAGCCCATTCCTTTGTGGTTTGTAGCAATCCCCTCATTTATACGTGAACCCTATTTACTTACGAGATGAGGTCCCATGGCATGTGAAGGATTATCCGGTGTTCCTCTGAGGGTCGAGTTTGTAGACTTATCTTCAGACTCGGAGTCCTCCGAAGACAACCTTCACCAAGACTACGACACCTTGAGGCAGGCCCATATTCGTCATCTTGAGCACATGGCTGAACTTAGACGTAAAATCTGGGTGGTAGAGAGCGAAATAGACTCAGTTTTGAGGGGAGACGAAGTATCTTTCCCCCTTGACCTTAAAGACCATATAACAAACCTTAGGGTGACCCTTTTAGATTTGTAGATGGAGTTGGAGTTTATGGGGGGAAATCTCCCGGCTGAGCCTCCTACCCCGTTTTCCCCTAATGACTATCATGGGGCCATCCCGTCTTCTCCTCAACCCTTGTTCTCGGTCTACCCTTGCTTAGCGCTTTCACACTCGGTGCCTCGGTGGAAGACCCTCGGTCCCTAAGCAACCAGAATCTGGTCCACTGTTGGCATCTACTTTGGTGTCCCATGTGTCTGAGAAAAAACTCCTAGAATTAGTAGAGAAATACTGTGTTAGCCCGGAGTACAAGCTATATGTTCCTTCGAAAAAATGCCGGGTTGACAACCCTACTTAGGGCTTTGTGGCCATGAGTGAGCACATCTTAAAGGCGGGCAGTACAATCCCATTACACACATTTTTTTATCATGGTTCTCAACCATTTTGACATTGCTCCACTCTAGTTGGCACCCAATAGCTGGCTGACTTTGAGCTGCCTCTTTATGGCGTATATGGAGCATAACGGGCGTGCTCCCTCGGCCCAGGAGGTGCATTACATGTACAACCTGATGCCCACCCCTAGATCCAAAGGCTTTTATTTCCTGCAGGAAGCCAATTCTACTGTCTCCTTGATAGAGGGATCTGTGTCCAATCGAGGGACTTGGAAGCAGGACTTCTTCTTTGTGAAAGGTCCCATTTCTGTCCGTGAGCACTTTCGCTCGGCTCCTAGTAAGTATTTCAAGTTTTTTTTTATAATTTTGAACTGACTGTTTTGGAACTTACGTTCATATTGGCATCTGTGTTGATTATGCAGAAAACTTCATCGTTCCTAGCGTTTCTGAGTCAGAGGCGAAGGTGGTGAGCAAACTTATCTATGCTGACCCTGCTGAGAAAATGGTTGTCCGTCTCTTCACTGTGACCAACCTCAATCGTTACAACCTATCTGTGGTTTCAGAGCCTGGGTTGCTGTGGCATATTTCTGAACGGAAGAAAAAGGTTGTTTTGGCTGAACCTCAATTGGATGGGGGTGAGACAGAGTGTGTGCCAGAGGGGGTCTCCCCAGGACATAGGAAACCCCGTCGATCATCTTTGTCTCCCAAAGGGTGCCCTCCTTTAGCCCCTACAGACCATGACATGGCCTCCCACTCCCACGATCAACAGGCCATGCTGAGGGGCTTCGTTTGCCCCTATTCTGAGGACTTCGATGCTTTCCCTCGGGCTTCCCTCAATCCTGGTCCATCGGGGGCTCATTTTTCTGATCTTCTTGCGCCCCCTGTTCCTTCGGTGAGCGGGTCATCTATCCCTACCCAGCCAGTCACTCTTGGCTTGGAGGAGGCACCTTAGGTGGGCTGCATGGCAACCACTTATGGGCAATGGTATGTACAGGTCACCACAGACCTTCCTGAGGCTGATTGGAGAGGTCTTGGGAGTTTCACCATGTCAGAGCTTGGGGAGACTCTTGTGCGCTTTGCCACTAGGGTGAGTTCATGCATCGTACATCGGCCTTACCCCTTTTCTCTCTCGTTTTTTTTTGCTTATCATCGTTATTGTTATTTTTCTTGCACATACTTATATAGTGGCTCAACAATTTGCCGACTCGGCTCAGGACCTATCCGCATCGAAAGCTGAAAGGGACCGTCATACTGTCCAGGTCCAGGGGCTCGAGAGGGAACTTGCTGAAACCAAACTTAAGCTGGAGAAGGCCCTGGCGAAGGCCTCTTCATCATCAAAAAAGAAGAAGAGGGCGACTGCCAAGGCCGTGATGCTACAGGAGAAGGTCACTTGCTTAGAGGACGACCTTGAGGGTGCAAAGACTACCATCGCAACGTTGCAGGGGAGGGTCACTTCCTTAGAGGCGGATAAGGCTAATATTGAGTATAAATCCATAGAGCGCACCCTCTACGGAGTATGGAGGCAAAATCATATCTTTAATTTCTCCACCTTTGGTGAGCACGCCGTTGCCAGGGCGGCTGAGTGGAACGCTTACGACAGGAGGCCTTGAGATTATCATTCTGCGATTTTTGCCGTTCTGTCCATTATGGTTGTATGATCATTTGAGCCTTATTTTGCTTGTAATTTCTCCGAGTCCTGTTACATTATCAAAACTTTTTTTTATATATATATATATATACATATGTGATCATTCATCTTTATTCCTCTATGTTCGAGGTCCTTTTGAGCCCGCACAATGGGGTTCGATAGGTTCTCTTTTTTATTTAACAGGCTTGAGGTCTTTTGGAGCCCATGCGAAGGGGTTCAATAGGTCCCTCTTTGGTGCCTCTTGATTGTACCTATAAGGATATATTGACCCCTTGGGTTCTAGTTATCCTTTTATATATATTTTTGCGCACACTTATTATTTCTTGCGAGAAGCGTCCTTCTCGTCATTATTCATAGTACTATTTTTGCAAGGGTCTCTTTTAGGACCCTTTTTGGCTAGACGACTTGGTGGCCGCTCTAGGCTTATTGGTGGGTGTTTCTCCTGAGGAATTTCCTCTTGTGGAAGTATTTACTCTTATCAGGATGCTTTTCTTGTTGGGCCTTTTGACCTCCTTGATGTTCATAAGGGTAGCTAATCCTTGTGAACTCAAGCGATGCCTTACAAGATATTCTTCTTTATTTATAAGGGGGGGGGGGGGGTCCTTTTTAGGATCCTCTTGATATAAGGGGTTCTTTTAGGGTCCTCCTGATATAAGGGTTCCTTTTAGGATATAGGGGTCTCGTTTGGGACCCCTTTTTTTTTTTCTTTTTTTTTTTCCGATCCCCTATGTACTCTGCCCCCCAAGTGGTTGGTGAGATTTATCTCGGCAGGAACTTTGATCATTCCATTCATGAATTTTGATAATCATTTTGCTTACATAATAAATTTTACTACATATTCACTTAATGTCACAACACATTCATTGAAAACAGGTGAAGTACATGGCTACTTAATGTGACTTGTTCTTGCTAAATATTAAGGAGTTCACATTGAACTTATAACTATTACATTTAACCTGTACGTTAGACAGGTCAATAACAACCTTGCCTCAACATGGAAGTCTTACTGATAATACTTCATTAAATGTTCTGCATTCCATGCTCTAGGTACCATGGTGTCATCCAAGCGTGCGAGCTTGTAGGTGTTCAGGGGCACAACCTGGGCAACTTGGTAGGGCCCTTCCTAGTTTGGCCCTAACACACCGTGCTCGGATCTCGAATGTTGGGTAGGACTTTCCGCAACATGAGGTCTCCTACTCTGAACACCCTCTCTCACACCCTCGAATTATAATATCTCGCGGCTCGTTGCTGACATGTGGCTAGCCTTAGTTGTGCCTTGTCTTTATTAGCTTCCAACAGGTCCAAATTCCCGGCTAATGCTGCGATATTGGCCTGGTCATCATATGCTTGTGTGCGGATGGAGTTAATCTTCATTTCTATTGGAAGGACAGCCTCGCAGCCATAGGCTAAGGCAAAAGGCGTCTCTCCCGTGGTGGAACGAGGTGTGGTCCTATAGGCCCAAAGCACATTGGGAAGTTCCTTGACCCAGGCCCCTTTCAACTTTTCCAACTATGTTTTCAGGTTCCTTTTTAGGATCTTGTTGATGGCCTCCACTTGTCCATTGGCTTGTGGGTGTACTACAGCGGAGAAACTCCTCTTGATTCCTTTTTCTTTGCAATATTCCTCAAATACTCCTCCTTCAAATTGCATCCCATTATCGAAGACTATCTTGTAGGGTACATCAAACCTGCAGACGATAAATTTGTTGATGAAGGTGGTGATTTGCTTAGCTGTTATGTTGACTAGAGGCTCTACTTCCACCCACTTAGTAAAATAATCGACTGCTACCATTGCGTATTTTGCTCCTCCTCTTCCTGTTGGCAATGCTCCAATCAAGTCAATCCCCCACACATCGAAGGTCCATGGACTGGTCATGCTCACCAGCTTATTTGCTGGCTGTCTGGGGTAATTTCCATGCCTCTGGCATTTGTCACACCTCTTCGCAAAATCGCTCGCGTCCTTTTCCATGGTAGGCCAATAATACCCCTAGCGGATGGCCTTTTTTGCCGTGGACTGCCCCCAGCATGATTTCCAAATTCCCCTTCGTGTATCTCTTGTTAAAATTTTAAAGCCTCTCCCTTATTTATGCACCGTAGGAGCGGGTAGAGAAGCCTCTCTTATATAAGACTCCCGTCTACTAGGGTGTATTGGGCAGCTTTGTAAGTCAGCCTACGGGCATCTTTTTTGTCCAAAGGCAAGGTCCCATCATTTAAGTACTTCGCGATGGGTGCAAACCATGACTCCCCTGGGATATTGACCATATGGATCATTTCTTCTGCTATGCTCCGCTTGGAGAGGTATTCGACTGGGATGGACTCAAGTGTGTCTTCGTCTCGAGTAGAGGCAAGTTTTGCGAGTGCATCGGCGTTTATGTTTTTCTCCCTTGGGATCTGTTCTATGGTGCATTTTTTGAGCTGATCCAAATACCCCTTCACCTTGGCGAGATATGCAGCCATTTTTGATCCTTTAGTTTGATATTCACCTTTCACCTGAAACACCACGAGCTGTGAGTCACTAAAGACATGCAAATGGGTTACCTTTAACTCCTTAGCTAGCCGCAGGACAGCCAACAGTGCCTCATACTCTGCTTCATTGTTGGAAGCTTCGAATCTGAATCTTAAGGTGCAATACATCTTGTGCCCTTTTGGTCCCATCATTACTATGCCAGCGCTGAGTCCTCCTTCGTTAGATGCCCCGTCTACGTGGGAACTCTATTCTTCAGGGTGCTCTTCCCCTTCATGCACCGGTTCATTCCCTTCTATTTCTCCCTCCTCATGGGGTCGGTGCGCAAACTCGACTATAAAGTTTGCAAGTACCTACCCATTGATTGAGGTCCTTGGGGTGTAAGTGATGTCAAATTGACTCACTTAAATCTTCCACTTTAACAACCTTCCTGAAGTGTCCTTGGGCTTGTGCAAGACTTGACACAAAGGGGTATTGGTGAACACCTCGATGGCATGAGCATGAAAATAGGGTCTCAGCTTTCTAGAAGCCACTATCAAGGCATATACCAACTTCTCTATTTCTGGGTACCGGGTTTCTGCATTTACCAACCGCTTGCTCACGTAGTACACGGGTTGCTAATACTTCTTTTCTCCTTTGAGTAGGACGGCGCTTATGGAATGTTCTGATACGGCTAAATACAAGTACAACTACTCCCCTTTTTCTAACTTGGCCAAATGGTGTGGTTTTCCAAGGTGTTCCTTCAGCTCGGTGAAGGCCTCTTGACAATCATCATCCCAAGCAAACTTTTTGCTCCCTTTTAGGATGTTGAAGAAAGGGAGGCATTTATTAGTGGACCTGGAGATGAACCTATTAAGGGTGGCTACTCTCCCTGTTAAGCACTGCACTTCCTTCTTGCTTCGTGGTAGGCTCATTTCCAGAAATGCCTTTATTTTGTCAGGATTGACCTCGATCCCTCGAGAATTCACCATAAAACCCAGGAACATCCCTGATGAAACTCTGAAGGTGCACTTGAGCGGGTTTAGCTTCATTTTGAACTTCCGGAGAGTGTTGAATGTCTCACTGAGGTCATTCATGAGTTCTTCTACCTTCTTTGTTTTTACCAGCATATCGTCCACGCACACTTTCATATTCCTTCCTATTTGATTTGCAAACATTATGTTCACCAGCCTTTGATAAGTAGCACCTGCGTTCTTTAAACCAAAAGGCATCACTTTGTAGCAATAATGCCGTTTGTCTATTATGAATGAAGTGTGCTCTTCATCGGTTGGGTTCATGGGTACTTGGTTGTACCCGGAATATGCATCCATGAAGCGAAGTAGCTCGTGCCCCGTCGTGGCGTCTTCTAACTAGTCTATCCTAGGAAGCGGGAAGCTGTCCTTTGGGTAGACTTTATTGAGGTTAGTGAAGTCCACAGAAGTCCTCCACTTTCCGTTGGGCTTTGGGACTAACATGGGATTTGATACCCATATTAGGTAGAATGCCTCTTGGATAAACCCATTTTCCTTGCTTTCGGGTCGATGTTTAAGTGATGGCACATGACTGATGGGTATATTCCTACCATGTCCTCGTGACTCCAAGCGAATGCGTCGAGGTTGGCTTTCAAAAATTCTACCAGCTTCTCCTTCACGATACCTATAAGGTTTCTCCCTCCCTTCAGCTTTCTCAATGGCTCATTCATGACCGTAACTTCTTCCAACTCCTCTATCGGCTCTGCTCTAGGTTCTTCCGTGACTCGCGGGTCCAACTCATGCGGGTTTGCGCCTTCGTGCACAACCATTGCCATAGGCACTGATGGATTTGTGGTCGTGCGGAGGGATGTGTTATAGCTTTTCCTCGCTTCCTTTTGCTCTCCTTTCATGCTTGCTATTCCCCCAGGAGTTGGGAATTTCATGGCTAAGTGGAATACAGAAGTTATCGCCTTCAATTCTCTTTGGGAGGGTGTCCCTAATACTGCATTGAAGGCTGAGACGCAATCTACCACAACAAAGTTTGACATTATTGTGGTTTGTCTGGGTTGTTCTCCCACGGTGAGGGATAACTCAATTGCCCCTACATGCTGTATCGAGTCTCCCGTAAATCCATACAGGGAGGAGCTGCAAGGCTTTAGGTGCCAGATGTTTAGTCCCATTTTCTCCAAATTTGGGTGATATAAGATGTCCACAGATCTTCCATTATCCACCAAGACCCAATGTACCCTCATGTTTGCAAGTTGGACAGTCAACACTAGGGGGTCATTATGGGGGAAATGTACACCTTGGGCGTCTTCTTCGGTGAAGGTTATTGAGTCATTCTCACCCTTAAAACTTTTCGGGGGGCGTTGCTCCAAACTTAAGATGCACGGTGGTGGACTTCGTCTGGCCTCCCTGGCATATTTATCTCGCCCCTTTCTTGATTTGCCCCCGAATCCTGGCCCTTCGAAGATGGTCCTGACCTCTCCTTGTACTTTCGGGACCACCTCTCGTGCCCGTGGCGAGGATGCTCCTTCTTCCAGCCTTTGGCTCTCCTTGCGGACGTATCTGCCCAAATGTCCTTTACATATAAGCCCTTGATTTCTATTTTCAAATGGTTGCATTCTGCAGTGGTGTGGCCGATATCTTTATGATACTGGCAATATTTTCTGGGGTCTCTTTTTGACATGTGTTTTTTCATTGGCGGGGGCCTTCTGAAAGGGACCATGTTCTCATTCGTGACAAAAATATGTTCCATAGCGTGGGTGAGGTCAGGGTAAAAGGTGTAGGGGCCCTGCCTGCGCTCATCCGTGTGCTGGGGCTTCCGAGGCCGATCATCTCTTGTTCCTTCATAGACCCTCTTCTTCTTTGCACCGCTTTGGCTTTCCCGAATTGAGGGTTTTGGTGGGGATTGGCCTTTTCCAGCCTTAAGGCTCTCATGAACATCCTCTATGCGAATCTATTTTTGTGCCCGCTCGTAGAAATCGTACAAATTTGTGACCTCTCTCTTGAGTATGTTATCCCATAACTTGCTTCCCGGGTGCACTCCGAACGTGATGGCCATTTTTAGTTCTCTGCGGGTCAAGCTCCCTACCTTGGTCGTTGCCATATTGAACCTGTGAATGTAGCTCTTTAGACTCTCATTTTCTCCTTGCTCCACGTTAGCGAGGCTGGTGCCCGACATTGTGTAATTAAGCACGACGTGGTGTTGCTGGAGAAACTCATCAAAAAATTGTTGCCAAGATCTGATGGACCCTGGTCTAAGTCTTTTGAACCATTTGTACATAGGTCCTTTCAATGTAACAGCAAAGCAATGGAACCTGGCTCCGCTACTAATCCCCCTTAACTTCATCAGATTGTTAAACGCGTCCAGATGGTACTTGGGATCTATGTTTCCTTCATACGGGGTCATATAAGGCTCCTTGAAGTTGGCAGGGAGCCAGATGCTTGGATTTCCTTAATGAAGGGCGATTCATGGTCAAACTCGTCCTCAATGGCTTGTCCTCCAGATTCGGTGATGATCTTGCTATGGAGACTCCTCATTTCCGTGTCTAGGTCTTGCCTCCTTTTATTCAAGGAGTCTCTCAATGTGGATGGGTTAACCTTTCCTTTTCCTTTGTCCTCACGCGGTGCCATAGGAGGTGTGGTCCTTTTATCCGCCCTTTTCTTATTGAGATCTTCTCGCAAGTCTGGGGGCGTTCTCTTCGACGTGACCTTGACTTCGCTATGTGGGTCGACGTTGTTCCTCTGCTTTCACCTCTGGGGCTGCTCAGGCGGTCTAGGATGTTCGTGCTGCTTCGTCTGGGGGGGATTACTGGTGGAGAGCTGAGTTCTCCCATCGTCCACTGGCACTGTGGTTTCCACCCCCTCTTGTCCTTTCTCTTTTCACCTAGGCAGAGTTATGCTCGATTTTCCTTGTAATATCCATTTAACACCTCTTGCATGTTCTCTAAGGTGGTTTCCAGCCTTTGGTTCTTGCGGTGTAGTTTGCGTATCTCCTCTTCATAAAATTGAGATTTAGAACTCAAGCTCACGGAATGGACCCGGGGATGCTTGTCGATGGGCCCGGATCTTGCCGGTCGGAGTTCGACATCTGTGGTGGCCTTGGAGGCGGGAGCTCATCGGCATCTCTTGCAGGGGCAGATGTTGACCTTGTACGGTTTTCCTCAGGTGGGATGCCCGGGGATGAGGCCTCCCTTTCGTCTTCGTGGACCTCGGGCTCCTTTCGGGCCTCCACATTTTTGGGTGGAGGAGGATTCTTCATGGAGGCCTTCAGCTGGTCTCCATCAAGGTGGACCTCCACCTCTTGTGGCTTTCTCAATCGTTTAGAATGTCTTGGCATTTTTTCTGCCGGAATCAATGGAAGAACAGTGGCTTGACACTTATTCTTCCCACAGACGGCGCCAAACTGTTGACGGTGAGAACTCGTCAACGAAGTTAAGTTAGAAAAATCAAAGTCTATTGCTTATCAATTAAAAACTTCAACAATGTAATCAGAGACTTAGAAGCTTAGAAAATAGTTGCAAAAGAAAAAAAATGGGAAAATAACTTGTATTCCTTTGTTGTCTCAAGCAATAGTGTTTTTTCCAACCCCCTTCAATGTTGAAGTGGGATTCCCTTTATAGTGGGCTCTAATGGCCCCTGATACATTGTGGTCCAAGGGACCAGATTGTACACAAGTACATTGTCAGGAGAGTGGTATCAGGTGTAGTGGTGTTGGCCCCAGTACATAGTCAGGGTTCGTGGGGACGTGTCCACTACTTATTTAGTACGAGTATCAGAGGAGTGGCGCTAGGCGTAGTGGTGCAGGTGGTGGTGGTATCGACTTTGACATTTGGCCAGAGACATATAGGCCATGTCCCTTCTCCTAGTACTCCCACTACTTGTCTGGCATGAGTATCCGGATCAAACATACGGGGTCTTAAAGGTCGTTCCCCGTACAAGATCGTACTGGTACAATCCTTTTGAATTATACTTGGGCATTTACATCTAAATGTTGGAGTCTCTATAGGTCTTCATAGGACACACCCACTTGAGGTGCAGGGTGCGAGATACCTGGTGCATGCAGGGGTCGTGGGGCGAAATGGAGCTCTTGGGCCCTTGGTGCGAAACGCCTGAGGCACCTCAAGGCCACCCACGAGACGTGGGTGATAGGTGCGTGAGACGTCGCTCCTGGCGAGACACTTGCTGGCATGGGAGGCGGTGGTGTCCGAGGCGACATGGCCTTGCAAGACGCCTGGGCATGCAAGGCGAGGCACTCCCTCGCAAGACCTTGGAGGTGCGGCCCTGGTGGCGCGAGACGCTCCCTCGCGAGGCCCTGTGCGGCTCCCAGGTGGTGCCGCGAGGCCCTGCATGTAGGTCTCAAGTGGTGCCTCGAGGCCCTGCGCGCGGGTCCCAGGCGGTGTTGCGAGGAGTGTCGCGAGGCCCTACGCGCGGTCCCAGTTTATGTCAAGAGGAGTGTCTGGAGGCCCTACGCGCGGGTCCCAGGTGGTGACGCGAGGCCCTGCGCATGAATCCTAGGTGGTGTCACGAGGCCCTGCACGCGCGAATCCCATGTCGCGAGGACATGCTAAGGATCCCACTCGAGTGGAGGTAGTCGCAAGATAGGTCTCGCGAGGGGCTGATGCGCGTGATGCGGGGCGCTGCCTAGTGTGCAAGACATGGCCTTGCTGGGTACGTCGAGTGGAGGAACTCGCGAGATGGGTCTCGCGAGAGGCTCTTGCATGAGGCGTGGCCTCGCTGGGTGCATGGGTGCTAGGCAGACCGAGAATAGCATCACTTGCCTCCTTGCGAGAAGATGGTGGCCCAAGGGCCTTGTGGCACAAGAATGTATTTAGGCGTTTAGGGGACCTTAGCGTGTGCTTTGGACCTTTCACAAGTACGAAATTTTGAGCATCCACAACTCACTTGTAAGAAACAACATTTCTATCCATTAGAGCACTTGGCTAGAAGCACCTTGAGGCTTGATTATTCGAGAAAGCATTCCCAATATCTGAGAGAGATCCTTTAGTGCTTGAGTTAGGGGGAAATAAGCTTTTGGACAAAGGTTTTAAACCTTGTTCAAGTTGGTGATCCTCAACACTCTTCACATAGGTTATGTAAGTGAGAGTTTCCTTTTGATTTTTTCGTACATCTTCATATTGCTTTTCTTCTTATTTTCTTATTCTATTTACTTGTAACTTTTGTTTAGAGTTGTAATCTTCTTTTCTTTTGTTTCAAACATTTTTACTATACTTGTAATCTTTTGCATAGAGTTGTACTTTTACTATTCTCTTCATCATCTTTTTCTTCTTTTCTTTGTTTATTTGTATTTTCAGTTGTGGATGCCAAAAATCCACCAAAGAGAAAAAATTCTCTAATCCCTACCCATAAAACATGGTTGAGGGTCACTTAGCCATATTATCGGGCTCGTTCCAATAGGTCCCACAAGACCACGTTTTGGCCAAAACTCTCAAAGCCTCGTAAGTCTCTGCCTTTCTGGAGACTAAGTCACTTTACGCCCAAGTGCCACCATGTGGCCCCTCAGCGAGACCCACGTGCCCACCGGAACCATCTTGCCTTATATTCAGCCAAGGAGCCCCGCGTGCTGATGTCTCGACCAGGAGGGCCTCGCACCATGTACCTCATGTGGAGGGCCTCGCGCACGCACCACCATCTCGACCACGGTCTCGCGCGCGCATCAGGCCATCATCCCGAGAAGGGCCTCGCGCCGTGCACCTCATGTGGAGGGCCTCGCGCGCACACCACCACCTCAGCCATGGTCTTGCGCGTACATCGGGCCATCATCTCAAGAGGCACCTCGCGCCGTGCACCCCATGTGGATAGCCTCGCGCACACGCTGATGGTCTTGCGCGCACACTGGTGTCCTCGTGTGCATAATGGTGCCTAGGCCAAGGTGGCCTCGTGCGCATAATGGTGCCTAGGCCAAGGTGGCCTCGCGCAGGCGCTGGTGGCCTCATGTGCACATCCGTGCATCTTATCTCGCGGCTCCCATGGCCTCGCACCTAGCACCCTTCGACCATACAATAGGGCCTCGCACCACCATGGTCCTACGGCCCCTAAGGGGCCTTGCACCACCGGGGTCCCACGACCCCTAAGATGCCTCGCTCCACTATGGTCTAGCGGCCCCTGAGATGCCTTACACCACCATGGTCTCGCGCCTCGCGTACCCGCATGGGGTTTAAGACCTCTGGGAGGAGCGTGCGAGGAGCAATAGGAGAGATCCAATAATTATTAGGTATCGAGCCAATAGTGGAATAGATGATTGAGTATATTGTTCATGTCAACACATTAGCTTCCCTACACTTAGTAGAACATGGAATAGCTTTGAGCAGATACATGCCTTGGAGAGGCGAGAATAACCATCGGGTACATAGTACCCGTACGTGTACGGGTGCATGACGTACAACCATGAGGAGGACAGAAGCATGACCCTGACATCTGTATCACACAGGTAGTGGAGGTACATATTTGTACAGAGAGTGGAGGCACTATATGCATGCCTCTGACTATGTACCAGGCCGACACTATGATCTTCTGCTCCACCACGACCTGTGCCACTACCCTGGCAATGTGCCCATGTATAATCTTGTCCCCTGAGACCACAATGTATGAGGAGCCATTAGAGCTCCAATATAAATAGATTATCAACCCTCCAGAAAAAGGGGGTTGGAAAATTCATTGTAGGCAGAGGCTATTAAGCAATATACATTTTTTACTCCATTGTTGATCTGTGTTTATCCTTCCATAAGTTCATTCTAAGTTCTTATCTAAACATCGCCACACTTACCTTTGAGTTTTCCGATCTAATTTCGTTGAAGAGATTTCACCGTCAACATCAGTTATAGAGTTGTAACTTTATTTAATCAACAATTATTTATTTATAATATTTTGTTTAGAGTTGTAATTATCTTACCATTTCCATTGAGACAAAACTATTTTTCCCAACATTCAAAAGCTTATCCCTTGTTTGTTTCAATGGAAGGTGAGACCGTCAAGATTATGAATCAAGACCTAGTGAGGTTGGATAGGTTTGATGGATCCAAGGTTAATTGGAGTACGCTAGTGCTATAGGGAGTCTAATGTACCCTGCCCAATGTACTAGACCTGATATAGCATTTGTGGTGAGTAAACTTAGTAGGTTTACAAGTAATCCAAGTGTGGATCACTGGAAGGTGATTGGAAGAGTCCTAGGTTATCTAAAGAAAACCAAAGGACTAAGCCTTCATTACTCCAAAATTTCCTTCAATCTTAGAAGGATATACAGATGGAAGCTGGATATCCAATCTTGGGGACAACTTGTCCACAAATGGTTGGGTATTTACACTTGGTGGCGTTGCAATTTCTTGGGGTTCAAAGAAACAAACCTGCATATCTCATTCTACTATGGAAGCAGAGTTTATAGCATTAGCTGCTACCGGTAAAGAGGCCGAATGGTTAAGGGATCTGTTATAGAGATACCCCTAATCAAAGAGAATGTATCCACTATATCGATACATTGTGATAGCCAAGCGACTTTGGCTAGAGCATACAATGGAGTGTATAATGGGAAGTCTAGACATATTAGTTTAAGACATGGATATGTAAGAGAATTGATTCAAAGAGGAGTCATCTCAATATCCTATGTGAGAACAAGTGAAAATCTGGCGGATCCTTTCACTAAACCACTAACGAGGGATTTAGTGGCTACATCATCTCGAGGGATGGGACTTAAACTCCCTAAAGAGATTCACGATTGATGGTAGCCTATCTTAACACTAGTTATTTAACTAGTGTTAGGTTCAATAGGTAACAACAAGTCTGTCAAGTGAATATTAGTTGTACTCAAAACAAGTCCCATCTGAGATATTGAGTACTTGTGAGTTACCAAGTTGAGGGTTAAAACCGAAAGGTTTTTTAATAGAATTCAGTCTTGTGAAGACAAGTATTTTTGGTAACAAAATACTGTAAGAATTCTACCTATATGGATCTAGGGGTGGTTCCGCCTCTCATGATAATTGGGAGTATTCTCAAGAACGTACATGAATGGAAAGTGCACATGGCCATTAACGGTGCAAAGCGAGACATAGAGGTCTCAAGTGAACATCGCAAAGGTGTGTGTGTTATCACCGATTTGTTATAATGAAAAGATGGTTCAATGCCTAGTGCAACCAAATTTTCAACAAATTTTGTGATAATTACACTATAGTATAGTTCAAGTTGAAAAACACTTTGCTTTATCCACTAATGCAATGAATCCTATAAGAGAGAGTTCTTATTTAATCAAGTGGGGGATATGTTATATTTTAAAATATAATGATTGATTAAATAAGTGTTACAATAGATAACTATTTAATCTAGTGGGGGAATGTTATATTATTTTATAATATAATGTAATATTATATTATAATATAATGTTTTAGGTTAAATAAATGTGACAAAGAGTGTCACATATTGTGACATATAATAGAGAGTTACAATATTTAGATATATGAGATATATCCAAATATGTAACATATTTGGTGCTACAAATTTGTAACTTCCAAATATCACCCATTATTGTGTAGATTTGTTGTTTCACAATATTGAGATGAATTTCTTAATGCCATATGAGAAATGGCTAATAGAGATGTGATTTTAACTCCCATATTGTGCATGGAAGTTACAAAATCAAGTGGGAATAAATTTGGAATGTTTTGAAAAAATTGGTTGCTGGAAAATGTCTAGGGTCGCAGCGTCTGTTTGTCAGGCCGCGGCCCAAGTGGCTGACAGCATCTTCCAACTTTCAGTTTTATCCAATTTTGAACGTCTCCCACAGCCAAATAACTCCCAAATTCTCTATTTTAATTCCATAAACATCCAATTAATCATTGGTAACAGTCATGGAGGATGGTGGAGTTTGAAATTCAAAGGGTGTCTCAAAACTCTATAAATAGGAGCCTAAGCTCACTTGTAAGATACAACATTTCTATCCATTAGAGCACTTGGCTAGAAACACCTTGAGGCTTGATTATTCCAAAAATCATTTCCAATATCTGAGAGAGATCCCTTAGTGCTTGAGTTAGGGAGAAATAAGCTTTTGGACAAAGGTTTTAAACCTTGTTCAAGTTGGTGATCCCCAACACTCTTCACTTAGGTTGTGTAAGTGAGAGTTTCCTTTTGTTTTGTTCTTACATCTTCATATTGCTTTTCTTCTTATTTTCTTATAGTTGTACTTTTACTATTCTCTTCATCTTCTTCTTCTTCATCATCATCATCTTCTTCTTCTTCTTCTTTTCTTTGTTTATTTGTATTTTCAGTTATAGAGTTGTAACTTTATTTAATCAACAATTATTTATTTGTAATATTTTGTTTAGAGTTATAATTATCTTACCATTTCCATTGAGGCAAAACTATTTTTCATAACACATATTGCCCTCCCACTTATAACTAAACCTTTAAGTCCTTCTTAGGGCATTTTGGTCATTGCTCTCAATCCCCGCTAATTCCTCGAGTGTTCCTAATAATTATCACTTAAATCCCAACACCTAACTAATTACCAATTACTTCCCTCAATATCAAATAATCTCCAATATATTTCCCAGAAATACCCCAGAGCTCCCCCGAGCCGGGTATAAATTCCCATCGTGACTTTTCCGCTAAACCGCTCACTAGGATCGCCTTGAATCACAAGCTGCAGATATATCCACATAATAATGTGGCCTCAACAATTTATCACAAATATTTACATTTATGCCCGCAACGGGCCAAAATTACGAATATACTCTTATAACCTAAACAGGGCCTACATGCATACTAATACTCAAAATCATGCATGTCATTTATCCATATAATCATATAAGCATGCTTTTCAAATAATCATGCATTTAATCATTTAAATCACACATAATCTAGTTATGCCCTCCCGGCACACTAATCAAGGCCCTTAAGCCTTATTAGTAATTTTGGGTTGTTACACCATAAGTTTGCCAGAACGTTTGCACGTTCTTAAATTGTATGTTAGGGTTCGGTTTCATCAGAATTCTATTATTGATTGATTATCTGCCTAGTTACAGTTAGTTAAGTTCTTGCTCTGTTATGTGGTTATGTTTGTTAAGTTGTTCTTACTAAGCATTTCTCTTACCTAGTTGTGTCGTGTTGTAGGTAAGCTCAAAGCAAAGTGGATAAGTGAGTGCTGAAGTTTATTCGCGAGGATGTACACATGGACCGAGCTTTTAAGAGTTTATGTTTTGGGGACTAGAACCCATATGATAACTAAAAAATTACTTTGGGCTTGTTGAATGCTTTAAAATTATGAAATTTTCATTTTCTTTTAAGTATGCGCTTACTTCCGAACTATTGCATGTTTTGAAAAGTTTTTTTTATATGGATTTTCGGTTACCTTATTTTTATAAAACGATTATGTTTTTCCGCAAATTATGTTAAGAGATTTTACGGGAAGTTACAGTAATGCCATATTATTATACATTAAAGAATAAAATACCATATTTATAACAATTTCCCTATCAAATAAATATCACACATATACCGTTTTTTGGGTTGTTCATAAGAGACCACACAGTTTGGACTCTTTTATCCATGATTTCCTCTTTTTGGCAGCTTTTTTTTTCTTCTTCTATAAAACACATCAAATTTAAATTGTTTATGACTGGACAAACTAGATCCATTATGATTAAAAAAAATTGAAACTTAGTCGATATAACACATGTTTGGAATTGAGAAAACAACCTGAGAATAAAGGGGTTAATACTCAACTGCAAGATGATCAAGTCTTTAGGTATAGGTCAACCATTCTTACGTTTTTTCATTTTTGAAGGAGGCTATTGACAAAGAAAATTGAGAATGAAATAACTCAAGTGAATGAGTGAACTATCGACATAAGTTTTATTTATAGAGAGGTATGCATACAAGAGTAGATAAAGCTGTTACAAAATAGTTAAACAAAAAATTTACAAACACAATAACAAACTTAACCAACTAACTAAAACTAACAGATTGACTTGACACACTAACTGACAGTCTTAACAATCATCTACTTCCTCATTTTTCTCCTCCGAACAAGACGTTCGGTCTTATGCTTGATTTTCTTAAGCCAATTTCAAGCAAACTGTACAACCTGAAAATAGGGGAAAAAGAAACATAACATCCATCCAAACCAACCAATCAAATTCCTTAAATAAAACCATCACCGGTAGGAGCTAAAGTTACCCGTATGAGCTAAAGTAAGGCACTTACTTAAAAAATTCCCTATATACATATAAATGTGTAATATATATAACATTAATGATAGAGAACAAATCATTATCTTCATGGCCACTAATTGTTAATCTAACACCAACTTCCTAAAAATGAAATAATAAAGAAATAAATCATGAAAGTAAAAAATGATTAACAGTTGTGCAAAAGTTTTTGCAAATTGTCATACCTGAATAAACTGCCCAAACCAAATTGAAAAAACTAACAAAAAATACAACCCGAATAACCAGACAAAAATTTAAATTGCCCAATTATTATATTGGGTGGTTCGGAAATTATACCAAACTGCTCAATATAACCCGAATAAACTGATTAAGATGTTTTTTTTTTTCCATTTATACATACATATATTACGTGTATTGTTACATTTATCATATGTAATATAAAAAATTGTTTAAAAATTTTAACAATGAATTTAGAATGTTGTTTTAAAGTTTTAATTTAGAATAATATGTCTAAGTTTGCAAGATGTATACTATACATTTAGTTTCTTCAATCTAATTATTTGAACATTTAAAAACTACTTAAGATTAGGTTGGGCAGGTTAAACCGAACAAACCGCCTAAAACAGTGGATGGGTTACACTTTTTTTTCTTAATTGGACGGGTAGAGTTGGATTTTACAACTCAATTTTTACATTGGGTAGATTAAAATATGTTATAAACCAGCTAAATTGACCGATGAACATCCCTATAACAGATAGTATAAATAATATCATTTCTTAATGAAAAGTTTGTGGGTAAAGTTAATAAGTAGTCTGAAATGTTACACTTACGTCACTGAATAAATTTTTTAATGATAAAAATTCGTAAGTAGTCTGAAATATTGCTTCTAAGTCACTAAGTAATTTTTTTGGCGACAAAGTCACATTTTACACTAATTTGATGTGATTAGTGTAAAATGTATCTTTTATCACAAAAAAACTAGTTAGTGGCTTAAGTACAACATTTTAGACATCTTGCTAACTTTCGTTGCCAAAAATTCTACATTGTAACGTAAATGCAACTTTTAAGACAACCTATTGAATTTCGCTATGAATATCTTTTTTTTTTCTAAATTACCCTATACAATATAGGGAAATTCTTCTGTACAGCCGTTGGAAATGCCACTAGCCTACTGGCGTTTTCAAAAGATGTTGTGGCATGATGGTAAGCTTCCACGTGGCAGAAGTTGTCTTCAAAAAGTTTGTGTGACTTGTTTGTACAGTGACACGTGGATAACTGTTTTATAAAATGCTTTGTGCCGTTTTGGTCACGATCTGTAGTCTTTTGGCACATTTTGAATAAATATTTTTGGTTGATGGAACAATTTGTTTAAAAAAATTTGGACACACGTTTTTAGAAGAAAAATTAGGTGAACCAGTGGATGAAGATTGAAAAAATGAGAAAGTAGAGTGAGTGACTCCCCCCTGTGATCTGGTAGACGAAGAAGAAGTTCAGTGGTGGTGTTTTTTCTTGGAACCGAGAACAAAATTCAAGCCCTTGCATCTATAATCTAGTCGCACTGATAAGAGACCAAGACCCCGGCCACGAATAACCACAGTCACAACACTCAACACCACCATAACAACTGCAACAATCGCTATAATGACCAGAACCGTCGGAATCACCAAGGCAATAGAGTAGAGCATCCCATCTGTCCTACATGCTCGAAAAGACACCCGGGAGAATGCCGGGCCGTCACCAATAAATGTTTCAAGTGCGGTCAGACATGACATCTGAGAAAGAATTGCCCACAATGGAAGGAGAGACATAATAGTAACAATAATTTGGTGCCAGCACAGGTTTTTGCCTTAACTCAGAATGAAGCAGCCAATAACAACACCGTAGTCACAGGTCAGCTACCTATATTTGGTATGATGTGTAGAGTGTAGAGTCCTCATTGATTCTGGAGTGACTCACTCTTATGTTTCCATGAATGTTATTGATAAGTTGAGTATGACTTGCAAACTGTTTGAGCATACCTTTAGTACAATTTTACCGTCGGGAGACATGATATTGTCAACTAGGTGGTTGCCATCAACGCCTATAATGATAGAGGGTAGGGAGTGCCCAACAGGCCTTATAGAACTGAGTATACTCGATTATGATGTCATACTTGGTATGGATTGGTTATCCAAACATGGGGCAACAATAGATTGTCGGAAGAAGACTGTGGAGTTCAGACCAAAAGAAGGAGAGGTCTTTTCCTTTAGAGGAGAAGTAGCGGGTTTTCGAACACCCATAATACCTGCACTAAAAGCATAGAATATGATGCAACAAGGTTATTCGGCATTTCTGGCAAGTGTGGTGGATAAATCCAAGGAGTCAGAGATAAAACCAAAAAATGTGCATATTTTTTGTGAGTTCTTGGAGGTGTTTCTTGATGGATTACCAGGGTTACCCCCAAACAGAGAAATTGAGTTTGTGATCGAGCTTGCACCAGAAACAACATCGATCTCTAAAGCGCCCTATCGAATGGCACCTACAGAGTTGAAGGAACTTAAGAACTAGCTACAGGAGTTGTTGGACAAGGGGTTCATAAGTCCTAGCCATTCGCCATGGAGAGCACCGATCCTATTTGTGAAAAAGAAGGACGAGAGCATGGGAATGTGCATCGATTACCGAGAACTCAATAAGGTTACCATTAAGGAAAAATATCCTTTTCCTAGGATAGATGACCTTTTTGATCAACTGCAAGGGGCAATAGTATTCTCGAAGATTGATTTGCGATCTGGGTACCATCAGTTGAAAGTGAAAGAGGGAGACATTCCGAAAATGACTTTTAGAACTCGCTATGGGCACTATGAGTTCTTAGTGATGTCATTTGGACCCACTAATGCCCCAACAACATTTATGGACACGATGAACATGGTATTTAAGGACTATTTGGACAAGTTTGTGGTAGTGTTCATAGATGATATCCTTATTTACTCGAAGACCAAGGAGGAGCATTTGAGGTTGATCCTGAAATGACTACGAGAACATCAACTATACACTAAGTTCTCTATGTGTGAGTTTTGGATGGAGGAGGTAACTTTCCTAGGGCATTTAGTGTCCAAGAATGGGATAGTAGTAGATCCATCAAAGATCGAGGCCATTAGAGACTGGCCCCAGCCGAAGAATGCCTCAGAAGTTCGAAGCTTCTTAGGATTGGCGGGTTATTACAAGAAGTTCATCGAGGGTTTCTCAAAGATTTCCACACCCTTAACCAACTTAACCCGCAAACATCCGAAGTTTGCATGGACTGAGAAATGTGAAGAAAGCTTTCAGACTATGAAGGACAAGTTGATTTCTGCTCCTATTCTTTGTGTTTCCACAAAGGGTGGGAAATTTGAGGTGTATTGTGACGCATCAAAGAATGGCTTAGGGTGTGTGTTTATGCAAGATGGGAAGGTAGTAGCTTATGCTTCCAAACAACTCAAAGACTATGAACAACAATATCCCACTCATGATCTTGAGTTGGCATCAGTGGTGTTCGCACTAAAGATATGGAAACATCACCAATATGGGGAAAAGTGTGAAATCTACACGGACCACAAAAGTCTGAAGTACTTCTTCATGCAAAAGGAACTGAATATGAGGCAGCGAAGGTGGTTGGAATTAGTGAAGGACTACGATTGTGAGATTCTATACCACCTAGGCAAGGCCAATGTGGTTGCAGATGCATTGAGTAGGCGGGGACATGGGAATGTCTCAGCACTACATACAATAGAGATGCCTCTTCAGAAGGAGATTATAAATGCCGACATCGAACTTGTGACAGGAAGCCTAGCGAACATCACATTACAATCCTCCCTCCTGGAACAAACTCGAGAAGGAGAGAAAGTGGATGGAGCCCTAATGAAGCAAAAGGCTTTGGTGCAAGAAAGTGGGAGCAGTGACTTCACAATGTCTGAAGGTGGATTGCTGCGATACAAGGATAGGATTTGTGTCTTGACAACGTTGAGATTAAGGAAAGTATTATGAAAGAGGCGCATACAACCCCTATTCCTTAAACCCAGGGTCCACAAAGATGTACTAAGACCTTAAAGGTCTATATTGGTGGCATGGAATGAAAAGGGATATTGCTGAGTTTGTTGCTAGATGTTTGACCTGCCAGCAAGTCAAACCAGAACACCAAAGGCCAGTAGGGTTACTTCAACTGCTCTACGTTCTTGAATGGGAATGGGAGGATATAGCAATGGATTTTTTGGTA
This sequence comes from Humulus lupulus, assembly GCF_963169125.1. Classification (NCBI taxonomy): domain Eukaryota; kingdom Viridiplantae; phylum Streptophyta; class Magnoliopsida; order Rosales; family Cannabaceae; genus Humulus; species Humulus lupulus. The sequence continues at coordinate 230,064,293 of NC_084793.1, read as the reverse complement.
TGGTTACCCAGAACTACCAAGCAGCATGATTCTGTGTGGATAATAGTGGATAGGCTCACTAAGTCTGCCCATTTCCTACCAGTTAAGACCACATACTCGGCGCACCAATATGTAAAATTGTATGTAAGTGAGATTGTGAGACTTCACGGGGTGCCAAAGTCGATAATTTCTGATCGAGGGTCAGTATTCACATCGAACTTTTGGAAGGGGCTACAAAGAGCTATGGGATCAAGGCTAAAGTTTAGCACCGCGTTTCATCCTCAGACCGATGGGCAGTCAGAGAGAACTATACAAATTCTAGAGGACATGTTGAGATGTTGTGCTTTGGACTTTTCAGAGTCTTGGAACCAATACTTACCCCTAATGGAGTTCTCTTATAATAACAGTTACCAATCTATTATTGGGATGGCTCCCTATGAGATGCTCTATGGGCGCAAGTGTAGATCTCCTTTACACTGGGATGAAGTTGGGGAGAAACAGATTGTAGGCCCTGAGGTGTTTAGGGAAGCCAGTGAGGCAATCGAGAAGATTCGCTAAAGGATGCTTACTGTGCAGAGTAGGCAAAAGAGTTATGCAGACTTTAAGAGAAGGGACATCGAGTTTTCTATGGGCGAGTTTGTTTTCTTGAAAGTCTCGCCGATGATGGGTGTTATGTGTTTTGGAAAGAAAGGGAAGTTAAGCCCTAGATATATAGGTCCATTTGAGTTTTTGGAAAGAGTAAGGCAAGTTGCTTACCATTTAGCACTGCCCCCAGCACTAGCCGAAATGCATAACGTCTTTCACATCTCGATGTTGCGTAAGTATGTGTCAGATCCCTCTCATGTTTTGAGTTATGAGCTGTTACAGCTGAAGCATGACCTAAGTTATGATGGACAGCTAGAGCGCGTTATTGAAAATGGAATCAAGGAACTGGGATCCAAAAGTATTCCACTAGTTAAGGTCTTGTGGGAGAATAGTACGGAACGAGAAGCAACATGGGAGTTGTAGGAAGACATGAGAGAAAGATACCCTGAATTATTTGGTAAGAAAGAATTTCAGGATGAAATTCCTTTTAAGGAGGGTATATTGTAGCGCAACAATTTTATTTAATTATTTAAATTTTGTGCTTTATTGTATTTAATTGTTAAGTGTTTTGAATTATTTTATTTATTTGTTTAAATTATTTTTTAGAATTGTTTGGTAGAATTTTTTGAATTTAATTTTTAATTAATTATTTATTTATTTATGTTAAAATGTGAATAATTGAGTTTTGGTTGAATGCACCAAGCTGCATGGTAGGTAGTGATACACCCTAGTTATTTAGTGTGTGCATGTGCATGGTTGCATGGTGCACTTGTGTAGAATTTTCTACACACTTTATAGTTTCCTTTTATTAGATTTATTTAATTATTTTAATTGAAAAAAAAAACAAGAAGAGGAAATGGCTTGGGCGTGTGAAGCATAGTGGGAAAGTGAGTGATTCTATTCCTATTTTATTTGGCAATTAAAATGAAGACAATAGCTATAAAGGGAATGGAGATTGTCATCTTTATTTTTCTACCAATTAAGATAAAATCAAATTAAATAAAAATAAAGGAAAAATAGCAAGAAGAGGAAACTTACCCATTATGTTCATTAGGTTGTTTTTGGCTAGGTTAGAATAAAAAGGGAAGGAAAGAAGTGAAGAGCATTTTTGCTCATTGGGACCAACGGCTAGAGAGAGAGAGAGAGAGAGTGAGAGGCTGCCATTTTTCTAGAGAGAATGAGGAGGATAAATCGTGAAGGAGGAGAAAATGAGAGAAAGAAAAAGGAGAAGAGGAAGAAGGGTGTTGACCCTCGATTTGGCCAACGACACGGAGTCAAATATATGACAGGAAATGAGACGACAATTAAGAGTTTAATCTAATGGTAAAGAGGAAAACACCAACGATTTATAGTGGTTCGGCCCCAAAGAATGGTAATGACCTACGTCCACTTAGTGCTATTATTAATATTGAATCTCAAAGTCGTGATCAAAGAACTAGGGTTCTTGAGTTTCACAAACCTTGGGAGAATTACAATAAAATGATGGATAATCACACTATAGCTCTCTCTCTCAATACTCAAGAAAAAGATTCAGAGATCAAAAGTCCCTTCCTTAAGCCATTTCATGCATATTTATAGGCTCAAGGGGGGTTACATGGGCCAATGGGCCTTAACTTTTCTTAATAACCGCGTATCAAGGTAATAAAGAGGAAATATTTAATGTAGTTATTACAAGATTATGACCGTTAAAGGAAATAAACCGAATCATATGACCAGCTTGGTTGTATCTAATAGCTAAGCTTTGATGAAACATCGAGGAGTTGGTCGACAGACGAACAACACCCCTTCTTAATGATGCTAACATGTGTTACCCTCGTGTACAAAATTCCTGCCACATCATCCGCAGCCATTTTGGGTAAACATTTTCCCCCCAAGTTTATTTTACTGCGACTAGCATAAAGTAAACTTAGGAAACTGACTCTTCGCTTACCTCACCAAATCTGTCAGAGCTGCCCGTGCTTTCTTGAAAAAAGTGATCAATCATGTCCAATTAAGTCTTTTCGGTTTCCCAAAAACTTGTCTGATTTCTATTACACTTCCCTATACTTTGAAAAAATTAATTCATGATTACTTCTTTTATCGTGTCGCAATCACTATAAATAATACCCCAAATCCACATTTTCACTTTTTACTTTTCACTCGCCATCTCCTTTTCAAGAACTCCAAAGAACTTCGACCTTCAGAGCCCAGAAATCCCAGGAACTTTCATCGATGATCCAAGGAACTTCCATCTAAATGCTCAAAGCTTTCGTGTGTAGACTCCACGTTTCATCTAGGTAAGTTTCACGAACCCCTTAGACATTTGAGTTGCCATGAAAAATTGTTTTGTATTTGAGTTCTTGGCTGTTCTTGACCGAAACTGTCTTGGGGTAAACGGGCATGTTGATCGATGCTTGATAGGGTAGTGAAATAATGTTTCATAGGAGTTAGGAGTTAGTTTGATAGTCGAGATTGTAGATTTAGGGGCGTAAAATCGAATTTTTACTTCGATTTTTAAGCTAGTTGAAAAACTGGGCTTTTCCCGCCCTTTCAGAGTCGAAAAAGTTTTTTCTGAAAAACTTTTTACTTCCGCTTTTTAATCTGTTTCTCAAACTGCTCATATAAAACTTAGTGTTTTTGCTACAATGCTGCTGGCCGTATAAAAGCTTAACTTTTATATGCGAGCAACGTTATTCCAACTCTTAACACAGATTTTTAGGCTTTACGTTCTCATCTTCCCCTTTCTCTGTTCGCAGCTTTTCATGCAAGATCCGTGGGGAGGTGAGAGGCCTATCGATGATGACTTGCTAGCCCAATTGCTTGAGGACGAGGAGCAACCATCACTGTTGATACCAGAAATTCCTTTTTCTCGAGCTACCCCAAGCATTTCATCATCCCTGCGCCAAAATATGGGTCGTGTTAAGTCTAAAGCCCAAAAAAAGAAACCTTCCAACCCTTCAAATCAGCCTGCTCCTCAGGTTGAAATTCCCTCAACTAGCAGTCGAGAAAGAAATATCCCCGACCCTAGCATTCAAACTCGCGCTCAACTTCGAAATGCCATTCAACCAGATGTTGAATGGTACGTCACCCCTCCTAGCCGAGTAACAGTTAGGATGATTGCCAATTACATTAAAAAAATACGGATTTCCTGGGGTGACCCTAGTCCAACCCATCAGAGACCAAAGGGCAAATCTGCCTGGAGGAGCGTACATCGCCTGGTCGAGGTATCACATCGAGGCAGGAGCAATCCTGCCTCTTCATCCTTTCTTCCAAGGAGTGGCCAATTATTTCGAGGTTGCTCCTTTTCAAATAACCCCTAATGGATATAGAATGCTTTCTGCACTCTATATCCTTTATAGCCATAAGAAATGGCCTGTCCCCACGCCACATGATGTCAACTACCTGTTCGACCTAAAATCCAACCCCAACCAGGAAAACACGGGGTTCTTCTATTTCTGTCACTAGGGAACATGTCGCACTTTCCTAACTGACACTACTTTTATCTCGAACGTGGGGAAGTACCATCTGGAGTACTTTCTGACTAATGACATGGTCGTGAACAACTTGGCCTTCACACAAGGAGGTAAAGTCTTTGCACCCCTGGTCGTTGATTTTTCTTTAATTTTTACTGCATTTCCCTTAGATTTTTAGTGCCTTTCAGTCCCATGGTTGCGACCAGCTCCCACACCAGACATGGAAATCTGATTGGCCTTCTTGGCCAGCCTGACTGACGTAGAGAAGAGCGTTAAGCATCTGGTCACAAAGGCTAACCTAAGGCTGGTCGGGCTTTTGGCACCTCACCAGGATGTGAGGGAGTCAACAGCGGGAAGTGCCACTGGCGAGGAGATTCTCGAGCAGGACCTAGATGTGTCACAACCTCAAAGGAGGAGGACAACTGGAGTGACAATCAGGGAACCCTCCAGCACCCCTCGAGCTGCTGCTTCAACCCCCCCCCCCCCCCCCACCACTGGGAAAGGGAAAAAAGAAAGCTACCAAACCTCTCGAGCCTCTCGACGAATCTTCGGATGAGAATGGTACTAATCTCTCGCTCTTAGATAGTTTGCCAATTCCCTGTCACTTGTTTGACGGGGACGAAAATTTTAAGTACGCTCCCAATTTAGATTTAGACTTCTTCATGTCAGAGAATGAGTGTAACACTAGTAGAGTATATAATGTAGCGACCAGTAATGATAGCTCGGGTATTTTACTTATGATTTTCTTTGTTTCTTTTCCTGACATAACATACTCAGTCGTTTGTACTATCTCACTATTCGTGCATTTTCTTTCTTGCAGACATGGAAACTAAAAATGTGTTTGATATGTAATGTGCTCCCGAGGCTCCTGAAGCTCCTGCGAGTAAGAAGAAAGCGAGTAGGCGGCATTCGGGGAAAGCAGTAAAGTGCCTCTGGCTAAGAAAACTCGTACTGCAGACCCTCCGGCAGACGTACCTTCAACAAATGCAACACCACCTCCTTCTCCCCTCGAGCAGCAAACTTCGCCTACTCCAGTCCAGTCGACACCTTCCCCACCATCTCTAGCTGACCAGACTCAGCAGGCTACCCCTGCTTCCACAGGGGGTGACATTACGAGCCGTGCCCTAAGAACAGCCAAGGACAGAATGGCAAAAATTTTGAGGCACGAACGTTGCCGAGAAGCGATGGCTGGGACAGAGACGATGGACGTCGACCAGATCTTAACCCGCGCTTTAAACGAGCTCGCAAGTGTAAGTTGTCTTTTTTCTGTGGAGACTAAATCCTTTTATTTATTATAGTCAATTTAACTTTCGTGCTATGACTGCTGGCCATCTCCGCTCGGGAGCCATCACTGAATAGTCCAAGGCTTTCGAGCAACGACACACTGAAGAACTCAAAGCTGCCGAAGCAAAATATGCTGAACAGCTTGAGGTGGCTCAGAAGACAAACGCAGCACTGCTCGAGGAGAAGAACAAGCTAGCTGAGGAGTTAAGGGAGAAGCAGACTGCTCTAGACAAGGCCATCGAGCAAAGAGACCAGTTCAAGGAGTCTAACTGCATCAACTACCGCGAGGCTAAAAAGCTCAAGGAGGACCTGATTGTGAGCAAACAGGAGACTACAAAGCTGGAAGGCCGGATCGAGGAACTTGAAAAAGCCAACGCCTGCAATTTGGAGAGGTACAAGAATGCCACAGTAAGTGTTTCTATGACTTCTAGAAACACAACCAAGAGGCCAACTTCAGCTATCTTCCCGAGCGCACGAGGCATGTTGAGATAGCCCGCTGCGTTGCTCGCTTGGCGGAAGAAGAGAGAGCAAAGATACCTGCCTTGCCTGAAATCTCTTTGGCCACTGGCGTGGAAGGGTCGGACAATGAAGCTACAACTGTCGTCGACCAGGACACCCCTCAAGATCCTCCTACCTCGTAGTCTACTATATTTCTTTTATTCTTTTATCTTTTAAATACCAAACCTACGGGTTGTGGTGTATAGACTATTTTTTGATTGCTGTGCGGGTAGCTACTTTTTCCTTTTATCAAACAATTACATTCGAGCAGTAACTGCTCGTAGTGTAAAAGGTTTCCTTAAGATATTATAATATTTGCATTTTATTATAACATCTGTTCACATGACCGAACTTAGCATAGTACTTTGGTTTTATTTAACAAAATACAAAATTTTGAAAAATACTCTAAGTACCCTAGCATGCTTTCACTTATTTATGTCATGTGTTTACATACCTTTCGATATGCCTTGCTTGCTAGATGCCTTATATGCCCCCCAATTGATTGAGGAGCTTTATGTCCTTAGTCACTTGCCTTGACCAAAACCTATTCGAACATTACTGCTCGGAGCAAATAATTAAAACGATAATACAGCAAAACAACACACGTAATGAGCAAATACTTGTAATAAATACAATAATTGGCAATAATGACTGGCTGTGCACAGTCCCTTATATTTCTCATAATAAATGGACAAAATGTGTCTGTACGAGTGATCAATAAGATCTTACATTTATAAGCGATTAGTCATATAAAATGACCAACCCTTTTTCATAACTTGTAAAAAGTAAAATTAATACAAGCCAATTCTTTAAGAAGAATTGTTTATTGATAGTACTTGCGCAGGCGTTCTCCATTCCAATAGCGAGGAACGAGATCTCCATTTAAGCGAGCAAGTTTGTAGGTGCCTAGATGGAGGACTTCTTCAATCTGGTATAGTCCTTCCCAATTAGGTCCGAGTACTCCAGCAGCCTGGTCGAGGGTATTTAGGAAAACCCTTCGAAGTACTAAATCTCCGACGTTGAATTTTCTTTCACGTACTTTAGAGTTGAAATACCGGGCGACTTTTTACTGGTACGCAGCTACTCGGAGTTGGGCTTGTTCACGTTTCTCATCGATCAAGTCCAAGGATTACATCAATAGTTGGCTGTTAGAGCCTTGATCATACGTTATCCTACGATGCGAGGGTGGATATAACTCAACAGGAAACATAGCCTCATACCCATAAGCCAAAGAGAATGGAGTATGGCTTGTTGCTGTTTGGTGGGAAGTTCTGTACGACCAAAGGACTTCAGGCAATTTCTCTGGCCATGCACCCTTAACTTCTTCCAGTCTTTTCTTCAGGGTTTCCTTTAGCGTTTTATTGACTGCTTCGACTTGTCCATTTGCTTGGGGATGAGCGACTGAAGAAAACCTCTTGATAATCCCATGCCATTCGCAAAAGTCCGTGAATAAATCACTATCAAACTGTGTGTCGTTATGTGAGACGATTTTCCTTGGAAATCCATAGCAACAAATGATGTTTTTGACCACAAAATCCAGCACCTTCTTGGTCGTTATGGTTGCGAGTGGCTCGGATTCGGCCCATTTAGTGAAATAATCGATGACAACCACAACATACTTGACGCTGCCCTTTCCTGTGGGTAAAGATTCGATTAAGTCTATACCCCACACTGCAAACGCCCACAGACTTTGCATCTGTTTTAGTTCATTAGGGGCTTCTCGCGGGATTTTTGAGAACCTCTGGCACTTGTCACACCTCCGTACGAATTCCATCGAGTCTTCATTCATTGTTGGCCAGAAATACCCTTGCCTCAGGATCTTTTTTGACAAACTTTGCCCCCCAGCGTGGTCTCTGCAGAAGCCTTCGTGTACCTCTTTCACCAATTCTTTGGCTTTCTCTTTTGAAACACATCTGAGGAGTGGCGTTGAGTATCCCCTTCGATACAAGATTCCATCGACCAGGATATACCTAGCAGTTTGTCGCTGAAGGGTCCTGGCTTTGTTTCTGTCCGTTGGTAACACGCCTCGCGTCACATACTCTACGTATGGTGCCATCCATGTATCTGCCATTTGGATCACCAGAGTGGTCTCCTCTGCTCGGATGCTTGGCATAGATAGTCGTTCAACTGGCACTATGTTTAGAGTATCAGCATCCTTCGCACTTGCTAGTTTGGCCAAAGCATCAACATTTGAATTCTGGTCGCGAGGTACCTGCTGAAGGGTGTACTTGTCAAATTGTGCTAATAGATCCTTTGTTTTGTTTAAATAAGCAAAAATCTTTAAACCTCGGGCTTGGTATTCTCCCATGACTTGCTTTACCACCAGTTGTGAGTAATTATAGATGTCATGTACCTTTATATTCATGTCCCTGGCTAATCGTAACCCAGCAAGCAATGCTTCATACTCAGCCTCATTGTTGGAAGCAGTTAAGTCAAACCTGATTGCACAGTGAAATCGATGCCCTTCAGGCGTAATCAAGATCACCCTCGCGCTTGCATGATGCTCATTAGACAAGTCGTCTGTAAACAACTTCCATGAGGGAGGTTGGTTTTGAGATTCAGGCTCATCAGACTCTTCGGTCTGCTCGCTATCTATAAGTTCGGTGAACTCTGCAATGAATTCAGCCAGGGCTTGCCCTTTTATCACTGCTCGCGGCAAGTAAGAGATATCGAACTGCCCAAGTTCGACGACCCATTTCAACAATCTTCCCGCAGCCTCTAGCTTTTGCAGAACATGCCGTAGAGGTTGGTTGGTCAAAACTGTGATTGGGTGAGCTTGAAAGTAAGGTCGCAGCTTCCTCGAGGCCAAAATTAAGAAATAGGCTAACTTTTCAATCGGTAGATATCATAGCTCCGCTCCAATCAGCCTCTTGTTTACATAATAAACAACCTTCTGCAGGCCTTCTTCTTCTCTTACTAAGACAGCACTAGCAGCATATTTCGTAATCGCCAAGTAGACAAACAAAGTCTCCACATCGACCGACTTTGATAGGATGGGTGGTTGTGCCATGTAAGTCTTTAATGCTTGGAAAGCCTGCTCGCACTCCTCCGCCCACTCAATTTTGTTGTTGCCTCTAAGTAGATTAAAAAATGGCACGCACTTGTCCGTTGATTTCAAAATAAATGTACTGAGAGTGGCAATTCTTCCAGTCAAACTTTGAACATCCTTAATCTTTGCTGGTGATTTCATATCGATCAGGGCTTTGATTTTCTCAGGATTGGCTTCAATTCTTCTCGAGTTAACAATAAATCCCAAGAACTTCCCTGATCCTACTCCGAAGGAGCATTTGAGGGGATTCAACTTCATCTGATATTTGTTCAAGACGTTGAAGCACTCCTACAAATCCTTTATATGCCCTTCTTCCTTCTTTGACTTGACCAGCATGTCGTCGACATAGACCTCCATGTTTGTGCCGATCAGATCCTTAAACATGTGGTTGACTAGTCGCTGGTAAGTCACAGCAGTGTTTTTCAAACCGAAGGGCATTACTTTGTAACAGTAAAGCCCTGTATCAGTCCGAAAGCTAGTGTGATCCTCATCAGGAGGATGCATACTAATCTGATTATACCCGGAGTATGCATCAATGAATGAGAGAATCTCGTGCCCTGCAGTGGCATCGACCAGTTGGTCGATTCTTGGGAGTGGGAAACAATCTTTGGGGCAGGCTTTATTAAGGTCTGTGAAATCCACGCATGTTCGCCACTTGCCATTTGGCTTGGGAACAAGTACGAGATTAGAGACCCATGATGGATAAAATTCCACCCTGATGAACCCATTCTCCTTCAGCTTCTCGACTTCTTCTTTTAAGGCCTTTGATCTATCTTTATCGAGCAGCCTTCTCTTCTGTTGCACTGGTGGAAAACTCTTGTCGATGTTCAAGACATGGCTGATGACTGCAGGGTCTATTCTAACCATGTCTTTGTGCGACCAGGCGAAGACTTCCTGGTTCTTCATCAAAAACTCCGCCAATGCTTGTTTTTTTATTGTCTCTAAGTTTTTACCGACTTTCACATCCCTGGTCGGATTTTCTTCATCGATTTGGACCTTTTGAAGGTCCTCGATGGGTCCTATTTCTTCCTCAAAATTCCCAAAGCGAGGATCCAAGTCTCTATCCTCACTTTGGGCAACACCCTATTTGGTGACATTATCACCTGACTGGGCCTGAGCATCAATTTCCATTTGCAACTCTTTTCCGGGAACATCTCTCGACACACCTTTCTTTGCCTTGGTTATCGAGGCGTTGTAGCACTCCCTTGCTTCCTGCTGATTTCCCAATACACATCCTACCCCTGCATCTGTTGGGAATTTCATGGCAAGGTGCCATATTGAAGTGACTGCCCGTAGGTTGACCAGAATTGGTCTCCCAATTATAGCATTGTATGCCGAAGGACAATCAACTACTATGAAAGTCGCGAGCAATTTCCTGTTAGCAGGTGCAGTACCTGCTGTAACTGGAAGCCTAATCGACCCCGTTGGGGCGAGCCCTTCACTAGAAAAACCATAGATGGTTTGGTTGCATGGCTCCAGGTCCTTGACGGACAACTTCATTCTTTCCAGCGAAGACTTGTATAGGATGTTGACCGAACTTCCTGTGTCGACCAACACCCTTTTCACCATCATGTAGGCAATTTGTACGTTTACGAACATCAGATCGGAGTGTGGGAATCGTACATGCTGGGCATCATCTTCATATAAGGTTATTAATTCTTCCTCTGTGTGAGCCTTCTTTGGTGCTCGATCTTCCACACTCATCATCTCGATGTCCTGGTCGTGGCGTAGGGTTCGAGCGTATCGTTCCCTTTCCTTCCCACTGTCCCCTGCAAGATGTGGGCCTCCGCAGATGGTGAGTAAAGTGCCTACCGCAGGAGCTGGCTGTAGGGGTGGCGAGCATTAGCGTGTAGGCGCCTGCTTGTTGCCACCTTGAGCCTCTCCCTGAGACCCTCCTGCAGCTTGCACATATCTCCTTAGATGTCCCTGCCTAATTAGGAACTCAATCTCATCTTTCAACTAGTTACATTCATTGGTGTCGAGCCCATAGTCGTTGTGAAAATGACAGAACTTCATCATATCTCTCTTGGAGATATCTTTCCTTATAGGTGAGGCTCATTTGTAAGGCACGCTAGAGCTGGTCGCCTGGTAGACTTCTGCTCGGCTTTCGACAAGGGTCGTGTAGTTGATGAATCTTGACTCGTATCAACTGCCTATGGGGCGTTTATTTTCAGAAGCTGAGGGTTCATTGCTCACCCATTTCCCACCATTTCTACCATTGCCATTCCCGTTGCCCTTGCCATTGCCATTGGGTTTTTCTGACCCGTTGGCGACCTTGGCGGGTTCTTCCTTTGGCCCCTTGTCTTTTGTTGGCAATTTCCTTTCATTGGCAATCACGTCCTCGAGCTTGATATATCGATCAGCCCGATCCAAAAACTCCTGGGTACTTCTTACCCCATTCTTTTTGAGGCTACTCCAGAGGGGCGAGTGGTGCCTAACCCCAGTAGTTAAGGCCATCATCTTGCCTTCATCACCCATTGTCTTGGCTCCAGCTGCTGCTCGAATGAAGCATTGGACATACTCTCTTAAGGGCTCTCCCTCCTTTTGGCGTATCTCGACCAGCTGGTTGGCCTCTGTGGGGTGTACGCGACCCGTGTAGAATTGTCCGTAAAATTCCTTTACGAACATCTCCCAAGATACTATACTAGCATGAGGGAACTTAAAGAACCACTTCTGGGCGGTGTCAGATAGTGTCGCGGGGAAGATCCTGCAGCGGGCATCTTCTGACACTTTCTGTATATCCATTTGTATCTCAAACTTATTAACCTGTGATACTAGGTCTCCGTACCCATCAAAGTTTGGCAGTGTTGGCATCTTGAATTTACTGGGGGTTTCAGCCGCAGCAATCCTTTGTACAAAGGGAGTGCCCCTCCTCCTATCGTACTCTATATGGGACGTTCGTCCCCCGACAAGCTGTTGTACCGCCTAGTTTAGAGCATAAATCTGAGCCTGAACTGCTTCTGGGACTGCTGGGGCAACCAGTGCTGGGGGAGCGTACTCGTCATGCCTCTCGTGGCGGTCGTTAAGTACGTCCCTTAAATCATCATCCCTGCGTCTCTGCTCACTAACTCCTAGCCGATCAAAGATGTTCTGCTGCCTGGGTTACCCCCCGGCGTTATGGCTAGCTGGCCTATTTTCTCTAGGTGGGGGGCTTCTGCCTCCACCTCTTTCCTTATTCCTCCGACAAGCATTTTCTCTGTCGAAATCGGCTTCATTATAGTCATGGCCATCTCTAAACTGTGGCTGACTACGGCGTGACCGGCTGTTCAAGCTATTTCCTCCTCGGGCTGCCATCTCCCGAGCGTCAGGGGAGGCTTGCGCTGGTCGTTGGGTCCCCGTGCATTGTTATGCCATGGGGGACCCCTGACTACAGAGCCTGACTCGATGTTCCTTCTGTTGGTAGAAGGACGTTGTCCCCTGCTCGGTAGATTCGACTCTTCATCCCCTGGGCGTCTAGGGCTGCGGAGCGGTTGCCCGACCCTATTCTGCCTCGGGCGCTGGGGATTGCCTCAGCCAGCCTAAGAGGGAGGCTGCTGCTCAGGATCCCTAGCTGGGACATCATCCTTACCCACAGGTGGCTGCTCCAACCTTTGAGGGCTTGCTGGCTGGAGGGGAGGACTAGGATTGGGAGCCCTCTGAGGGGGCGCACTTGGCGGCTAATCTGGCTGAGAGGCCGGTGTAGCTTGACTCTGAGTCAGTTGGATGGCAACTTTCAGAGCGGCCATGACATCCCTCTGCTGACGGTCCATGTCTGCCTGCCGCTCACTCAGCTCCTGGCGCTGGCGTTCAATTTCCATCTGCTGCATCGCCATTGTCTCCGCAACATTCTCCTAATTGGCCCTCAGATTAGCCAACTCGTCCTGCAACACTCCCAGTGTTGCCCTCAGTATTTCAGAATCTAACTCCTCCTCTTCAAACTCAAAATGAGGTTCATTCTCAGCCACATTTGGGGGAGGAGGTTGGGATGGTGCAAAGCCAGCGGTTTGTCCAGTCTTCTTGGATGTTTTCGCCATTAGATTTTCTTACAGTTTTTTTATCAATCTCTCAATGAAAGCACCAGAATGTTGACCCTTGATTTGGCCAACGACACGGAGTCAAATATATGACAGGAAATGAGACAACAATTAAGTGTTTAATCTAATGGTAAAGAAGAAAACACCAACGATTTATGGTGGTTCGACCCCAAAGAATGGTAATGACCTACGTCCACTTAGTGCTATTATTAATATTGAATCTCAAAGCTGTGATCAAAGAACTAGGGTTCTTGAGTTTCACAAATCTTGGGAGAATTAGAATAAAACAATGGATAATCACACTATAGCTCTCACTCTCAATACTCAGGAAAAAGATTCAGAGATCAAAAGTCCCTTCCTTGAGCCATTTCATGCATATTTATAGGCTCAAGGGGGGTTACATGGGCCAATGGGCCTTAACTTTCCTTAATAACTGCGTATCAAGGTAATAAAGAGGAAATATTCAATGTAGTTATTACAAGATTATGACCGTTAAAGGATATAAACCGAATCATACGACCATCCTGGTCGTATCTAATAGCTAAGCTTTGATGAAACATCGAGGAGCTGGTCAACAGACGAACAACATCCCTTCTTAATGACGCTGACACTCGTGTACAAAATTCCTGCCACGTCATCCGCAACCATTTTGGGTAAGCAAAGGGCATTCGAAGTCTCTATGGTATGGGCTCGGGTTGTGATTTTCTTGTTCTCTTCTTCTTGGTTCTAGTTTAATGGAAGTCCTTGATGATGCTGGGTTCTAATCTCTTAAGAGCATAGGGATTGTTTTTTAGGGTTTCGGCCTACAAGGGTAAGGGTGTTTTGATTTTCCTAATGTTGATTTATATGGGATTCTTGGTTTGTTGGTCTAATGATTTGGTGGTGACAATAAGGTGTTGGAGGCTAGCAAACAAGAGGGTGACCATAACTATTTTTTTTGGGTTCTTTGATTTCGATCAAAGTAGGTAATGGAACCTCTATTCTTGATTTTGATTTTTATTGTTGTAACATTTATATATATATATATGTTCATGGTATGTGTGTTTTGGATTGATTGTTGATGCTATGTATGGTTTGGCTTAAATGTTCTATGTGTAAACAGGAAATGATTTGATTATTTTGGGCTATGAGGATTTCAGCCTAGGTGTGCTTATTCAAGCATGTTAGTTCACCTTTATGTGTTCATGTCAATGTACTCTTAGAAGCATGATAGGTTTGTAAGATCTTAAATAAATTCTTTTAAAATGTTAATAGATGCATGCTAGGTTAATTGATTAAATGAAAGATTTGTCTTAAATCTTTGATAAATTGATGTATTGGTGGAACATGAATAATCATAATTGAATTTTGAAAAGCATGAGTTTGAAATGAAATTTTATGATGAATATGCTTGCTGATTTTGTGTTTAAGTGATGAGAAATATGATGAAATTAACGATTTTGCATGCTTAAATGATTTTGCAAATACCATGATGTTTTAAAGAAATTTAGGGGAATTTTGATATACATTAAAATAGTGTTTTTACTCAAATAAATACCTACAGATTTTTTTTATATATTTTAAGAGAAAATATGAGATTTTAAATTCAAGATGATGATTTTTGAGAGTGTATAGTGTTGCTGGAATTTTTGGTAAATTATTGAAAAGTCTTTTAAATGAAAGAAAAATTTGTGTGTTTGTGAAATAATGTAACCCTAAACTATGTAAATATTAAAAATTATACTTTTAAATGTAACCATGAATGTTCCTTTTAATAGATATGATTTTCTTTATTTTAATGTTGATATTAATTCACTTGTAATCTTTAAATAAATTAAATAGTGGCTGAAGTTTAGTTTAATAATTTATAAAATAATTATTTGATTATCACTTATGAATTTATACTACATAAGATTAAGTCTTAAAATAATATAAGTAAAATATATTTTTCTCACACTAAAATTTATATTTTCCCACATCATTTTTTTGTAATTTTGTTAATTTAAATAAAATGGTTATTTTCTAAAGGAAATATGATAATTATAAGTATTTTAAATAATTTCAAGCGTTTATTATTTCTATGTAATTAAAAATAATAAATGGATTTATTATATTTTTAAATGGATAAATAAATTATTTTTATGAAATAAAAATAATGTTTTAGAGGTTTAATCAACTTAGTGATTTTAAAGAGATAAATAATGGTAAGAAAAATATGTTGCTAAATCCTTATTTTGAAAACGATAGAAATAAGCACGTAGGAATTATCGTTTTTAACGTCACTTTTTAACAACGTTCCCACGTATGCATATCCCATGCAAATGCACTTTTACGTTAAAAAATATATCTAATGTTCAACCATATGATTTTTACTTAAAAACCATGCATGTAAAATAGGTATAATTTGCATTATTCTTTTGGTGATTTTATGTGTAAATATGCATGTTTGGAAAATATGTGTAGTTTTCACAATGTGTTCATGGGGTATATGAGTTGGGCACAAGAAAGTCTTATGTGATGCTAAATAATGCTATTTGATTATGGTTATAGGCTCGTTGTGAGGTTTGTCAATTTTTTCTTTGCTTGGACCTGAGATAAGGAAGTTAGATAGAATTCTATTTGTTTATGCTATGCACGGTATGATTGACTTGCTAAGGATAAATGATATATATGAAGTTGTACCATGTGATATGATGTATGAAATGATGTTATGATCTGATGATGAATGTAAGAAATCATGTATTTTTCCTTGGCTTCGATATAATTGGATTGTATGTATTTTTGTATGTTGTATGATATGTAATGGTTGTTAGCGTGATGAAAGCGACACAACAAAGGGGTTACTAACGATGTGAAGACGTAACCTGAGTTACTAAGGATATGAAGACGCAACTCATAGGGGTTATTAAGTTGCTTTCTTCTATAAGTTTATGCGCATGTAATAGTTTTACAAAGCATTAGATTATGGCATTCTACAAATGGTATTTTACTATACCATTTGTAAAATGCCCTAATCTAGTACTTGTAAAACTTTTACATGCTCATAAACTTATAAAAGAAAGCCATTTATTATATGAAAAATCCCAGTGGGGCCTTGCTAAAACATGCAAGTTGGGCCCAATAGTTTAAAAAGAAAATAATAGTTTTCATGCAACATTTTAAAAATAATTAAAATTCAACTCTCACTGATAAGTTTTGAAAAGTTAAAAAAATTAACATACCATTATTCTTTAGAAACTGGCGTTAAACTGATCGTTTTCTCGTCCATAGGATGCCCCCACGCCATACACACCCTGATGTTGGAACTCCCCACATCACCATGCGTGCCACAGAGAAAACCTATTTACTACCTGGAAGGGAAAGTAAGGGGTGAGCTAAAAGCTCAGTAAGGAATTACAAATAACACACAAGTAAACACAACAAACATAAATACGTTCATACAACGTTATACATCATACATAACTTTACCATCATATGCCATCATCATAAACATCATCATCATAAATATAATCATCACAAACATCATCATCATAAACATCATCAGGTGTTTGTGAACATGACCCGCTAACTTGTCTATGTCACATCTTAAGGTAAAAAGGAGCTCTGGTCCTTGAATAACCTCGGCACGTCCGCCCTATGAGTTACGTCTTCACATCCTTAGTAACTCGGGTTACGTCTTCATATCCTTAGTAACCTCATTGTTGTGTTGCGTTCAACACACTAACAACCATTACATATCATACAACATAAGTAAATACATGCAATCCAGTCATATCACAGCCAAGGAAAACTACATGATTTTTTTACAATTATCATCAGATCATAACTACATTTCATACATCATATCACATGGTACAACTTCATATATATCATTTATCCTTAGCAAGCCAATCCTACGTGCATAGCATAAACAAATAGAATTCTATCTAACTTCCTTACCTCAGGTCCAAGCAAAGTAAAACTGCAAACTTCACAACGAGCCTATAACCATAATCAAATAGCATTTTTTTTAGCATCACATAATACTCTCTTGTGCCCAACTCATATACCCCATGTGTGTATGCACACATGGTGAAAACTACTCATAATTTCCAAATAGGCATAATTACACATAAAATCACCAAAAGAATAATGCAAATTATACCTATGTTACATGCATGATTTTTAAATAAAAATTATATGGTTGAATATTAGACACATTTTTGAACGTAAAAGTGCATTTGCATGCAACATTCATACGTGGGAACGTTGTTAAAAATTGACGTTTAAAACGATAATTCTTACGTGCTTATTTCTATCGTTTTCAAAATAAGAATTTAGCAACATACTTTCTTACCATTATTTATTTCTTTTAAAATCACTAAGTTGATTAAACCTCTTTAAAACATTATTTTTATTTCATAAAAATAATTTATTTAGCCATTTAAAGAAATAATAAATCCATTTATTTTTTTAAAATTATTTAGAAATAATAAAGGCTTGAAATTATTTAAAATACTTATAATTATCATGTTTCTTTAGAAAATAACAATTTTATTTAAATTATTAAATTTACAAACCCATTTGAGAAAAATATAAATTTTAGGTGTGGGAAAAATATATTTTATTTATATTATTTTAAGACTAAATTTTAAGTAGAATAAATTCATAAGTGATGATCAAATAATTATTTTTAAATTATTAAACTAAACTTTCAGCCACCATTTAATTTATTTAAAAATCACAAGTGAATTAATCTCAACATTTTTCTTAATTAAAATAAAGAAAACTCATATCTATTAAAATGAACACTCATGGTTACATTTAAATATACGATTTTTAATAATTACATAGTTTAGGGTATTAATTTTATTTCAACATACACACAAAATTCCTTTCATTTAAAAGACAACTTTCATTTTTACTCAAAACTTTCAGCAACATATTAAACACTAAAAAATCATTAACTTGAAATTAAAACTTATATTCTCTTCATAAAATATAAAAAAAATATGTAGGTATTAATTTGAGTAAAAACACCATTTTAATGTATATTAAAATTCCCTTTAATTTCTTAAAAACATCATAGCATTTGCAAAATCATTTAAGCATGCAAAATCATTACTTTCATCATATTTCTCATCACTTTAAACACAAAATCAGCAAGCATATTCATCATAAAATTTCATTTCAAACTCATGCCTTTCAAACTCAATTATGAATATTCATGTTCCACCAATACATCAATTTATCAAGGATTTAAGACAAATCTATCATTTAACCAATTAACCTAGCATGTTCTTAATATACATGGGTGACAAAAAAAAAACAATCTCATCATACATCATACCTATGGCATAAAATATTTCTTTTGGGGGGGGGGGGGGGGGGGGGGGGGGGGCGGGATTACACCTCATCATCTAGATTTCATGTTTCCTTTTTGCATGATTATTGTTATACCCAGATTTCGAGCCATGTTAAATGTGACCTCGAAAGCTGGATTCGCAGCGAATGAACTCGTAAAGTCTGAAGTATGTTTCAAGACTAGACATCGAGCCTGCAAAGATGAGACGACTTCGAATATGGTGGCCTCGAAATCCACACGATCTCGAAGGGTAGCACCCGAGATGCATCTATCCTCAGGGATGACCTCGGATCAGGGGTTCCGAGCCTGACGCGAGTACGATCTCGAAAGCCATGTGACCTCGGGAGATGTCATTAGCTCGAAAGTTGATGTAAGACCTGGGAGAATAAGGCCTTGGAGATATATGATAATAATCTTGAACATATTCAAGTGTTGTCCATAAGAGATGCGGTCTACATTTATTAATGTAAATCCCCTGAAATCATGGGATATTATTTGATTAGTTATACGCTCCCTGGTCTTCAGGGGACGTTTCCTTTTATATCGGATTACAGGCATTTAAAGCCATTTGATTTATTTGCAAATAAAGAGTAACTACCCAAAATATGTGGGATAGTATTCTGCAATCTTCTCTATAAATAGAGAGGTCATGCACCATTGTAAAGGACCGAATTTCTGAATCTTGGTAGAAAACTCTGAAGAATTCATGCTTGAAGAATTTTCAGAGATCATCTTGAGCTTAATAAAAAAGACTCGTGGACTAGGCAGATTTAACTACTGAACCACGTAAAAAATCGTGTTTTGTATTATCATATTTTTATTGGCCATTACTAGTTATTGTTTACGAGCTCTTCTTTCACTGTTGACGAAAAACGGCGTCAACAGTTTGGTGCTTTCATTGAGAGCCTTAAGCATTCATTCCTGAAAAAGTCATGGCCACTAATAATCAGAACACACCTGAAGGAAATTACCCAAGACGTCCTGGGAAACAGCCAATGGAAAACTCGGATGTTGAAGAAAGAAGTGGATCTTCCGATTCCCGGGGACCACCTGCTCCACCAAGGGATGAGGATATGTATTACAATCCTGAGCGGTATGTTCCCATTGTGGAACTTGAAAACTGGCAACTGAAGCAGCAGTTGGCAGAGGCCAACAAACGGAATGAGGAGTTGACAAGGATAGCCGCAGAGGCGCAGGTAGCTCAGCCCCCGCCTCCGCGCGAAAACCAAGTCCCTCCTCCGAGGGACGTACACGTTCCTCCCCGTAGACCCTGTGGGCGTCCACGAAAATATGCTGCCACAAGAAGGCCGGCTCAACCTTCGGCACCAGCAGAGCCATTTGCTCCACCTAGGCCCCAGAGGAGTACTCGGGCTCGGGCCCCGGCTAACCCGCCTGTGGAAGTACCTGCAGGAACTGAGAACAACCGAACCTCTGCAGAGGCTCGGACTCAGATACCTGGGAGCGCACCAAATGCGACCGACCCATCTCAGGCAAATTCTGGACCATCTAGGCCGCGACATGGATGGCAGCCACCGTCGCCTATACGGTTTCCTCCATCACCTATAAGATATCCTTCGCCTCCCCGCAGGAATGCTCAACCCGTTTGACATTAGAGAGAAAAGCGTGCGGGAGGAGGACAAGGAAACTGGGAGGCTTTTCCGGAGCGGAGAGGCGCCCCATCTGAAAAAAGTCAAACATCTCGGTCTCGCACGGCGGAGACTAGGCGGACATGGAAAGAATCCATCACGAAATAACCAGGCGACGAGTTTTACCAGTGATGAATCTGGAGATACCAGGTCGATCAGCAAGGATGACCGAGGTCGTAAGAATACTAGAAACCGCAGAAATCATCCCGACCTGCGAGAGCACCTAAACCAAAGTCGAGGTAATGGTGACCCAATAAATCCAGACCTGAGGGATCGTTTGAATAGGCGTAGAGATCCCTTGCGGAGACGCGAGCCTGGGATTATGATTGATGACAACCGATTTTAGACAGTGCCTCTTGCGGCCCAGTCCAAGAAAGAATCGACCAGCTTGAAAAGGCTTTTAGGCTTTTGAAAAATGAGCAAAGGAATGATCGATATGAAGACTCTGACGAGGAGCTCGAACCGTTTGCTCCCCATATTTCCAATACTCCATTTCCTCAAGGGTTTCGGATCCCTCACGTCCCTACGTTTGAAGGAAAGACCGACACGTGTAGTCATCTGAGCACGTTCAACACCATAATGAGAGCCAGTAACGTGGGTTACGAGCTCAGATGCATGTTGTTTCCAGCATCATTGACAGGACCTGCCAAAAGGTGGTTCGAAAAATATAAGAGACACTCAATAACTTCTTGGGAGCAGTTGTCTAAAGACTTTAAGAAGCAGTTCAGAGCAATGATGGGGGTCAGACCAGAGGCATCAACCTTAACTAACGTTCGACAACAGCCGGGCGAAACACTAAAAAGTTACTTAACAAGGTTTAATCTGGAAGTCGCCTGAGCTCGGGACGTGGATGACAGTGGGCACCTAATGGCTGTCCGAGCCGGCGTAATGCCGGGAAGTGCCCTTTGGGACGACATGCAAAGAAAACCAGTAAGGTCCATAACCGAGTTTAATAGACGAGCACAGAGGTTTGTCAACGTAGAGGAAGCGAGGTCGACACTTAATGCGACTTCTCAGCCCGAAACTACAACGATAAACGTCAACTCTGCCTCAACCTCGGCGGACCCAGCAGCTCCAAAGTCTGTCGCGGAAAACCCCTCCAAGAGGAAAAAGAATGAAGGAAGTAACCCCGAAGCCGAGGGAGGAAATAAAAAGAAGAGGGAGAGATATTTCTCCGTGTATAGAGTATACACCGAGCTCAATGAGTCTTGGGAGAACATATACCTGGCTAATGAAAACCAGGTCCCCTTTAGGCGTCCGGACCCGATGAGAAATCAAAAATCCAAGAGGGACTCCAGTAAGTATTGTCGATTTCACAGAGACACCGGGCATACAACCGATGAATGTCGACAACTGAAGGACGAGATCGAAGGATTGATCTTGAGAGGTTACTTCCGACAATATGTCAAAAACCAGAGTACTAGTTAGGCGGCCGCGAGCCAGAGAGTAGCCGCACCCCCGACGGCACAAAACAATAATTCCCGAGCTCGGGAAGAAGACAGGCCCCCCCCGATAGATGGAGAGGATGTAATAACCATCTCGGGAGGGCCTCATCCCGCAGGAGTAGGCAGGAATGCCCAAAAGAGATACATTAACGAGCTGAAAACTGGGGATGGGTCTCCTTATGAACCCAAACCAAGGGCTCCAAAAAGCCAGAGGATTGAAACACAACTACTAACCTTCACTGAGGAAGACGCGTCCCATGTCCAGTTTCCTCACCATGACCCACTGGTCATCACCCTCCAGCTGGCCAATAAAAGGCTCCACCGAGTTCTCATAGACAATGGGAGCTCAGTCAACATTCTCTATAAAGCTACCCTTGAAAAGATGGGACTCTCCCTTCGCGACCTGAAAGCGTGTGCAACTACTTTGTACGGCTTTTCAGGAGAAGGGACTGCCTGCATGGGATCCATCGAGCTCCCTGTGACCTTGGGAGACTACCCAGTCTCGGCAACCAAGATGATGGAGTTCGTGGTAGTAGAATTACCATCAGCCTACAATGTGCTGCTCGGGAGACCCGCCCTGGTCGGGCTGGGGGCAGTTTCATCAGTAAGGCATCTGGCCCTTAAGTTCTCGACCCCTAGTGGAGTCGGAACATTGAAGGGAGACCAATTAGCAGGGAGGGAATGCTACAGCATCTCCTTGAGAGGAAAGAAATAGACGAGCGCACAAGCACTCACCATCATTCAAAACAAAGACGGAACGGTCTTATAGATTGACGAAGAGATTGATCCAAGGATTGAGGAGAAAGTTGACCTCGAACCTTTAGAGGAGCTCGAAGAAATTCAGCTCGAGGAAACCGATCCCTCGAAAAAGGTGAAGGTCGGAAAACACCTCCAAGATGAGACAAAATAGCAATTAATTTGCTTTTTGAAGAAAAACCAGGATGTCTTCGCGTGGTCGCACTCGGACATGGTGGTAATAAGTCCGAATATAGCAAGCCACGCATTGAATATAGACAAGAGCTTCCCCCCGAAGCAACAAAAGCGAAGACAGCTGGACGAAGATAGAAAGAAAGCTCTAAAGGAGGAGGTTGACAGGTTAAAGGCAAACCGATTCATTAGGGATGCCTTTTACCCTGACTGGGTAGCCAATTCGGTGTTGGTCCCAAAGCCCAATGGGACGTGGCGAAGCTGTATTGACTACTCAGATCTCAACAAAGCTTGCCCGAAAGACTGTTTTCCGTTGCCAAGGATTGACCAGCTCGTGGATGCCACGGCGGGGCATGGCCTGATGTCCTTCATGGATGCTTATTCTGGATATAACCAGATTCCCATGCATACCCCCGACCAAGAACATACGAGCTTCATCACAGATAAGGGGCTATAATGCTATAATGTCATGCCATTCGGGCTCAAGAATGCTAGGGCCACATACCAGCGGCTCGTGAACATGATGTTTTCAGAACAAATAGGGAACAACATGGAGGTTTATGTTGATGACATGCTTGTTAAGTATCAACTCAACAAGAACCATGTTGATGACCTCGAAGAGTGCTTCGGCATGCTCCGAAAGTTTAACATGAAGCTAAATCCTCATAAGTGCATTTTGGGGTATCTTCATGAAAATTTCTGGGCTTTATTGTGAACTCTCGTGGAATCGAGGCTAACCCCGACAAGATCAAGGCCTTGATTGACATGCCCTCACCTCGAAGGCACAAAGATGTCCAAAGTTTGACTGGCAGGATGGCAGCCCTAAGCAGATTCATCTCGAAATCTATGGACCCTGGTCTTCCATTTTTCAACTTATTGAGAGGAGGTAAGAAATTCGAATGGACGGAGGAATGCGAGCTGGCCTTTCAGGAGCTCAAAAAGCACCTTGCAGAACCACCCATCCTGTCAAAACATGAAACTGGAGAAATACTGTACCTATACCTTTCAACCACCGAACACGCAATAAGCGCAGTGCTCGTTCGAGAAGAAGAGAAGGTGCAAAGACCCGTTTATTACATCAGTAAAAGATTACTGGGGGCAGAGTCAAGATATCCATTGATGGAGAAACTCGCGCTCAGTTTGATTCATTCGTCTCGTAAACTCTGCCCCTACTTTCAGGCGCATCCCATCCATGTGCTGACTGATCAACCACTTAGGCAAGTCTTGTCTAAACCAGAAGCTTCAGGTCGACTTCTTAAATGGGCTGTTGAGCTCGGACAGTTCGAGATCACCTACCACCCGAGAACGACCATTAAGGCACAGGCGTTGGCAGACTTTATAGTGGAATGTACTGGCATAGCCGACGACGAGGTAATAACCCCGGCCCACGAGCTGTGGAAACTTTACGTCGACGGCTCATCAAATGAAAATGGAGCGGGGGCAGGGGTCATTTTGGTTACCCCCGCAGGGAGCAGATTTCATTCTGCCTTAAGATTTGGCTTCAAAGCATCGAATAATGAGGCCGACTACGAGGCTTTACCCGCGGGACTTCGTATAACAAAGGAGCTCAAAGCTAGAGCTATACATTGCTACAGTGACTCCCAGCTCGTGGTTAATCAAATCCTGGGAGAATACCAGGCTCGCGACACGAGAATGGCAGCTTGTTTGGAGAAGGCAAAATCCGCATTAGAGTGTTTCGAATTTTATACAATCGAACAGGTTCCCCGCGAGCGGAACTCAAATGCAGATGCCTTAGCTCGGCTCGCCACATCCGCTGAAAATGAAGAACTGAACGTCGTACCCATAGAACACCTTTCGGCACCTAGCATTAATGAGCCAGAGGAGGAAGATGTACGTATGATCGACACAGAGCCTACCTGGATGACCCCAATAGTTGAATATCTCGAGAACGGAGTCCTTCCAAGAGACCGGAACCAAGCTCGAAAGTTGATGTATCAACTTCCCCGCTACACCATTTTGGACGGGAAGCTGTACAGGAGGGGATATTCCATGCCGTTACTTAGGTGCGTAACCCCTCCCGAAGCTAAGAAGATCCTTGAAGAAATTCATGAGGGGTTCTACAGAGATCACACCGGGGGGCATAGCCTGTCCAAGAAGATCATACTCCAAGGATATTTCTGGCCAACCATTAAAACGGATTCTTTCGAGTACGTGAAGAAATGCGACAAATGCCAGAGATTCGCCACGATACCCCGAGCTCCACCATCCGAGCTGACCATGTTGACTTCCCCATGGCCTTTCGTAGTATGGGGCATCGACCTCATAGGCTCTCTCCCGACTGGCAAAGGCGGAGTAAAATATGCTGTAGTCGTCGTGGATTACTTCACGAAATGGACGGAGGATGAACCATTGGCAACTATAACTTCAAAAAAGATCCTTGATTTCGTAATAAACAGCATCGTGTGCCGATATGGGGTGCCGAGGAAGATCGTATCTGACAACGGAACCCAGTTCGATTGCGACTTGTTCACCAACTTTTGTGAAAAGAACGGCATAATAAAGAGTTTTTCTTCAGTAGCTCACCCTCAAGCGAATGGCCAGGTCGAAGCTGTGAACAAAACTCTCAAAAGTTCTTTGAAGAAAAAGTTGGAGGAGGCGAAGGGACGGTGGCCCGAAGAATTGCCCCAAGTCCTATGGGGATATAGGACCACAGCTCGAACGTCAACAGGACATACCCCGTTCTCTCTAGCATACGGTTGCGAGGCAGTGTTGCCCATTGAGGTCGAAATCCCAAAGATCCGAACTCAGATTTACGATCAAAGTTCAAACCACACTCAGCTCGAGGAAACCTTAGACTTGATTGAAGAAAAGAGGGAAGAGGCTCAGCTGAGAAACGCTTCTTACCAGCAACGAACTACTAGGTATTTCAACAAGAGGGTTCGAGATCGAAAGTTCGGAATGGGAGATCTGGTGTTGAGACGCGTATTTTTGGCAACACGAGATCCAGCAGCTGGAGTGCTCGGGCCGAATTGGGAAGGACCGTACCAGATAGAATCAGTCATCCGTCCCGGTGTGTACAAACTTGCGAGATTGGACGGGAGCCTGGTACCGCGAGCATGGAACGGCGAACTCCTTAGACCTTACTATCAGTAGTGTAGGAAAAGTGTTGCCTGTAACCATGACTTTCTATTTGTATTAGTTTGTTTGCTTTTGAATTCCATCAAATAAAGATCTATTTCGTTCAATATATTATCCCATTTTATTTTTGCAATCTCTCTTAATTTAATAACCTATGGTCACACTCATAGGATATTAAGGGGGCATCATCGGTATATATACCATTGATTTAAAAAAATAAAAATAAAGTATTTGGATGTAACCAGATACGCGAGCTTAGATAGTTTGGACAATCGAATTATCAAAAAAATAAAGTATTTGGATGTAACCAGATACGCGAGCTTAGATAGTTTGGACATAACCGAATTATCAAAAACATAAAGTATTTGGATGTAACCAGATACGCGAGCTTAGATAGTTTGGACATAACCGAATTATCAAAAAACATAAGTATTTGGATTTAACCAGATACGCGAGCTTAGATAGTTTGGACGCAACCGAACTATCAAAAGATAATAACGTTTGGATTTAACCAGGTGTGCAAACTTAATAGGTTTGGAGCAAACCAGCCAAAAAACTAATCGACGATAAGTAGGAACCTAAACCTACTCCGAGATAAGTCGAGATCGAGGCTGGAATATCTTAAAGAAAAATAGTTTCGAACTCATAACCTCGGAGTAAAAACCGAGGACGAGAAAAAAGTAACTAAGCAAAAAGATATAACTAAACCATTCACATTACATACCATATAAGTACTTTCGGGTTCGTGGTTAAAGTAATATCCGACCTTGATAAATAACAAGATTGGAAGCGGATAATTCGAGCAAACGATGCATGAATGCATCGAGTCTCGAGCCTAAATCCACACTATGTTTGTATGAATAAATAAACATAAATGATTCATCAATATAAAATGTGCAAAATATTTCGAGCTGAGAAATGTAAAGCATATATAGGTCAATAATAAAAGAAATTGTATCAGCCCTGTGGGCATAAATTAAAGTAATTACAAGAAATAAGGGGACGCAGCCCCAAGATAAGATTTCCCCGAGATCAGATTCAAGAAGGAGGAGTCTCCTTGGCCTTCTCAGCATCAGCAGCATCGGACTCCTCAGGACGAATAGCATGACTATCCTTCTGGGCTCCCTCCGAAACGGCCTCCCGAGCAGCCTCTTCCGCCTCAAGCCGAGCATTCCACTTGTCAAGAAGCTTCGCCTCGAGAGGACCTAAGAAGCTGGTGTCCAGGTCTTCGTTGTTGGCCCACATTCTGTACATGGCCGAATCAACCGCCTGGTCCTTCTTCTCCTTATACTCAGCAAGGAGACGAGCCTTTTCACCCTCAATGATATCAAAGGTGGCGGCCTTTTCCTCTTCAAGCTTCTTGTTGGCCTCCTGGAGCCGAGCATTCTCCTTCTTAAGATCTGCGAGCTCGGCATTCTCCTTTTCAAGCTCCTCGAGCCTAGCTTTCAGCTTCCCAAGATCGGTGGCCATGCCCTCAAGTTCCTTAGCTCCTGCATCAAGCTTTGCATTTGCTGCCTTCAGGTCATCGCTTGCTTTGAGGTGGAGATCCTTCGCCTCCTGAGCATAAGACTTTCTCGAATGGATCTCGTTGTTCAACTTATAGTTGAGCTGGGCAGTAAAGGCAAGAGACTGACAAAGGAAGAAATCATCATTAGCACCAGGGCAGTGTGATTATAACCAAGAAGTAGGACTGTAGAAGGAAACTTACCGCGGCAGCGAGCTCGATACTCTTCTCATAGAGGACAGTGCAGTCTTGGGTATCGTTCAAGCATTGCCATTGGGGAGCTTCGAGACTGCCAAAGCTCTGGCCGATTCGGGACATAACATCCGAGACCAGCGTAGACCCATGGGACCCAGCGGCATTGTCGACCACATATGCATCCATGTGGGTAGAAACTGACAGCTTCTGAGCTCGAGAAGCAGGAGGCTTTCTAGAAGGTGGACCAAGTGTCGATCGAACCACTACAGGAAGTTGGGGCTCAGTCATGTTGGAAGTATCAACCTGCGAAGTCGATGCCACAGTTGCGGCACCGACCTGCGAAGACGGCGCCGTGATGGAGCTGGTAACAAGAGGAGCTGGGGGAGGAGGTGTCTTCTCGGTCCTTTTGGGAACTTTGGTGGGCCGATCCACCTTTCGCGACCCTGCCCTGGGACGCTTGCTCCTTTTAGCGCCACCACTCTCGATGATATTGTCGAGGTCGGAGTCCATGGCACCTGCACAGTTCCAATCGGAGTTAGACATAATGATAATAAGCTTGGAAAGTAAAAAAGAAAAAAAAAACCAAGTAAAGAAAAGACCTAACTGGAACTCTCCCCCGAACTAAAGCTCGGGGACCATGAAATTCCCCCATCTTCAGAAGAGGCGGGGGGAGTACCTTCCCTATAGGTGGATGTCAACCTCGAAAGGTCCCTATAATCATTGGTCCCATATTGGACAGCAATCCCGTTCCACACCTCGTCTGAAGTATACATGGTGTCATACTTCCCGAGCCAACTATCAAACCTATGAACACAATCGTCTACCCAACTCCATATGTAGAAGTGGTATCTATCATGCGGGCATGAAACTAACCTATTGGGCTTATGCTTTAGTAAGGTGGGGGACCACATTCTCGAGGTAAGGATGGCTTTACCTTCATCCGAGTCTGAACTCGAGGCTTCGTCATTAGCCTCATTCCCCGATGGCAGATTCCTTCTGCGAACTGGAAGTGGGGGCCTCACCTCTCTCCTCGGAGGGAGGACGCCTGTGGGCAAAGGCACCTGCTCCCAATGTTCATACTTTTTATTGGACCAGTCAAAGGTGGACTGGCCCTCTCCCAAAAGTCCGCAATTTCGGAGCTTATCTTCATGCAAAAGGTACAAGAGAGACCTCCTGCCGTGAGGGAGTTCGAGCAGGGTCTCTCTATGCCCCTTCATTGCCTCGTCAGGAGTAGGACGCTGAAAATTGGCTGGAAAGCAAGAGACATTTTAACTAAGTACAGGTCTTACAGCTAAAATCCCGAGCACAGAGATAAAGAAAACTGGAATACTTACGAATCCACCTGAATGAGTAATATCGAGACGGGGACAGGCCATCTGTTCAGAAGAAGGCTTTTTTGAAATCAGGTGGATGATTGGGGAGATCTTCAAAGACCTTTTTCTCTTTAGGATAGCTCGAAAGATAGTAAAAGCCATCTCCTCCCTGAGCTCGGGAGGGGTTGCTTTTCAGACAAAAGAGATATAAAATCTCCTGAGGTGAAGGTCCTTCCCACTTCAGCTCATGGTATAACGACCTTAGGGCTGACAGAACCCTGTAAGAATTGGTGTTGAGCTGGAACGGAGCCAACCCAACAAAGTCCGTGAAGTCCTTGAAAAAATACTTCAAAGGCAACAACGCCCCCGCCTTCATGTGTTCCTGGCTCCATGCCGCGTATCTCAGCCTGTTGTCATGATCCCCGAGGGCGTAACAGCTTCGTTCGTGAGCAGCCGGAGCTCAACACTTCAAAGAACCTGACAACCTGAGGCCATGGAGGGCCAGAATGTCAGTTATCTGACTTGTCGAGGTAACCGAGCTCCAATAGTGCTCGGCCTCGAAGATTTCTTTCCTTGGCTGGAGGAAGAAGGCTCCCCCATCAGTGAAAATTGAAGTTCTCCTGGACTATATGCGACGGTGACCTTTAATGCGGGGTCGAGGGGGATCGGCCTAGGCCCTGAATTGGACTCTGGATAAAGGGCCTCCCGAAGAGTTCTCCTCTTCTTCTCTATGACCTCGTCTATTTGGCGGCGGTAATGAGCTCGAATATCCTCTTGCTCGCATGCAAGCTCGTACTCACGGATTCGATGTTGATTCCGAGCGAACAGCGACTCTGGGCTCGGGGTTTTTGGCGAGTAAGGGATTGCCAGCAACGACCCCCACCGTCTTTCCAGATTCTGTGACATCTAGCGAGAAAGAAAAAATGGTGAGGGCCATGCATGCAAGAATTACGAGCTCGATAGGACGAGCTCGGAGTTTAGGAACAAAACAAGCTCGATACTAAGACCATTATTAAAGAGTCAGAATGTGCGTTCCACGAGAAAAGGAGGAGAGTAGACAATTTTTTTGAGAATCCCAAAAATCTGGGGAAAAAGAGTGGCGGATAACCAGAAAAGGTAACCTTGGGTATCGTGCATTTGTCAAAGCCAAGGTTTTATACCCGATATCTTGGTGTACAAGAAACGTCTTTTAAAATTTTAAAAACCCAGAAAACAGGAATCTTGTTCAAACATCAAAACTGGATATGAACCAGTGATATAAACCCAGTATGGGAACTTAAAACATAAAAGCCTATCGGACAAAAATTCCCTAACGTATCGTACTATGAAAATAAACTAGTACATTCACAGAGATAACAAGAACAATATGAACAAAAACTGGGATAAGGGAAAACAAAGATTGGACACTTACACAATAATGGCGATTGCAGAGAAATTGCTGACTGAAGGAGAGGCTGCAAATATGAGCTCACGGACTCGAACAAACCGGAGGTCTTTTGTTTTTTTGGCTGAGAGAACATGCACGAGAAAGAGGTTCTCTGGGATGGCCTCTGGTTTCGTCCCTTCCCTTTTTTTTTTCCGATGCGTGTAAAATAAGAGGAAGAAGAAGATCTTGAATATATAAAGGGAGAAAAGTGATAAAAAGGATTAATCTGGGCCATTGGCCAGAATCCTCATGAAATCCAACGGTCAGGGGTCAATGACATGATGGTACCGAAAAGGTGGCAGACGAATGATCGTGGGCAGGTTTCCAAGGTACTCAAGTAACATAAATGAGCAATACCCAAATGACGCGTGTCCATTTTCAAGTATATGACGGTACGGTTCCCGAAGAAAGTAGTTCAAAAGTTTCCTTCTCTTAGGATTCGAACAAATACTTTTGAGGGGGCAAGATGTTATACCCAGATTTCGAGCCATGTTAAATGTAACCTCAAAAGCTGGATTCGCAGCGAATGAACTTGTAAAGTCTGAAGTATGTTTCAAGACTAGACATCGAGCCTGCAAAGTTGAGATGACTTTGAATATGGTGGCCTCGAAATCCACACGATCTCGAAGGGTAGCACCCGAGATGCATCTATCCTCGGGAGATGTCATTAGCTCGAAAGTTGATGTAAGGCCTTGGAGATATATGATAATAACCTTTAACATCTTCAAGTGTTGTCCATAAGAGACGCGGTCTACATTTATTAATGTAAATCCCCTGAAATCATGGGATATTATTTGATTAGTTATACGCTCCCTGGTCTTCAGGGGACGTTTCCTTTTATATCGGATTACAGGCATTTAAAGCCATTTGATTTATTTGCAAATAAAGAGTAACTACCCAAAATATGTGGGATAGTATTCTGCAATCTTCTCTATAAATAGAGAGGTCATGCACCATTGTAAAGGACCGAATTTCTGAATCTTGGGAGAAAACTCTGAAGAATTCATGCTTGAAGAATTTTCAGAGATCATCTTGAGCTTAATAAAAAAGACTCGTGGACTAGGCAGATTTAACTGCTAAACCACGTAAAAAATTGTGTTTTGTATTATCATATTTTTATTGGCCATTACTAGTTATTGTTTACGTGCTCTTCTTTCACTGTTGACGAAAAACAGCGTCAACAATTATTGGGGGGAATTACATTGGCATAAAATAGATCAAGACAACACTTAAACCCTAGCATGCATCTATTAACATTTTAAAAGAATTTATTTAAGATCTTACAAACCTATCATGCTTCTAAAAGTACATTGACATGAACACACAAAGGTGAATTAACATGTTTTAATAACCACCCCTAGGTCAAAATTCCACAAGCCAAAATAGACAAATCCTTAGCATGCTTACACATAGAACCTTTAAGCCAAAACATACATAGCATCAAATTATAGGAAAACCTTAGGCAACATAACATCAACAATCATTCCAAACTCACATACCATGAATATATATATATCAAAAAGTTACAAATATAATTAAGAACCAAATCAAGAATAGAGGTTCCTTTACCTCCTTTGATATAAATCAAAGAACCCAAATTTTGCCACCACCCTTGAAATACTTCCCTAGGGTTTCGAACATCAAGAAAAGAAAACCACCAATATTCTCTTAGATTCTTTCAAGAGGAAGGGAATACAAGACTAAAGAAAATAAAACAAAAACATGAACACATACCTAGGGGTCTTTTGGAAAACTCTACCCTTCTTCCTCTTCTCTTCTTCCTTTTTTTTCTCTCTTTCTCTCTCCCTTCACGTTTTTTTCCTCCTCCTTCTCTCTAGAAAATGGTAGCCTCTCTCTCCCTTTCCCTCTCTAGCCATTGGTCCCAAATGAGCATAATGCTCTCTTCCCTTTTTCCTTCCCTCTTTATTCTAACCTAGCCAAAATAGGCTAAGGGAAAAATTAGTAAGTTTCCTAATTGTGTCTATTTTCTTTTATTTTAATTTTATTTGATTTTATCTTAATTGGTAGAAAAATATAGATGACAACCTCCATTCCCTGTACATCTATTGTCTTCATTTTAATTGCCAAATAAAATAGGAATAAAATCTCTCACATTCCCTCTATTTTCACACGTTCACACTCTCCCTTTCCCTTTCTTTTATTTATTTATTTTTTTCAATTAAATAACTAAATAAATCTAATATAAGGAAACTATAAAGTGTGTAGAAAATTCTACACAAGTGCACCATGCAACTATGCACATGCACACACTTAATAACTAGGGTGTATCACTACCTACCACACACCTTGGTGCATTCAAACAAAACTCAATTATTCACATATTAAAATAAATAAATAACTAAACAATTAACAATTAAATTCACAAAATTCTACCAAACTTTTCTAACAATTAATTTAAACAAATGAATAAAATAATTCACAACACTTAACAATTAAATAATTTAAAGCACAAAATTTAAATAAAATTTTTTTTTGGTGCGCTACAGTCCATAAGGGGTAAAGTGCTTTTTTATTTTTTGGTTAAAAATTATAAATATTTGGGAGGTATGTGTTGGACAGTTTTTGATTATTTAATTAGATTGTATATATTTTTGAGGCCACCGAAGTATGTGTGTTGCAAAAATGGATGTGGAGGCAAAGACGGTTTGTTCAGTTTGAAAAATATTGTGTTGGATTGGCGCTGGATTGGAGGTTGTTAAAACAGAGTTCAGATTTATGTCAGTTTTGTTGCTTTGTTTATTAGTTTTGTTTTTATTTTGTTCCATTCATTTTAATTTTTTGTTGGGGTTCATTACCCATTTGGAATTTTTTAAAGTAAATTTCATTAAGTTAGTAGATTGTAAAAAAAATGTTCGGGCTGTTTGTGGTAAATTTTTTAGCTAGTTTAAGTAACTTAGTTACAGGTATGCCTGATTGGATCCTTTAAATTCAGTTGTCTGAAAGTGTTGTTGGATTATGAGATGTGATGTATTATTAGTTTTGCATAGACCAAGGATAGAGACAAAAATTTGTGCTTTATTGATGTAACTGGTATATGTGTATAGAGTTTAAGGGCATGGCATGCTATGAAAAAAGAAAAAGAAAAACTATAATTTGTTATAGTCAGTTATAGCCAGTTATAGTCAGTTACAACTGTAACAAATTGGAAAGAATTAGTGTAACAAAGTAACTAACAATACAATTGATAACTCTAGAATGTAGAGTTATCTTTAATAATTTTAGTTTATAATTTGATTAAAAAGATGAGTGATTTGTGTTTTTGTCTTTAGAATTGAGCCATTTTCTTTTATTTGGGTTTAGGAGTTAGTTTTGGTTTTATTGGGGAAAATAAGTAAAAAAATTATAAATTTAATGAAGTTGAGTGAAGTGGAAAGGAGCTAATGTGATTTAAAATGATAATCTTCCGTGCAAGAATTCTTAGGATGCTGCAGCAATGTTGAAGCATTCTGTCTAGGCAGCAAGCATTTCTTGGGTCAACGTAAGAAGTTGCCACCTCATCAGTATAAATCATTTTTTTTTAATTAACTTGACTTGGGTTGGGGAGTAAATGAAGAGAATTCGGCCTTCATTATTTGGTTGGTCCAGTTGTGACATGGTAGGAAAAAGACAAAAAGAAGGGAAAAAAAACAAGACCTTTGTTGACGCCGTTTTTCGTCAAACAGTAAAAGAAGAGCACGTAAACAATAATTGATAATGGCCAAATACCATAAAACAAATCAAACACACGATTTTTACGTGGTTCAGCAGTTAAATCTGCCTAGTCCACGAGTCTCTGTTATTAAACTCAAGATTATCTCTGAAAATTCTTAAGCATGAATTCTTCAGAGTTTTCTCTCAAGGTTCAGAATTTCGGTCCTTTACAATGGTGCATGCCTTCTTTATTTATAGAGAAGGCTGCAGAATACTATCCCACATATTTTGGGTAGTTACTCTTTTGTGTAAATAAAATTAATGGCTTTAAATGCCTATAATCAGATATAAAAGGAAATGTCCCCTGAAGGCCAGGGGACGTATAACTGACCAAATAATATCCCATGATTCTAGGGGATTTACAATAATAAATGAGGATTACATCTCATATTTATAACACTCGTATATATTCAAGGTGGTTATCGCGTATCTCTAAGGCTTTAGCCTCCCAGGTTTCCCGTCACCTTTCGAGCTGGAGACATCTTCCGAGGTCACATGACTTTTCGAGATCGTATGTGCGTCGAGCTCGGGGCCCCTGATCCGAAGTCATCCCTGAGGATGAATGTGTTCCCGATGCTGTCTTCCGGTATCATG
Organism: Humulus lupulus; assembly: GCF_963169125.1. NCBI lineage: Eukaryota > Viridiplantae > Streptophyta > Magnoliopsida > Rosales > Cannabaceae > Humulus > Humulus lupulus. The sequence goes on along the minus strand of NC_084793.1, from coordinate 230,030,250 downwards.
AATACTTCGAGGTCGCCATACTCGAGGTCGTCTATATCCTGCAAGCTCGACATACAATCCTGGAGCATGTTTCCAAACTTATGGGTCCAATGACTTGTGAATCCAACTTTCGAGGTCATAATTAACATGGCTCGAAATCTGGGTATAACAACCTTAACATGGGCTTGAGAAAAACTAGGGAATTAAATTCCCAATTCCATCATCATCATGATCCTCACCTTTTTAATATTCATATACAACTGAACCAAAAAGAGAAAAGGCAGCCACCATTGAGAGAAAGTAGAGATTGAAGAAGAAGAAGAAGAAGAAGAAAATGAAAACAAAGAAAGAAAAGGGAGAAGATTCAAGGAGAAGGACAAGAAGAGAACCACTTGGGGACACCTATTGTGGCTTGATTTTCTCATCCCTCTCTTAGTATTTAATTTCTTTTCTTTTCTTTTCTTTTTCTTGACAATGTTTGCATTTATTCTTAGAATTTTGGATATTTTAATTATGAGGTAAACTTTTCATAGCTAGAATTGTTAATGAACCCTAATGTATGATTTTACAACTTTGTTAATGGTGTTAATGTGAAATTGGACTTTATCATTCAAGTGATTTTAATGTTCTTACTTGCTTTAGTTTAGCCATCAATTGTGAGTAAATGAGTTAATTAATAATTCTGAATTTTTTTAATTAATGGACATACAACTTGAATAGTGCAAGATTAAGTTCTTTGAATTTAATTTGTGTTAGTAAAGACATATATTAATGCCTTGCATAATCTTTGTGGAATTGGATCTTGATAAATATTCTTGAAGTTAGATTGGCATAGACATATGTTAGTTTAAATAGTGTAACGACCCGACTAACTAAAAGACCTCAGACTTTTAAAACTACTAAGACATAACTACTATTTTTGGATATATACATAAAATAATAGAACTTTATTTACTAATACATAGAAAATCCAAAAGATACGAGATCCCATTGTTTATACATAAAATCATAAAGAAAACAAAACCTTTATTTAAATATTCAAGTACTAAATGCGGAAATCATAGAGACATAATTAAAAGACTCAAAATATCAATGTCATCCTCAATCGATTTCATATATTCATTCCTTAAGTTCCTCGCCCAATACACAAGCCAAAGCTACCTCAGATCCGTCTCGCCTTCCATGTCCATTTACCTGAACAATCTAAATAAAAATGAATGGGCCTAATGCCCAGTAAGGAAAAAATACTAAAACATAAAACATAAAAATGGACTACAATATTAATGGCCATTAACTCATTACCGTAGTATGTGATAGAAACCACTATAGTCCTCTTATCTACTATTTTATAGGTAGGTCTAGACACAAATATAGTCTACGATAATGATAAAAATATCGAGATTTGCTATCTAAGCAACCATATTTCCCAAGAGACTAAAAGACATAAAAAAAATATACAAACAAATACATAGCACATAATATCTAACTTATTTTCCTTACCTTGAGTGTGGAGAGAAAAAGAAAGAGAAGAGATTGCTTTCTATAGAAAATGTCCATTCAACCTTAAATACAATATAAGATATTTATATTAGAGTCTTATAATAAAACTATACTTTCAAGAATTTTCTAAACCTCATAAAGTCATACCTTCAACCTAGAACAAAAATGATGAAATCCCGAGTCTTCTCTCTAATGTCTTTCTCCAACAACAACACCAAGAGATATTTGGGTAGATTTTGGCTATATATTGGATTGATGAGGTTCAATATTTCGGCTATAATACACTTTAGAAAAGCAATAGTGTTTAAGAAAAAATAAAGAAACTAGAAGAAAAAGATCTCGAGCACTATGATGACTAGTGTTTTGGCTATGACTATGTAGAGTGTTTATGGAAAAAATGGAGAGAGCCTTTGGGACTATGGATTTCAAAATTATGAGAGGTTTTGGAGAGTTTTTGAATGTGAGAAAAATGGTGAAGGGTAAGTCACTATTTATAGGCTTCAAACCCCAACTCCCTTCCTTAATTTTCTCCACACTATTCAACTTAAATTTTAAAAATCAAAACTTCCCTCCACTATATGGTTTTTTCCAGCCGAGTTACTCCCTTGTTGTTGCTAAATCATCTCCAAGTATGCCACATAGTCTCCATTTGGTTCAAACTTTAGTCAAAGTCCAAACTACTATCATATATCTCGTAACTCTGGACTCTCATGTAGTAAAATTAACATAATTGGAGCTGTATAAGTCTGATTTAGGCCATTTTTATACCGTTCAAAATCTAATTCAACTATCTACAACTTTGTAGAAATAATATTTTTCCAAAATCATAATATAACTGGGTCAAAACTAGGTCTGAAGCTACTTATCTAACTCTTAGTTCAACCATCACACTACTATCTCTACTTAGGTATTTGACTACTCAAATTAAATCTTTTAAATCCCCATTTATCTAACTCTTCTTGACACATAGTCACTTAATTCAAATAGAGCTAATCTTGCCTATCTTTAAAATTTAATAAGAGTCAAATCTTTCCTATTTTTGAGCCAAACCTAAGACTAAGCTATTTTGATTTTCATTTTAATTCTAATACTTGGACTGGGTTTAATGCCACGTGTTCACTTCTTAATACGTCAAATAACATGTGCATTTAATACTTAATAAAATTATATACTAATTTAATCATATGCTAAAATAATTATAATTACCCAAACTATAATTATTTCTAAGTCATAAAATCATAACTTAAATAATTTAAACATAAAGAAATCTTTATTCCACAACTCAAGTCATGACTAAATCTAACCTAAGATCTTATTTAAGAAGCTTATAAGAAAATAATAACCTTGGTTATTACAATCTTCCCCCTTAAAGAAATTTCGTCCTGGAAATTTCACTTACCACATACCTCGGGATACCGCTCCCTGATATCTTCTTTTGAATTCCCTCATGGATTCTCTTTCAATGCTATTGCTTCATAATATTTTAACTATAAGGATACTTTTGGACCTTAACTCCCTAGTTCCCCGCTCTAGAACACGTACTGGTCGTTCTTCATAACTGAAATCTTGCTTCAACTCTAGAGCCTTGTAATCGAGCACATGGGATGGATTATTTCTTAGCCTTATGATAAAATTAATATTTCTAAACTATAGGCTAAACTTATCAAATTCATAATTATCTCTACGAGTTTCCAATTAATTCCCGGCTTGAACCAATATAGTGCCTTAAGGTTGTGTGTCATCTTGGTAGACCCCGGGTGAATTGAGTATGGGGTAGTGTGTGCCTCTTCTAATATCTTCATCTTAATCCCATGGTCATTCAGCATGCATACCCAACCTTTATATTTCATGAACCCCTGTCTTGATATAGAGAACTTCGTAGTCTTGCTTTCTTTGACTGCAACCATATGTGGTAATAGCGCGTCATCATGCCCTTGCCTGATCCGTATATCCTCATGTAAACTTGACTGGATGGACAAGTTAGCCAGTTGACCCATGATTATTTCTATCTAGACATTAATCAGCTCTTGTTGTAGTGACTTCTCAATTCTGGATAATGTTGTCAGACTTCCATAATTCTTCCAGCTTAATGTGTCTGCAACGACATTTTCCTTTCTTGGGTGGTATAGGATTTTGAAGGCATAGTCCTTTACTAGTTCCAATGATCTGCGCTGCCTCATATTGAGATCCTTTTGCATGAAGAAATATTTTAAGCTTTCGTGGACTGTATAAATCTCACACCGTTCTCCATATAGATAGTGGCGCAAGATTTTTTGTGTGAATACCACCGTTACCAACTCCATATCGTGTGTTGGATAGTGTTTCTCATATTCCTTCAGCTATCTTGAGGCATAGGCTATCACCTTATCATTTTGCATTAGTACGCAGCCCAACCCTTGCTTGGATGCATTACATAATACTACAAACTTGTCATTGGGTGTCGATACTTAAAGCACTAGTGCTGAACACAATTTGTCTTTGAGCAACTGGAAGCTTTCCTGACATTTATTCATCCAATTGAACTTCTGTTGTTTCCGGGTTAGGTTGGTAAGCGGTGTGGATATCTTAGAAAAGCCTTCCACAAACCTCTAGTAATAGCCTGCCAGCCTGAGAAAACTTCTAACCTCTGACACATTCTTAGGTCTTGGCCAATCATTCACATTCTATACCTTAGCTGGGTCTACTGCGACTCCATCCTTGGATACTATATGGTCGAGGAACGCCACTTGTGACATCCAAAATTCACAATTCTTGAACTTAGCATAAAGTTGGTGCTCCTTTAGTCGCAACATGGCCAGTCTTAAGTGTTCCTCGTGCTCGACTTTGTCCATAGAGTACACCAATATATCATCAATGAAAACCACGACAAATTTTTCCAAGTAATCCTTGAAGACCCAATTCATTAAGTCCATAAATACGGCCGGAGCATTGGTAAGACCAAAAGATATAACAAGTAACTTGTAATGTTCGTATTGAGTCCTAAAAGCCGTCTTTGGTATATCTTGTTACTTTTACCTTGAGTTGGTGATGGCCGAACCGTAGATTGATTTTTGAAAATACAGTCGCTCCTCGGATTTGATCAAATAAGTCATTAATCCGAGGTAGGGGTACTTGTTCTTAATTGCCACCTTGTTCAGCTCACGGTAATTGATACACATTCGCATACTTCCATCCTTCTTCTTCACAAATATAACTGGTGCCCCCCATGGCGAATGGCTTGGTCTGATGAATCCTAAGTCTAAGAGCTCTTGTAACTGTGTTTTCAATTCTTTGAGTTCGGTAGGTACCATCTGGTATGGTGCCTTTGAGATAGGCTCGGTTCATGGTACTAGTTGGATTGTGAAGTCAATTTCCCGGTTAGGGGGTAACCCTAGTAAGTCATCAGGAAATATCTCTGGAATTCCTTTATAATGCGGACGTCTCCAACCTTTAATGGTGTTTCCTATGTAACATCCATGACGCTTGCAAAGAACGCGCGACATCCTTTCTCTATCATCCTCTGGGCCTTGAGAGATGAATAAGTAGTATTCGTAGTCCTAAAACCTTGCCCATAAAACATAGTTTCTGACCCTTAGGGGTTTCAAATGTCACTTGCTTGTGTCGACAATTGATGGTTGCACCATGTCTTGCTAGCTAGTCAATGCCTAGTATTATGTCAAAATCCTTAATCTCTTGCTCTATTAGGTCTCCTTCTAGCTCCATGCTCTCGACTTTGATTGGTACTCATCATACTATTCATGATGATAAAACGACTTCGCCCAAAGTCAGTTCTATAACAAACCTATTTCTAAATCTTTCACAAGCTTTGTCTAGTTTTTCTATCATTCCTAACGAGATATACGAGTGTGCTGCTCCAGAATCAAACAATACTGAAGATAAATTATCGAGGATAGAAAGTTGACCCGTGACCACCTTGTTACTGGTTTCGGCTTCTCCTTGGGTCAAAGTGAAGACTCTAGCAGGAACCATCTTGTTATCTTTCTTCTCTTCTGCTTTGAGCTGCGAACATTCTCTTTCTGATTACCTTCCTGGCCATACTTGTTGTAGCGACCCAAATTTGCTAATAAGGCTTGGGGCCTTGATTAGCGTGCCCGGAGGGCAATAATTGATATATTGTATTAATATGTGAATTTAATGAATATGTGATTAGAAAATGCATGTGGGCCCAACTTGGATGTTAGGGGCATATTTGTAATTTTAGCCCATTGGGGGCATAAATGTTGTATTTATGAGTATTTTGATTGATATCACGTGTGAGTGGTGATATAATTGTGGTGCACGATCCGAGACAGTCCTGGAGAGCTGTTTAGCTAGAAAGTCACAACGGGGTCAAATACTGTAACGACCCAACTATTCTAGACTTTGGATCATTAATAACTACTATTCATAGATACTAATCGTAAGAAAAGCTTACATACAAAATATTCGTATCTTTATTAAAAACTTTAAAACCAAAGATAAAATACATAAAATTCAGTTAGGATATGGGATCCCATTGTTTGAAAATAAAATAAAACATAACTTAAATAAATTTGTTACACGATTAAGTGCGGAAATACATAGAAATCATATTTTAAAAGACTTAAACAACTTCATCCTCAAATCGTTCACGCAGTCCACTGATTCCATTCTCCCTCAATACACATCCCCAAGCTGCCAAGAACCCTCTCGCTGCCGTAACTATTTTCATGCACATATAAAACATAAAGGAATGAGCCTAATGCCTAGCAAGGAAAATCTACTACAAGCATGAAACATAATCATACACATAAACTATGAACATATATCATATACTATAACACATATATCATAATTCTAACCCATGTACATGGTAACTATTGGGGTTTGCTAACTAAGCAACTACAAGCCTCAAACTACAATGAGGTTTGCTAGTTAAGCAACTATAAGCCCCAAAGCATAAAAGTATTGGGGTTTGCTATATAGCAACTATAAGCCCCAAAACATTCATAACATATAAAAACATACTATAGCATAATCATAACATATAAAAACATACTATAACATAATCATATAAACATATAATACTATCCTATTTTCCTTACCAAATACCGGGATGTGAGAACAGGGACAAGATTTTGGAACACTCCTAAAAACCATTAATAGAGAGGTGAGTATTCTAAAAGAAAAAGATGAAAATGAATGAACTAAACCACCGAGAAGGTACTTACCGACAAGAACCTCAAGTTCAAAGAACTTAGATGCCTAACCACGAATAAAAACAGCGAGTTAGGAAATGAGTAGTGAAAAACTATAAGAACTAATGAAACAATACAGAAAGGAACTAAGAATAGGAATACCTTTGAAATTGCTATACCCGAACTACACCTCGATAACGATAAACACACTATGAACCTTACTTCCCAAGTATTTAATAAGCTTAGAATGATAAAGCTTATAACTCCAACCCAAGAGCTTAACACTCTAAAGTAAACCTAGCAGCTTGAAGGCTCTGAACTCAGCTTGAAGAATGAAAGAAATGGCTGGGTACTAGGTCCTATTTATAGAGTTCAAGAATGAAAAGATCTTCATTTAGCTTGAGTAAAATAATGACTTTTTAATTGAAAAACATTTGAATAATCGTTCAGCAGAGGCTGAAGACTCGGTCAAAAAGATTCTAGCTTATCAAGAGGTTTATGGAATAAAATGAGCTTTGTTTCAAAATCATTTGAAAATGCAGCCCTAGAGCCGATATATCGCCTGGGCTCATATTCCCGAGGCTCGTCGAAATGGTCGTGCGAAGTTAGGTTTTTTTTGTATCCCCGTGTGGCGATATATCGCCCCCTAGAGCTGCGATATATCGGCATACGCTGAAATATTATACACGTAATTATACTTTTTTAGCCTAATTTGAATTGAGTAAACAATTTTGACTGAGTCCTATAACGATTTCAAAGCTGCTGGCAGACTCTGGGATTTTCAAATATTACTCTTAATAAATTATTCCTCAAAAATACTTAATTTCTCATTAAACATGCACATGAAAAATGTCATTATCTTATTGGGTCTATCTAAACCTTATAGTATACTAAATATCATCTTCATAATCAGTCATATTAATCAAACCTTAGGTTATAATTAATATTCTTAAACTATAGGTTAAACTTATAAAATCTACAAGTGTTGCTACGAGTGTCCAACTAAGTCCCGGCTTGAACCAAAATCCACAGTAATAAACATACTACAACTACTACTAACTATTACTATTACTACCACTATCTAACTAGCTAAGTAAAGTTCTTGGACTCTACACATAGCTACCGGCAATTCATCTTCATCATCTATCGTCTCCCAAATTTCTTCTAAGGCTACAATCACAGTAGGATAATCTCTAAAAATTCTAATTACTAAAATGTATTGCTTGGTTGATCTCATCATGATCTGCTTAGATTCTTGGAGGTGACCTATCTCCCTGTGGAATAAAAGTAGTCTTCAAGTGATTCTTTCTATCATTCCTATGGTGTTTCTTGGTTCTCTAATTCTTTTTAAAGCCTAAATGGCTCGAATATCCTCATAAGTTAATGCTCCGTTCATTCTTAGCTGAAACATAAAGGCTAAAATCATCAACTATACATATAAACATAATAACTATAACATAAACACTTACTTGGCGGTCAGATTTGGAGCTTTGAGTGTGTGTATCGAGGAGAACTTCATGTGAATGAACCGTTGCTTTGATACCAACTGTAATGACCCAACTACTTCTAGACTTTGGACCATTAAAACTACTTATACATAGACACTATTCTTAAGAATACATACATACGAAACATTCATAACTTTATTAAAAACTGTAAAGCAAAGGTTAAAATACATAAAATTCAGGGTATGATATGGGATCTCATTGTTTGAAAATAAAACATAATTTAAATCTTAAATAAATTCGTTACAAAATCAGGTGCGGAAAATACATAGAAAACATAATTGAAATGACTAAAAACAGCTTCGTCCTCGAATCGTTCACGCAATCCACTGAATCCATTCTTCCTCTATACACAATCCCAAGCCGCCAATAATCTTTCTGCCGCCATAACTATTTTCCTGCACATATAAAACAATAAAGGAATGAGCCTAATGCCCAGCAAGGAAAATCTACTAATAACATAAAACATATACATATACTATATCATAAACATATACTATAGACATACATCACAATTCTAACCCATGTACATGGTAAACATTGGGGTTTGCTAACTAAGCAACTATAAGCCTCAAAATACAATGAGGTTTGCTAGCTAAGCAACTATAAGCCCCAAGAACATAAAAGTGTTGGGGTTTGGTATTTAAGCAACTATAAGCCCCAAAACATATATATCATAACATATAAAAATATATCATAACATAACATATTATAGCATAATCATATAAGCATACAATAACTATCATATTTTCCTTACCAATACCGGGATGTGAGAACAAGGACGGGATTTTGGAACAATCCTAAAACCAATAATAGAAAGGTGAGTATTTCTAAAAGAAAAAGATGAAAAGAAAGGAACTAAAACCACCAAGAAGAAGAGCTTACTGATAACTCTACAAAATAGAGTTATTTTACCACTTTTTATGTGCTAATTGTTGCTTAATGCTTGAGTTTTTAATTGATTTATTAAGTTTTAAAGTAATTTTGAATTTATTGGGTTTATTTTGATTTTGTATATTTTTGTGTGTTTTTATAGTTATTTTTTTGTAAAATGTTGTAGTTAATTATTTGAATTATTGTTGTTTAGTTTGAGGTAAAAAAATGTTGTATTATTGAAATTAAATGTTAAATCTAAATTAAGTTATAATTAATATATTCAAAGAATTAAAGTGACTTATTTTATAGTTGAAAATATTTTATTATGATTTATTTTATATTTATTTTGTAGGGAATTTATGGCACTTTTGCTCTTGAAAAGAAGAGAAAAGAAAAAAAAAGTGGTAGTTTTAAAAGAAAAGAATGACAAAATGGTGAATTAGAAACCCAACCTGTTTCACCTGTCCACGCAGCCTCCAGCTCCCCAACACACCAACGGATCTAGCTTGATTCCTCCTCATCAATTCCTCCAGGTTGATGCACTAGCCGGCTCTAGCAGCTTCACCACCCGAAGTCTTCCCTTCTATCCAGTCCCATTCGAGTCTCCTTCTGCCTGGCCTCTGATGCACCCAGCCAGCCGAAGACTTCCTCATTCCATGCACCCATTCGGCCCAATCCAAGCCACACAGACCTGCCTCCTTCACCATTTCCTTCACCTATCCGAGCCCAACAAGCCCACTCAGCCCAATCTGCCCAACCGAGCCCAAGCACCTCAGCAGCTTCATTCCCAGGAGCTACCTCATCCAGGCCCCAGCTGTACACAAGGCCCAACTGCCACCGGCTCCTCGCACCAACCCGAGGCCCCCATTCAGCTCTGCCAAGCCCACGCCTGATGCTCCCTTCCAGTGCACTTGTCAATGCCTCCTGCCCATCCGAAGTCCTTCGCCTGGGCCTGTACACCAGCAGCAGCCCACACAGCCTTTGCACAGCTACTTTATTTTGCATTGAGCCCATAAATTACACCTTGTCTCCTTTGTCCCCTTTGTCTAAAAATGCAACATTTTTACCCCACTTTCTACACATTTTACCCAAAAATCATCATTACTCCCTACAATTTACCCTTATTTGCCATATTATAGTTAATTCAATTAATTTAATCAATTTAATTAATTTAAATTGATTATTTTAATAACTTTTTTTTGCTATAAATAGCGGAGTTTAGTGCTTATTTCGAGGGAGGTTACACTACACAAGTTATACACTTTCAAGACCTCTCTATTCTCTTCATCTTTTTCTTCTTTTTGGTCATTTTTCCATGAGTTTTTAAAGAAAAAATTTGGGGGTTCCTCCTCCAAATTTTCCTATTTATGTTTGTAATTTCTATTCTAGTTATGATGTGACAAGATCTTACATAGTAGACCTGGAGAAACGAACATGCACATGCCAAAAATTCCAATATGATGAAATGCCTTGCTCTCATGCAATGGCTGCATTAACCAAAAGACATATGTCTTCCTATGACTACTACTCATACTACTACACAAAAGAAGCTTTTATAGCAGCATATGAAGATACCATACTACCATTAGGTGATGCAAATTCCTATGATATACCTAATGAGATGAAGCAAATCATTGTTCTACCACAAAAATATAAGAGACCAGCAGGGCGCCCAAAGACACAAAGATACCAATCTACACTAGAATCTAAAACAAAAACACAAAATAAATGTGGAAGGTGCAAACAAAAAGGACACAACCGACAAACTTGCAAAAATAAACCAGTCCTAAAGAAAAAGAAAAACAAATGAAGGCATAGCATGGTTGTTTCATAGCTCTTTCTAAAGAAAATACTTAATAATAAAACAACCATTCAAATTCTTTTATATTGTTTAGAAACTTTGTAACCAAATATTTGTTTAATCAAATAAGAAGGTAATTAGTAACTTCTAAAATAGTTCATATAAATTTGTCACAAAAACTTCATGTAACCAGGTAACTAAACTATAAATTGATATATTGTTTAGTTGCATTAATTAAATATTACTACCAGTAATATTTAATTTACTATTTGGTTACTGTATTTCATGAATTCAGAATCTTACCATATATTTTTCATCACTCCGATTATGTAAAATTTACTATTTAGTTACCAAATTCGTGACTTGGGTATCTCTTTCATTAATTTAGTTTACAAATTAGTTAACTTATTCATTAATCTGTAATTTCATGACTTAAATTATTCAATATATTATTTATTAACTAAAAAAAATTGACATTAAAATAATGACAAAATATATATGATCGTTAATATTACAAAAACTAAAATAGAAAAAGTTATATAAAATCCTTGATTACATAGTTAAAAAAAGAAAAAAAAAATATCCTTAACAAAGTTCCAAAAATTAGTATCTCCAAAAAAGTTTCCAAAATGAAAAAGTTTGCTAGATAAAACTAGAAACTCCTAAAAAGGTTACCAACAACACCAAAACGGAACCATTCACATGTAAAAAAAAAAAAACTCCTTCCCAGGTTTGGGGCCTACACTGCTTTCGGCATCTTTCCAAGAAACTCATCAACAGAAATATAACCATTCAACTCCTTTTTCTTTACATGAACAAAAAGCTCCACACACAACTTGTTTTGGAAGAACTCTACATCTAATGGATTTGGAATCTTGTCAAGTAATCCATGTATAAAGTATTTAGCATGCTTTATAATAAAAAGACCACAATCACTGCACACAAAAAACACATCCCAAAAGAAAATCAATTCAATAGTTGAAAACTAAAATATTTACTACATAAAAAGAAAAAAGAAACCATATAAAGTTAACTCAAAGTTTGCTGTGGCAACCATCAACAAGAAGTATATCCAATGGAACAGTGACACTCTTGCCTTTAAAGTACCCAGCGGTCTGATCAATATCTTTCCTACGTTTATAAAACTCCACATGCGACAGTAAAATAGGCAATATAGCAGAAAATGAATTCACAAAGTTGTGAAAGTTCCTAGGTTTCCCAAACCCCATGGAATTACACACTTTTAGACACCTCAACCTAATATAAAAAATGCACAAAACTCAGTGTGCCAAAACTGAAACATTAACAGGAATCAAAACATAGTCCAGACTTAGCCAATGGATGGAAAAACACATACAATACCCAAGAATATATTCAACAGCCTTACTATTCCTAGGTACAGACTTAACATCTTCACCCTTACTCACAAACTCCCCATACATGTTGAAAATTTGATTTCCAAAAAAATAACCAGTAGTGTTTGCTGACATATTGACACTCTTATCATATTTTATCTTCTTCCTCAGGTAGTAAAAACACACGTCAATATGCTGCAAAAACAACAAAAGCAATATATATTTATATATATATATATATTAACCAAACTAAAAAAAAACTAAAAACACAACATAACATAAAAATAAAATATATAACAACAATAATACTAACCGAGCACTGCAGATTTCTCCCAGGGGTTCTCAAATCATAAAACACAATTTTTTCATCAATCTTTGCTATTGATAAATCCAAAGGAACAACCACTTTTTGCTCCTTCTTAAGAAACTTGTTATTCCTACACAAAAAGAAAAGTTTAGCATAACAAATACAACTCATAGAAACATTAAATCAGACACACAATACACAGAAAACACAAAAATAATATTACCTATTAACAGGCCTAAAACTAATAAAATACCAATCATCAAATGACTTTTGGTGAAGAGCATTAGAACAATCCATCAAACTAGAAGTCAATGGTGAAATGCCCACAACTACCACTTTTTTCTATCACCACTTCCATAACTAAATTCAGTAGTATGGACTTTGTATACAAGAACCAAATTTAACAGGCCTCTTCTACAATCCAGGAGAAATCACTTCCAAATTGGATTGATTTTTCTCCTTAAACAAAATAATAAACTAATCAGTTACCAAACAATAAAAAACTAAAACTCAATCAAAGTACAACAACAAAAAAAAAAACCTTAGCTATATTCTCCTCAAAAGCATCCATTTTTTCATTGATAATTTCCAAAGCAGAGGCAATAATGCTATCATCTGTGCCCTGACTATCAACTAACTTTCCACATGCAACTATTTTTTCACCAGCATCATCCCCACCTGACCCCTACAAAATAAAACCAAGTAGAAAATATATAATTTTTTTCTTAAAAATAATTAAAGCTTAAATCATAAAATAAAATTTACCTTAATATCAACACCATCATTCTTTGAATCCTCATTAGCATTTGATTCCTTGAATAACTCAGGCTGATTTATAATAAAACTCATGATATCAAAACTTGGGCAATTATCAATACCATCCTAACAAAAAAAATTAAAATATAAAAATTGTGACAGTCAGTATCCCATGATCCGTAGGGGGAAAGACCGGGTATATCAATGCAATCCCACACTGCATGGGGAAGGTTAAGTGTGATGATTCTAAGACTGTGTAGGTATGGGACTACACAGTTGAAGAAGGCTTAAATAGATTGATGGGTACTACCTATGCCAACAATATGCATCTTCTTTTCGGTAGCCCATCACTTGAGAACTCCAAAGTTAAGAGTGCTTGACCTGGAGTAATCTCATGATGGGTGACCTCCTGGGAAGTTTTCCCAAGAAGAGTGCGAGTGAGGACAAAGCATGCTAGAAAGACTCATGTTGGTTTGCAGGGATAGTCGTCATTCCAGGAAGACACCATAGTGACTTGGGGCGTTACAAATGGTATCAGAGCCTTGACCCAGCCGGAATAGTGGCCAACGGGGATGTTGGGCCCGTAAGGGTTGGTGATTGTGACAATCAGTATCCCGTGATCCGTAAGGGGAAAGACCGGCTAAAGCTGTGCAATCCCACACCGCCTGGGTAAGGTTAAGTGTGATGATTCTAAGACTGTGTAGGTATGGGACTACACAGTTGAAGATGGCTTAAATGGATTGATGGGTACTACCTATGCCAACAAGATGCATCTTCTTTTCGGTAGCCCATCACTTGAGAACTCCAAAGTTAAGTGTGCTTGACTTGGAGTAATCTCATGATGGGTGACCTCCTGGGATGTTTTCCCAAGAAGAGTGCGAGTGATGACAAAGCATGCTGGAAAGACTCATGTTGGTTTGCAGGGACAGTCGTCATTCCAGGAAGCAGCCATAGTGACGTGGGGCGTTACAAAAATACTTAACTAACATAACAAAGTAAATATATAAACAAAAAATGTTTTTTTAATTTTTTTAAACCTTGTTGACCAAATCAGTTGCAACAATAACTTCATTTCCACTACTGTGAAAAGTTTCAATCTCTGCTGAAACCTTGTCTTTGCTATCCTGCATAAAAAAACAAATAAAAAACTAATTACTTACCAAAAGCTAACTTACTAAAAAAAAATAATAAAAAGAAACCAAAATATAACTTTTTTCACAATAGTATCTTTTCCACCATCAGACAAACTTCCACCATCCTGTATGAAAAGAAACACCAATTAGTTACCAAAAACTAACTTAGGAATAAAAACTATTTTTTCTTTTTTATACAAACTGGAAAAAAAATCCAAAACAAAACCTTTTTCACAGTAGCATCTTTCCCACCATCAGACAAACCTCCACCATCTTGTATGAAAAAAAAACCAATTAGTTACCAAAAACTACCTTACTAATAAAAATTATTATTTTTTAAACAAAAAACAAAAGAAACCAAAAACAGAATCTTTTCCACCACCAGACAAACCTCCACCATTCTGTATGAAAAAAATCAAATAAAACACCAATTAGTTACCAAAAGACTAAATTACTATAAAAAAATTATTTATTTAACAAAAAAAAAAACAGAACAGAACCTTTTCCACATAAGTATCATTTCCACCAATATCACCTTCCTTGACAACCACCGAATCACCACCAACACCAATCTCAAACATCGTAACATCCTGCCAAAACAAACATATTACTAAATAAAAAGAGACATAACTAATTAAAGAAAAAAGGATTGCAGCTCACCTCTTCAGTTTCCTCATCACTATCATCACTATAACTTCAATTACAGCCTTAGAATTCCCAATAGACTTCTTCAACACATCAAACTTCATATCTATATAGAACTTCAGACCCTCATCAATCTTTAAATCAATGTATGACTTCAAGTTCTTTTCAAACTCCATTAATATACGATCAACATCTTTATTCAGAAAATCCAAACTACAATCCAACTTTGCTTGCATTCCTACAATCTCCTTGAAATAAATATTAATCTCCTCTAAAATAGGTTCTCCACTATAATTTTTTTTCTTTAAACTAGAAGATTCTACTACACCATGTGACCTCTTCACTAAAAGCTCTTCCTCAAAATCATCATCAAAAGTAGCCACATGACCAAACTCAAAATCAGATAAGTCAAGGGTTTCCTTCTCATCGGCAAAAGGAACAACAGACACTACTTTAAGCTAAAAGCAATGGTACAAAAAAAAGAAATTAATTAGTATAAAAAAAATTAAATAACTGAAAATTTAAACAACAATTGATAAAAATAACTCAATTACCTTGGTTGATGAAAAAAATTTACTCTCCAGCTCTTTAGAATTGAGATTTCCAACACTAGACCATCTACAAATCCTATGAACTGCATCATCATCATACTTACATATTCGCTGCTTTTTTAAAACATGCATGATCTCATACAACCAAACCTGAAAGGCGCAAGGAAATTCAGACAATTTGTAACATCTAACAACATTTTTCACTTTTTCCTTTCCTTTCCCTTTTCCTTTATCACCAGAATCCTTAGAATTTTTTTTTCATATTTTTCCCCTAAAACCTAGCCTCAAATTATACAAAGTCATGTCATAAACTATTTTCCCCCATGAAAAACTATCATACTCACCAAGACCAACAATATTAATCAACTCAGACTTCACTTTTTTGGTAAGAGGCTTACTAAGAAAACAATTTGTAGCAAAGTACAAAATAGCCATTTTAGCAGCAAAATCATCTGTCTTGAACTCACTATAGCAAAACCTCTGATCCACCGCACTGTTAGTAACTTTTTTGTCACTAAAATACTTTTCAACAAAAGCATTCTCCTTATTTGCAAACTTTGACATATTTGAATCACCTACACACTTCAGTCTAGTTATAACAACAAACTCTGCCAAACTAAATCTAACCTTATCACACCCAAATTTAAACCACACTTCACGCTCATTTTTTTTTTTTTTTTTATGAATTTCCCTAGATAAAGCACAATGAATCAACTGTGCCTGCATTGACATAGTTTCATCTCTAGAAAGTGGCCAAATTATGTACGACTAAAAAGACTAAGTTGTTCAAGAGTCAACTTAGCCTTTATAGTAGCAATACATGACAACTCTGAATTAGGATAGAAAATGACTTTACCAAGTACCCTATTTTCAGGCTTGAAATAAAATTCCCATTCCTGAAAAGTAAATTAAGTAAAACAAGTTATAGAAAAGAAAAAAAATATGAAACTCAATCTAAAAAATGGAAATCAAATCGATTCTAAAACATACAATAACAACATAACACAATTCAAAAACAAAAACCATAAATATAAACACAATCATAGAAGAACAACAAAAGACATTCGAAAACACCTAAAAAATAATATACCAAACAGATAACCAAAAAATTACTAAAAAAACACAATGAAACACAAAATCAAACTGAAAACCTACAAAAACAAGATACCAAAATGTACAAATATTTTTAAAACAAAAATTAAGTGCACTATAAACCCTAAAAAATAGATATTGCTTAAAAGAAAATCAAACACATACAAAAAAAAAACCAAAAAAAATCAAATTAAAACCCTACAAAAATACCAAAAAGTAAACAATAAATAAAAAATTTAACAAACTTGAATACAATAAAAAAAAAAAAACCAAACACGGTACCAAAAAATGCAAAATGAAACATCAAACGAGAAAAATGTAATCTCACAAACTCCAAACCCACAACAAAAAAGAAACCAAAAACCGAATACCCTTTCAAAAAAACACGAAGCACATACAAAAAGTTGAAAATCATAAAACAAATAGAAACTTAAAAAAAAAAAGAATATATATATAACTTGATTTCTTAGGGACTTCAATCTCTAAATCATCACCATCGTCATCTACTACCTTAACCTTCTTCACTGGACGATCATCATCTGAAGACTTCCCCCTAAATTTCTTCTTCACGTACCTCCTCTTACTAGAACCCTCACTCTTACTCAAATTCTTCTCACAAAAATCACTAACATCATCCTCATAATCCTTTTTCCCCGAATCAGACATGATTTTTTTCTTTTTCTTTTTCTTTTTAGTAACAGACTTCGACAATGGAGAAATGGACGATCGAGTTATCACCATTACTCAATCTCTTCAATTATTTAAATAACAAACCCTCAATAATGGCGGAAATGAGAAGACAACGACTTAAACCACGAACCTATAACTCTTATGCAGACTATACCACTACTAGAAAATGGAGGAAATAAGTAACCCCATACCAAATACCACAATTGGACTGATAAAATGGGAATTAGACTACACTTGCAGACATGTCAGAAACGTGTACCAAATATTGTACACGCATAAAAGAAAATATAGAAATATATAAATTCTAAAAAACAGTATACAAAGTTTAAACAATATAAAAACACGGTATAAAAAAACAATATAATAGTAAATAAAAAAACAACGGTAAAATTGTAATTAATATGTAAAAAAAGGATGCCACATGTAATTTTACCATTTAGTTTCTCATATTTTTGTATACAAATTGGTTTATGACATAATTTTACTCTTAATTAAGATTATTTAAATTAGGAGATTATTTTAATCATTGAAGTGTTTTTCATTTGATTATTTTTATATTAGTTTCACTGCACTATATTGACTAAGTATATTAAAAATGGGGCTTACTCTATTTTATTGTTTTTATATTGTTTAATGTTTATTTTTAATCATTTAAAGTTACCAATTAAAATCACAAATACATTTTCACTTTACTATTTTTAGTTTTATCTCTTCAACTTCTCTTCTCTGTGACGTCTTATTTCTCCTTCCTCTCTGTCAAACCTTTTTGAAGAAGGCTTCTTATTAAGTTTCCTCCCCTTCAACTCAAAATATTTTATTATTTATTATTATTTTTTATTACTGTACTTTTTTTTACTATACATAAAATAAAAAATCAAATCGATCTTTTTATTCTAGTTTTTTTTTTTACATTTTTTTCAAAGATCATGACTATTTTTTCCTTGTTTAGGTTAAGTAACTAATTACAATCACATTTTTATATATGATTTTTTTTTCAAATTTGGATGTTCTCACCAGAGTAACCGAGTACCAATTCATGTTTTCATACTAGATTTTTTTTTATCTTTAATTTTAATGTTTACATCAAGGTAACTAGTTACCCATTCACATTTTTATATCTATTTTTTTCTTTCCAAATTTCGATGTTCCTATCAGGGTTACTGGTTTCCCATTGAAGTTTTCATATCTAATTTTTTTTACCCAAATTAGGATGTTCCCACTAGGGTTACTAGTTACCCATTCACATTTTCATCATAATGCAAAAAAAAAAAAAAAAGAAGGAAAAAATAAGAAAAATTTGAAGAAGACAAGAAGTAAGGAAAATAGGAAAGAAAAAGAAAAGGCTAATATGTGTGAGAAAATAAAAGGAAAGAGAAATGATTTAGACAAAATCATAGGAAAAATGGAAGGAAAAAATGGGAAAAAAAAGAAAAAAAATAGGAAAGAAAACTAAAAGAATATGAAGAAAACAAAAACAAAACACGTGATGAAGGGAAAAAGAGATAAATGAATAAAAAAAAGAAAAAAAATAACAAGAAAAATAACGAAAAAAACGGAAAGATTTTCATACTTCTATCTAAATCTAATAGGAATCCCGATCTAAGAACATAATATTCTTCTTAGCAGTTGAAGAAGTGAATTTTCTCATTTTCATAGAATACTAAGAAAAAAATCGGTACAAAAAAATAAGGAAAAAAAAAAGAAAAAGTAGAGGAGAAAAAAAAGTAAGGGAAAGAAGAAAGAAGAACAAAGTTGGAAAGAAAAATAATACAAAATAAAGGAAAAAAATTTGAAAGAAAAAAATTAAAATTACCTTCATAATCAAAGAAAACATAACTATGTTTATAAATGTGACATAATTATATATTTTTCCAAATTTATAGGAAAGAAAATCCCATAAATATGAACTTCCTAATCAACAAGCCATAAAAATAATTAAAAAAGTTAAATGTCCATATTTCTTTAAATCAACCTAAAAAAAGTCATAAATATGAAGAAAAAAATCTCGTATTTTATTGGAATCCCTTCTTAAGAGGAAATTAAATATTTTCGGGTTATTTCAACAAGTTTACAAATATTTGGAAATTTAAAGAAAAAACTTATTTTACGGCATATTTTAAGATTATTCTTTTGTAAGGATTTTTCCTCCCTTATTTCTGTATAGAAATTGTTTTGTGCCACATTTTAAGTCATAATTAAGTTTATTTTATTTTAGAGATTAATATAGTAATTTTAGTGTTTGTCATTTGACTGTCCCTTTTTTAAATTAGTAAAGAATTATACAATATTTGTAATGACCCAAAAATCACTAATAAGGTTTAAGGGTATTGATTAGTGTGCCGGGAGGGCATAATTAGTTTATGTGTGATTTAAATGATTTAATGCATGATTATGTGATAAACATGCTCATATGATTATATGGATATGTGAAATGCATGTTTATGGGTATTAATATGCATGTGGGCCTTGTTTAGCTTATAAGGACATATTTGTAATTTTGGCTCGTTGAGGCCATAAATGTGATTATTTGTGATTAATGGTTGAGACCACATTATTATGTGGATATATTTGCAGCGTGTGGCACGAGGCAGTCCTAGGGAGCTAGTTAGCGGGAAAGTCACAACGGGACCCAATACCTGACTCGGGGCGAATCAATGGGTATTCTGGGTATTTGATATTTAATTGGGTTAATAGGTTATGGAAACAAATATTTGGAGATATATTTGAAGTTAGAGAGTTTAGGAGGGAATATTGGGGAAAATTTACCATTTTTCCCTTGAGGACGTTTTTGGTACCCCGAGCCTTGGGATTAACTTAAGTGACTTAAGTTAGATATAACAAAACAAAGGAAACAGAAGGAACTTGTCTAAAACTGACTCTTTTCTCTCCCTCAGTCTTGCTTCCTCTAGAAACTCTCTCAAGCTAACTTTGGAAGCTAGGGAGGAATTTTGGGCTAGGAATCACTTGAATTGAAGCTAAGGACTTGGGAATTAGCTCAATAACTACTTGGTGGATTTGTTCTTCAGTGGAGGTAAGCTTTTAGCTATGGTTTAGCTTTTGAATTCTGGAAATTGCTGGCTGTTTTAAGGTGTTTATGAGCTTTTGAGTTTCAAGGATTGAATTGGAGTTTAAATGAGTTTTGAGTCTAGTTTTTTGTTGGGTTTTACTGAGTGTTTGTGATGATTTGGTTGTGTTGTTGGATTGATTCTGGGTTAATTTGGTTGGGTTTTGCTGTAGCGTCCCTAAATTTTACTTAGCTAGATAGTAGTAGTAGCAGTAGTAGTAGTAGTAGTAGTAGTAGTAGCTGTATAATTTTAGTTTTCATGGATATTGGTCAAGGCCAGGATTTAGTTAAAAACTCGTAAAAATATAAACAACCCTCAACAACCTTGACTCGTTCCAGAATGTTTTTTACCGAGTTATGGGCATCTGTTGAATAGATAATTCAATTTTTTTTTCATTTTTAATAATTTATTTACTCATTTTAAAGGAGTTAGTTTCGCTCCTTGAACTCTATAAATAGGACCCTTCACTTAGCCATTCTATTCATCATTCAAGCATAGTTCATAGCCTCCAAGCTGCTAAGTTCGTTCTAGAGAGAAACACTAGGGTTTTGGGGTTAAAGCTTTCGAATCTAAAGCTTTTATAAATACTTGGGAAGTAAGTTTTTGTGTGATTTTTGGTGTTCAAGGTATAGATCGAGGTTCTAAGCTATCCAAGTTATTCATTATCTTCAAGTTTAGTTCACTATAGTTTCTATTATTCTTTCATTTTTCTTCAAATCCTAACTTGAGATAGTGACTTTTGGTTAGGTGTTCAATTTCTTTGAAACATAAAGTTTTCGGTAAGTTTCTAACTCGATAGTTTAGATCTTCTCTTTATCTTATTTTTCTTTAGGAAACTTATGGTTTCTTTATGTTTGGTTTTAGGAGTTTCAATCCCGCTCTTTTCTCCAATATTCCAGTTTTTGGTAAGGAAAATTAGATAGTTTAGTATTATGACTTAGTTTATGTAGTTTATGATATAGTTTGTGTTTGTATGACCTAACATTTCAAGTACAAGAAAGGGATAGGTATGTCTGGACCTAAGGTGTCCAATGATGTATGAAGGACTATGTCCGGTAGGCTCGGTTGCCAAAACTTTATGACGGACCTAAGTGATATCCGATGTATGACAGAATTTTTTCTAGGGCTTAATTTCCACCCCCTTGTATAAGCACTTATCTTTTTATTATATCTGACTTGTTATTATGATCTATAATTATGATTATGATTTATGACCTATGACATATAGTTATGATTATGATTTATGACCTATGACCTATAGTTATGATTATGACTTATGACCCATAGTTATGATTATGAGTATGACTTATGACTTATGATCTATGACCTATGATTTATGACTATGATATGATTTAGGTTATGATATGACCTAGGATTTATTGTTGTGTGATTAGTATAAATAAGCTTGTTTATGACTTTGGTGAAATTTATGATATGTTTGACTATATGACTAACTCTTGTTTATATTTTCCTTACTAGGCTTAGAAGCTCACCCCTTATGATGTTGTTATTTTAGGAAATTAAGGATAAAAAGGCTGGTGGCGAGTGGGACCTAAGAGCTTCGTGATGTACTCGTGGGGACCATATAGTCGAGGAAGATTAAGCGGGCCTATTTTTTTATTAAAGCATGTTTATTTTCAAATGTTGTTCATTTTTATGTTAAAGACAATTATTTTATTTTTGTAAAAATCATGGATCCAGGTATTTATTTTTAAGTTTTTATTCAATAAAAGAGCAATATTTATGATTATGACCCAACGTTGTGTTCTCGGTAATCTATGAGGAATTAGGGCGTTATAGGTGGTATCAGAGCCCACGACTATATTGGTCCTGAACGTTCCCACGAAATACACACGGTAGCTACAAAGGACCTACTCGTTACCTAGTAATTATACACATTGTTTTCAAATATGTTTGTAATGTCTTTCTTGTGTTATTTTTTTTCTTCAGAAATTAGCTCAATGGACTCAAGTGTGGTTAGGAAGGTTAAAGCTAAGCTATAAGAAAAATACCAAACCCTGAGTATGATAATGGATCCGATGTGGAGGATTAGATGCATATAAGAACACATCGTTAAATTTTATTTTAGAATATTTTCACTAGTTGTTATTTTTTTAAAACATGTTATTTGCTTTTGTTATTGTTTTATTGTATAGTAAGTGTTAAGAATTTTTTGATTCAATTGAAAGTGTAAAGTTTAAATTCCTCTCTTATGGGTTAGCCTATCTGTGAAGGCCCATTTGCTTTGCATTATTATATTGGATCTAATTTAAAAGAATAACAATTAATAAAGCAAGGGTTTAAATTCTTGTCTTTTGGGTCCAAGTGGAAGTTACGGGGCCTTAGTAGTGGGTGCAATATACTGAACCCAACCCTCCTCCATGGAAGATTCAATTGTTAAGGCCCATTTACCCGAGTTGGACTTAATTTAATAGGGTAGTTTTGATAGATAGATGGACCTAATAGACAGTAGTACGATAGGCTAAGTTACCACCTCTACTTGTTTTGTTTGTCTTAGCTTTTCAATTTTTCTCTTTTGGGGAAACAGAAAAGACACATGGAGCAGGAACCAAGAAGATCTGAAAGACTAAATGGCCAGGGAAGAGGCCGAGGCAGAGGCCGAGACAGAGGCCGAGGAAGGGGGCGAGGAAGAGGAGTAGCTACCACCCCCACTTATGAAGAAATTTCAGCAGCCCCAGGTCTGCCATAGGCACCCAATGTAGTGGAAGAGCAGGCAGCAACTGCTACTCGAATAAATTTTGAAAGAGAAAATGCTCGTCTTAGGGCAGAGCTAAGGAGAAGGGAAGAAGAGTTCCAAATAAACTCAGGGAAACAACAACAAGTGGTGCAACAAGTCATTCCTCTAACGCAATTACTATAGTTGGCAGAACCTCGCTACGAGGCAGTGTATGAACGCTTTAGAAAGCAGCAACCACCGAACTTCAATGGCGGGTCAGACCCAATAGAAGCATAACAATGGCTTCGATCGGTGGAGTCCATACTAGAACACATGCGGCTTGGAAACGAAGATCGAGTCTCTTGCGCTTCAAGCTTGCTAAAGAAAGATGCCCGCATCTGGTGGGATATAGTGAAGCAGACTAGAGATGTGAACGTTATGACTTGGGATGAGTTTATCCAAGTGTTCAACCAGAAGTACTATAGTCCTGCGATTCTAGCCACAAGGGTGGACGAATTCATCACGCTTACTCAAGGGAATTTGACTATGAAGGAGTATGCCAGGAAGTTTGATAGGCTGGCTAAGTTTGCAGCGGACATGGTTCCCACTGAGATGCTAAGAATTCAAAGATTCGTGAAGGGATTGAAACCTATGATAGCCCGTGACATGAAGTTGATCCGGGGGATAACCACTTATGCAGAAACATTAGAGTTAGCCTTGGAAGCTAAGCAGGCTGAAGAAAGGATCTGGAAAGAAGGTGCGGCTAGAAGGGATGCCAAAAGGAATATCAATGAATAGAATGGCCACAAACAAAAACATGATGGTGGTCAAAATCAAAAGACCGACAAGAAGAACAAGACTACATCAGAAAGTAACAGGAATAAGAAGCCCTATGTGGAATATCCCCAGTGCCCTATCTATAAGAGGAAGCATTCAGGAGAATGCCAATATAAGACGAAAGGTTGTTCAATTGTGGAGAAGAAGGATACATTAAAAAGGATTGCCCAAAGTTGAAGGACCAAAAGAAAGATGACAAGCTTGTGCCTGCCAGAGTTTTTGCTCTTACTAGAGGTGAAGCAGAAACTAGTAATACAGTGGTAACAGGTCAGGTCACTATCTCTGGTAAACTATGCAGTGTATTATTCGATTCAGGAGCTATGTATTATTTTGTCTCTATGAATATGATTGATAGCTTAGATAGACCATGCAAACTTTTTAGAGATAAGTTTGTCACGGAGTTACCCTCGGAGGAAAGAATGCTATCTAGTATAGGGGTGCGTAGCATTATAGTTAGAATCGAAGGAAAATAATTACCAGTAGATTTGATCGAGTTAGACCTTAAGGATTATGATGTAATTTTAGGCATGGACTGGTTAGAAAAACATGGGGCAACAATAGACTGTAAGGGTAAGGCAGTCAACTTTAAAACAGAAGGCAGAGAGCAGTTCAGCTTCAAAGGGAAAGTTTCTCAAACTCGCATACCGATAGTCTCAGCTCTCAAAGCTCAACGATTAATCAATAGTGGTCTCAGCTCTCAAAGCTCAAAGGATGTATGTATTGTATGTGAATTTCCTGAGGTGTTTCCAGAAGATCTACCGGGATAACCTCCGAGTAGGGAAATCGAGTTTGAAATAGAATTGGCACCTGAGACGGCACCAATATCAAAAGCTCCCTATAGAATGGCACCTACCGAGTTAAAGGAGTTAAAGATACATCTACAGGAGTTTTTAGACAAGGGTTTCATTCTACCGAGTTATTCGCCTTGTGGAGCACCAGTGCTTTTTGTCAAGAAGAAGGACGGAAGTATGAGGATGTGCATCAACTATCGAGAACTAAATAAAGTAACGATCAAGAACAAATACCTTTTGCCTCGAATAGACGATCTTTTTGATCAACTACAAGGTTCTACACTATTCTCGAAGATAGACTTGCGGTCGGGGTATCATCAACTAAGAGTACGAGAAGAAGATATCCCAAAGACAGCTTTTTGGACTAGGTATGGACGCTGTGAATTTCTAGTAATGTCTTTTGGATTAATGAATGCACCAGCAACGTTCATGGATCTTATGAACCGAGTATTTAAGGACTACCTGGATAAGTTCGTGGTGGTGTTTATAGATGACATATTGATCTACTCAAAGACGAAAGCCGAGCATGAAGAGCACCTGCGACTGACGCTGGGACGACTCAAAAGTCATCAACTATACGCTAAGTTTAAGAAATGCGAATTCTGGCTAGAGAAGGTGGCATTTCTCGAACACATTGTGTCTAAAAATGGCGTAGAAGTAGATCCAGCCAAGATCAAAGCAGTGAAGGACTGGCCCAAACCAAAGAGTGCCACAAAGGTCAGAAGTTTTCTGAGAATGGCAGGATACTATAGATGATTTGTTGAAGGGTTTTCCAGAATAGCTACACTCGTAACAAATTTGACGCAGAAGCAACAAAAATTTGTATGGACGGAGAAATGCGAGGAAAGCTTCCAAACGTTAAAGGACAAGCTCGTATCAGCCCCAATTCTATGCGTCCCAAACAATAAGGGCAAGTTTGTAGTGTATTGCGACACGTCGAAGCAGGGACATGGATGCATTTTGATGCAAGACGAAAGAGTGGTCACATATTCCTTAAGACAACTAAAGGAGTATGAGCAGCGGTACCCAACCCATGACTTAGAATTAGCAGCGATGGTTTTTGCTCTAATTATTTGGAGGCACTATCTGTACGGAGAAAAGTGTGAAATCTATACGGACCACAAAAGTCTAAAGTACTTCTTTACGCAAAAGGAGCTCAATATGAGGCAACGGAGGTGGTTGGAGTTAGTAAAGGACTATGATTGTGAGATCTTGTATCATTCGGGAAAGGCTAATGTCGTGGCAGACGCACTTAGTAGGCGGAGTTACGGAAGCTTGTCAACACTTAAGGGGATAGCTCAACACTTACAAGATGATATTAAGAGGTCCGAAATTGAGCTAATAACTAGACAACTAGATGACCTCGCGATCAAGTCAACACTAATGGAGGAAATAAAGGAGAAATAACAAAAGGGCGAGTTTCTTCTTAAGATGAAGGCAGCACTACAGAGCTCAGAAAATGCTGATTTTTCCTTGACAAAAGAAGGCATGTTATGATATAGAAACTGAGTATGTGTGCCAGAAAGTGGAGGATTAAGAGAAAGTATTATGAAGGAAGCGCACACTACTCCGTATTCACTTCACCCAGGATCGACCAAGATGTACAATGATGTTAAGACAATGTACTAGTGGATGGGGATGAAGAAAGACATAGCAGAATTTGTAGCAAAATGCCTTACATGTCAACAAGTTAAAGCTGAACATCAAAGACCCACTGGAACTTTGCAACCATTAGAGATTCCCGAATGGAAATGGGAAGATATAGCGATGGACTTCGTGATGGGATTACCAAGGACCACCGAGTAGCATGACTATGTTTGGGTGATAGTAAATAGACTCACAAAATCTGCTCACTTCTTGCTAGTAAGAACAGTTTATAATGATGAGTAGTACGCAAAGCTTTATGTGGCGGAGATAGTAAGACTACATGGAGTTCCAAAGACAATATTTTTCAATAGAGGATCGATTTTCACATCAAAGTTATGGGAAGGTCTACAACGTGCAATGGGCACTAAGTTAAGACTAAGTATGGCATTTCACCCTCAAACCAATGGTCAGTCAGGACGTACCATACAAATATTAGAAGATATGCTGTGGGCATGTGTGTTAGACTTCTTAGGATCACGGAGCAAGTATCTTCCATTGATAGAATTCTCTTACAACGACATTTATCAGGCAACGATAGGCATGGCACCTGATGAGATGCTATATGGACGAAAATGTCGATTGCCGCTTCATTGGGATGAGGTTTGTGAAAGACGATATTTAGGACCTGAGGCTGTAAGAGAAGCAACTGAGGCAGTAGAAAAGATAAGATAAAGAATGATTGCCGCTCAAAGTCGCCAAAAGAGCTATGCCGATGCTAAGAGACGAACTGTTGAGTTTTCAGTAGGCGATCAAGTCTTTCTCAAAGTTTCTCCAATGAAGGGGATTATGCGTTTTGGAAAGAAAGGAAAGTTAAGCCCGAGGTTTATAGGTCCTTTTGAGATATTGGACAAAGTAGGGCATGTAGCATATCGGTTGGCTTTACCACCATCATTAGTTGAAACGCATAACGTTTTCATGTATCGATGTTGAGAAAATATATATTAGATCCATCCCATGTGCTCGATTGCAAGGCTCTGGAGTTAAAACAAGTATGTGTTCTAGAATGAAGAACTAAGGAGTTAAGGTCCAAAACTGTCCCTATGGTTAAAATCTTGTGGAGCAATAGCACAGAAAGAGAGGCCACATGAGAATTGGAGGAATATATAAGGGAGCGGTATCCCGAGATGTTTGGTAAGTAAATTTCAAGGACGAAATTCTTTTTAAGTAGGGGAGAATTCTAGCGTCCCAAAATTTTACTTAGCTAGATAGTAGTAGCAGTAGTAATAGTAGTATCTGTAGAATTTTAGTTTTCGTGGAAATTGGTCAAAGCCGGAATTTAGTTAGAAACTCGTAGAAATAGTTATGGATTTTGTAAGTTTAACCTATGGTTTAGAAATATTGATTTTATCATAAGGTTTGATTAGAATATAGTCCTAAGAATATTATTTATTATAACCTAAGGTTTAGATAGAATAATTAAGAGCGTGACACTTGTCACATGTATGTTTATTAAGGAATTAAGTAATTTTGATGAATAGTTTAATTAAAAGAAAGATCTAGAAGCTCTAGAACTGTCCATTATTTGTTAGGATCACGTTTTACTCAGTCAAAGTAGTTTTAATCAATTTCAAATTATCTTGAAATGTGCAAAAACGTGTTTGAAATATCAGTGTATGCCGATATATCGCAACTATAATGGCCGATATATCGCCTATAATTGGTACGGAAAACACGTCGACTTCGCACAAACGAAACCACGGACCCTCAGGATCATGGTAGGGGCAATATATCGCCTACCCTAGGCGATATATCGGCTCCAGTGGCCATATTTGAGTTGTTCATAAAATTTTGAACTAGAAACAGCTCTCAACAACCTTGACTCGTTCATGAACGTTTTTGACCAAGTTCTGGGCATCTGTTGAACAAATAATTCAAATTTATTCATTTTTAATCATTTATTTACTCATTTTAAAGGAGTTAGTTGTTGGTTTTTATTGATCAAATCAGAGATTACATGCAGCGGAACAACAATCAAATTGTTAATATAATCCCATAAGATTTCTAGATCTACTTCTTCACATGCATATATATATATATATTGAATCAAAGACATGAATAGAAAAATTACCTCAGGTCCTTCCTTGCTACTATCTTTTTGTATGGCTAAATCCTTGAGATCTCGCACCAAGATCTTCCAAAATGTTCTCAGCACGTAAAGAACGAGTGTGGACTCGCTATACAAATAATAGGCAAAATCTATTTATCAGATGTTCTCAACACATGAGATCTGATAAAGTTTGGACCTAGGTTTTGTGAAGAGCAGTAACTTTTGTATGTATCACTGTTCTCTTTCTCTGAGAGAGATTTCTAGATATTTTTCTATCCCTGAAAAGTTACGTTCTGTAAAACTAATATCCTATATTTAATATATCTCATATATTAAAATAAAATCTTAGTTATTTTAAACAATTTGAAAATAACTAATCGGTTATCAAATTTTTGTTTAAATAATAATATTTTAATCATATTACAATATCTCATTATTTATTTAATATTTAAATAACTAAAATTGTGGAACCAAGAAACTGCTTACAGTCTCTTATGCGTGTAGCACAGTGACTATGCACTGTGCTACACGTGTACCACATGCCAGTGATGGTATGTAATTTTTCCCAATTTTTATTATTATTTAAATACCAAAAATCCCAAAAATAAATTAATTCAAAATTAATTATATTTTTGTTAAATCAAATAATTAATTAATTACACATAATTATACAATAATTATGTTTGATACATTGAAAAATATTTTACTTATCACATAAGTCATTTTTGCCCATTTTTGTATTTACCTTTGTCAGTGTTTGTTTGAGTCATTTCAGGGACCATGGACCTATAGCATTAAGCTCCAATAAATTGAAACTAAATAATTAAACTCTTTAATTATAATAGTTAATTTATTAATTCTGATATTTCTCCACTATAAATTCATAATTGCACTCTTTATGTTATAGATATATTTTTACAGAAATCATATCTTAAGTCGTCCATTGATATAACCATCTTACAATAGTTCAACCCTCTAATTAATTAGTTCATAAATTAGAATGGAAGAATTACCATTTTACCTTTCTAATTTACTTCTTATTCCTTAAGTACCATTAATTCTAAGTACCATTAATTCACTAGTGAATAATTAATCTATAATCTAATTATAGATTTGAGCTCAAAATCATTCAGTTCCAGAATTAACCCTTAAGGGAACTAATATACGATCCGTTAGGAAAGATTAGATTATGTATTGTTGATACATGTTCCCAGCCATCCATGATATTAAATCTCCAAAACAAAAGTCATTAGCCTCATTCTTTGAAGAGACCTTAATGAATGAATCAAAAGATTTAATAAACATGAACAGGAGTTC
Source organism: Humulus lupulus (assembly GCF_963169125.1). Taxonomy (NCBI): domain Eukaryota; kingdom Viridiplantae; phylum Streptophyta; class Magnoliopsida; order Rosales; family Cannabaceae; genus Humulus; species Humulus lupulus. The sequence goes on along the minus strand of NC_084793.1, from coordinate 230,000,523 downwards.
ATGAACACTCAGGATCTAGGTTGATCTATAAATGATCATCAGTTATGATATGAATTACAAGTCTTTATTGTTAAATAGTTTTTGGATAAAGACTTTAATTCATATCGGTCCATGTCATATATAATCATATTATATAAAGCACCTTTACCGAGATGTCTTTCCACAATCAATAATCCGAATTTAGATTATTTGTATCATTATCATACTCAGTAAAACGTACTTACAACTCCAATTAAAGAATTTCATAACTTTAATTTGTTGTTGTTGACTATTTTTATTCATTCATGTGATCTTAATTCTCTTGTACTAAAACAATATCACATCCTCAATAATGAATATGGAATTTTTCTGATATTTACAAAATTATTCAAACAATAATTTAACAATCTAAATATAACAATAATAATAAACCATTGTATTTATGTATTCACAGAAAAAGAAATGCCTTTACATGCTTTTAGGACACACTCCTAACATTAGTTTCAATCCTTGAACTCTATAAATAAGACCCTTCACTCAGCCATTCTATTCATCATTCAAGCACAGTTCATAGCCTCCAAGCTGCTAAGTTTGTTCTAGAGAGAAACACTAGGGTTTTGGGGTTAAAGCTTTCGAATCTAAAGCTTTTATAAACACTTGGGAAGTAAGTTTTTGTGTGATTTTCGGTGTTCGAGGTATAGATCGAGGTTCTAAGCTATCCAAGGTATTCATTATCTTCAGGTTTAGTTCACTATAGTTTCTATTATTCTTTCATTTTTCTTCAAATCCTAACTTGTGATAGTGATTTTTGGTTAGGTGTTCAATTTCTTTGAAACATAAAGTTTTTGGTAAGTTTCTATCCCGATGGTTTAGATCTTCTCTTTATCTTATTTTTATTTAGGAAACTTATGGTTTATTTATGTTTGGTTTTAGGAGTTTTAATCCCGCTCTTGTCTCCAATATTCCGGTTTTTGGTAAGGAAACTTAGATAGTTTAGTATTGTGACTTAGTTTATGATATAGTTTATGTTTGTATGACCTAACATTTCAATTACAAGAAAGGGGTAAGTGTGTCTGGACCTAAGGTGTCCAATGATGTATGACGGACTATGTCCGGTAGGCTTGGTTACCAAGACTTTATGACGGACCTAAGTGATGTCCAGTGTATGACGGACTTTTGTCCGGGGCTTAATTGCCACCCCCTTGCATAAGCACTTATCTTTTTATTATATTTGACTTGTTATTATGACTTATAGTTATGATTATGATTTATGACCTATGACCTATAGTTATGAATATGACTTATGACCAATAGTTATGATTATGAGTATGACTTATGACTTATGATTTATGATTTATGATCTATGACTATGATATGATTTAGGTTATGATATGACCTAGGATTTATTGTTGTGTGATTAGTATAAATAAGTTTGTTTATGACTTTGGTGAAATTATGATATGTTTGACTATATGACTAACTCTTGTTTGTATTTTCCTTACTGGGCTTAGAAGCTCACCCCTTATGATGTTGTTATTTTAGAAAATTAAGGATAGAAAATTCGGTGGCAAGTGAGACCTAAGAGCTTCGTGATGTACTTGTGGGGGCCATATAGTCAAGGACGATCAAGCGGGCCTATTTTTTTATTAAAGCATGTTTATTTTCAAAAGTTTTATTTAAATGTTGCTCATTTTTATGTTAAAGACAGTTATTTTATTTTTGTAAAAACCATGGATCCATGTATTTATTTTTAAGTTTTTATTCAATAAAAGAGCAATATTTACGATTATGACCCAACGCTGTGTTCTCGGTAATCTATGAGAAATTAAGGCATTACAAGGTACCCCAAAAGTGTATCGCCCCGCATATCGGGCGCCTACTAGTAACCGGTTCAGGCTGGTGAAAACTTGTATGAATATTATTTTGATTAATAATATAGTCTTGAGAAGCCAAAATCATGTTGTTCATGATAGCCATTAAGTGTGATTGTAGCCAAATCAGGAATTTCAATCTCGGATCGACTCAGAAACCCCAATAGGGTAAAATCTCGGATAAAATTATGTTGAAATTAAATAATTATGGAAAAAAAAAATGGGCATAAATTTTATTGGAGAATTTAATATAAGTTTTAAAAAAAATCCTTGCTCTTCCATTTTTTTCTTTTAAGGAAAATTATTTTTGAGCATATTTGTGGAAATTAACTAGAAATTAAATCCACAAATTTATTTGGAAAAAAAATTAAATAAATGTGAGGAATTTAATTCATGGTGTTACATTTTTCATATTAATTAATAAAACTCTAAGTTATGAACTTACCCCAAATAGTAAGAAAAGAGTTAGTGGTTTGGAGGCACCAATACCACTTTTGAGAATTGCTAGTTTTGGACATTATTTGAGGAATTAGTTATTTTTTAAAATAAATAAATAAAAGAGATAGAGTAAAAGGAGCGATCGGCCAATGAGGGGAGTGGAAATGCATGGGGTGTCATCATATGCATGCAATTAGTAGCATTGTACACTTAGATAGTCAAAACCAATAACGTAACCAAAGTTTTTCCTTTCTCTTCCTTCCCTCCCAAAAACCCAGACACCCAACATCTTTATCTCATTTCTTTTCATTTCCAACTCTGAAATTTCAGAGCCTCTCTCTCTCCCCCTCTCACTTTCGGTTCTCTATCTCTTTCTCTCTCAAAGAGAAACTTCATTGAAGCTTGTCAACAAACTTAAGAAACCAAGTTCAAGGTAACATCTTCCACCCTTTCTTCTTGCCCTTTCTTTATGCCAAAGTCTTCCGCCATTTTTCTCTGAGTTTGGATCTCATTTCTTCCATTGTAATGCAAGCTCCAAGCTTAGGAGAGCACCCATAAGCCAAGAAGGAAAGAAAGGTAGTGTAGGCAATATATTTTGAAATCTCAAAAGGTAATTCCTTGAATCTGAAAAAAAAAATAGAAAGAAATCTACCTCTTCCTTTCATTTTCTTTCTATAAATCTGAGTATAATCTAATCATGAGTGTGTGGGGGAAGTGTGTTAAAGGAAATCTAGGAAGAAAGGTGAATCCAAAGCCATAGGAGCTAGACCCCAACGCTTGAACAAAGAAAGGAGGTAAAAATCCTTGATTTTTACTAAGTTGTTAGGGGATTTTGAGGTCTGATTGTTGATGAGAAGTTTGTGTTTATTTTTATGATTTAATGTGTAATATTTGTAGTTAAGGGATTTTTGGTTGCATGCATGCATGGTAGTGTAGTTGTTTAAAGTAGTTATGTATAATTTTAGGTGAAATTGCTTGCTGCCATTTTCGTGGTCTGACTTCCAACGGGCCAAACTACACATTTATGCCTCTGTTTGTAAAAAGGATTGTCTTATTTATGCCTCTGCTTTATAAAATCTTTAAAAGGTGTTGTAAAGCTCAACTTATAAGGGTTTTGAGAAAATAGTTTGAACTAGGGAAAATCCTGGCAGTTTGCACTGTCCATTTTGTAAAAATATTTTGGAAATGTTTTACTTGTTAAAAAATTATGAAATTTTGTTGGACGATTGGTAACATAATTATAAAGGTCTCAGTAAAAATGTAGGATAAAATACGTTGTGGTTTAAGAGGATTAATTTTTCTATGTTTGCCCAAAAATCTGGAACTCTCAAATAATGGACAATAAAAATTTAAGTTTTTGGCAATGTTGGTTCTCCCAACCTAGAATGAATTTTGACATGGGATTTTCGTGTAGTTCTAGTACTTATGATGAGGTTTAAAGCTGTAAATTTTCAAGGAGTGTGGTTCTATATGGAGAAAATGGTAGAGGTTGAAAGTTAGCGAATTATCACTAAATTGTTAGTTCTAGAAAGCGAAAAAAAAGGAAGTTAAAGAAAAATAATATTTTTCTAGATAAATATTGGATAAAGTAACACTAGACATAGAAATAATTTTTATAATCAATTAAAAAAGAATTTTTTTATGGATTCAAATAAATTAGGGTCCAGTGTCCTACTTTTCAAAAATACCACAAAAAAGGACTTTCTTACAAAAAAAAAAGAAAAAAAAAGGGAGTTTTATTTTCTTGATAAATTTAGAGTATTATAAAAAAGATAAAAGTGATTTATTTATGAAAATAATCCAAAGAATACTTGAGTGTTTTCTATAATAAGGAAAAACAATATTTTTTTAAATAGGACGCCTAAGTTGCATTTTTATAAATTAAACAAATGGAGGCCAATAGGTTAGCTCGTTATTACCTAAGGACTTAGGCTTCCCGGGAAAGGGGACGATAAGATTTAAATTGCAAGGGCCCTAGCATTATATTCTCATTTAACGAAAAACCAAAAAAGAAAAAGAAAAAAGAACCTGACCCTTATACTGTGCGCATGGTGGGTATGTTAGGAAAACTTATACTGGATCTTTATTTATTTTCATGTAAATCTAATATTAAACAAATTAATATGAGATAACCTAGAACATGTTTCTAAAATTGAATTCAAAGATAAACAATGATAAGAATACTTACAGTACACGCAGCGGAATAAAATAGTCTTTCCTTCAGTTTCTCTAACTCTTGTATCATTTCTGTCACAGAGTATTATCAAGAAATTAAACCGTTCTTCTAATTTCTTCACAGTCTTCAGATGTATCATTAGAATCACCTAGACTAGAGTGGGCAATTCTCAACACATGAGATAAATACAGAGAGAAGAAGACAAAATAACAAAGAGGCTTAGAAAATGATTTGTGTTTAGAGAGAATCTAAAACCTATCAGAAAATCTGACTTCTGAACTTATCAAACTTGTGTTTTGACTTCTCTCTAGGAACTCATTTTATAGACTCAATTAGGCCATTTAATTTAATTAAAAAAATCAATAAAATAATAGCCAATTTGAAGCCCTAGGTCGAAATTATCATGGGCTTTAGGCCCGTGAAATTTCACATTTGATTATAAGCCCATTGGACTTAAAATCAAGGCCTGTATTATTTTCTATTGATTTAATTAATTAAATCTTTTATCAAATTAATTATTTATAATTTGAATCTTGATTTATACTTATTTATTAACTTAGATACCAATTTATCTCAATTAATAAATTTACTATAATTTCTCTTTTCTTCTCTAAATTACATAACTCTGTGAAACTATCCAAATTTGACCTGGTTAACTTTGATAATTCTAATTGACAATTAAATCAATTAATTGAGACTATCTAGATGATTTTATCCAAGTTATAATGGGGACCATGGGCCTATGAAATCAAGCTCCAATAAGTTATCATAAATCTAACAAATAAATTTACTAACTTATTAATTCCTCGTGACTCCACTATAAACTCGGAATTGCACTCTTGAATTCATAGAACGCTCTATAAAAAATATAGATACGCTATTAATTATCCATTGTTACAACCATAATTGTCACTCAATCCTCTATAGAAGGTCTACAATGAGATGGGACTAACATACCACCCCTCATTGTATTTTATCCTTAAAACACTTAGTTCCTTGTAAATGATATTTCAGTAAACTAATTTAATTACTAAAATGAGATCTCTATCATTTAACATCTTGAACCAAACTAAAAGGAAACCATCATTTCACTTTTTCATCAGAAGCTATAGATGTTCATATCTATGATTAACTCTCCCATTCAATTATACTACCGAGTTCCCAAGATGTAAGTATGGGCTAGTCCATAGGGTAAGCTGGTAATGAACAAGTCAAAGAACTCAAATAATACAATCAGTTAGAATACTAACCACTCAGAATTGAGATTGAATTGACCTATGGTTAACTATATGATATGCCTATAATAGATAATAACAGTATGTTTACTTATCTTATTAATTGTCAATATCGGTCCTGTCCGATGTAACAAATACATCCGAAATTATCTACTTTGCTAATGTTCTGGAAAGAACATAACACTACAACGTGTAAGTAGATCATATCGTAGACTGGCAAGTCAGTGTAAATCATGTGCACTGACTAAACTTAGGACTAACTTATTTTGAAAATATAATAATATTTATATTCCACTGTGATTACGTCACTATAAATATGATTAGCTATATGCTCAGGATTTAATAGAAGTTTATATTAAACAAATAATCATGAAAATAAAACATGTGAGCAAAGTGATTGACCAAGTCAAAAAATGATTTCTATTCTTTTATTGATAATAAAATGAAATTACAAAGAAATTAGGTATTAATTAGGGCATAAAAACCCAACAAACTCCCACTTGCACTAATTGAAACTAATGCCTTAATTCTGCTAATCCCATTTCCTTGATATGCTTATCAAATGTAGCTTCTAGTAGTGTCATTGTAAACGGATCTGCAAAATTGTCTTCAGTTGCAATCTTCATAACCTTCACATCTCCCCCGGCCACATATTCTCGAATAATGTGATACTTCCTTTCTATATGCTTACTCCTCTTGTAACTACGAGGTTCTTTCGAGTTGGCTATCGCTCTTGTATTGTCACAAAACAACAAAAGCAGTTTATCCATTTCTGGAATAACACCAAGATCCGAATAGAACTTCTTTTGCCAGACTATTTCCTTAGCTACTTCTGACGCAGCTATGTACTCAGCCTCCATGGTGGAATATGAGATTGCAGACTACTTTACGCTTCTCCAAATCACAGCTCCACCCCCAAGAATAAACACCATTCTAGAAGTAGACTTCATGTCTTCGACATCATTCTGAAAATCTGAATCGGTGTAGCCTACAGGGTTCAGAACACCACCCTTTTAGACTAACATATAATCCCTAGTCCATCTCAAATACTTCAAGATATTCTTAACTGCTATCCAATGTTCCGATCCTGGGTTTGACTGATACCTGCTTACTACTCCCACTGCATAGCAGATATCTGCTCTAGTACACAACATGGCATACATCAGACTTCCAACTGCAGATGCGTAAGGAACTTTTCTCATTGCATCTTCCTCTTCAGGAGTCTGGGGAGACAACTTCTTTGAAAGATGAATTCCATGGAGGGACGGTAGACGCCCTTCCTTAGAATTTGTCATTGAGAAACGTTCAAGCACTTTGTCAATGTAAGCTGCTTGAGATAGAGCTAAGAGTCTGTTCTTTCTATCCCTAATGATCTGTATACCTAGAACATAATTTGCTTCACCCAAATCCTTCATCTGGAATTGAGTGCTCAGCCAATTCTTCACATCTGATAATTTCTTAACATTGTTTCCAATGAGTAAGATATCATCTACATAAAGAACCAGGAATACCACTATTTGATTTGCCTTCAGTTGGTAAACACAAGGTTCATTAATATTTTGTTCAAAGCCATAGGTTTTGATTATTTCATCAAACCTAAGATTCCAGGAACAAGAAGTTTGCTTAAGTCCATAGATGGACCTATTCAACTTGTAAACTTTTCCTTCTTGTCCAGCTACTTTAAATCATTCTGGTTGATCCATATAAATGACTTCATCAAGCTTTCCTTTAAGAAAATTCGTCTTGACGTCCATTTGCCAGATCTCATAGTTGAGAGCGGCTGCTATGGATAGGAGGATGCGAATGGATTTGAGCATGGCTACCGAACTAAAAGTTTCCTCATAGTCCACGCCTTCTCTTTGGGTATAACCCTTTGCCACTAATCGAGCTTTATAAGTCTCATTGTTTCCATCAACACCTCGTTTCTTCTTATAGATCCACTTGCACCCAATGGCCCTAAAGTCACTAGGTGCTTCCACAAGATCTCAGACGGAATTTGAGTACATGGACTCCTTTTCCTGTTTCATGGCTTCGAGCCATAGTTCATTTTCAGGGCTAGCCATTGCCTATTTGAAAGACAACGGATCATCATCACTAGTGTCACCAACAACCATATTGGTTTCACCATCCAAACCATAGCAAACTGGGATCCTAGAAACCCTCCCACTATGACGAGGCTCTGTGACAGTTTGCTCAGGTCAGTGCTACTTTCTTCATTTAAATCGACTTGCGTCGGTTGGACATGAAGAGTGGGAATTTCATCATCAACTTCTGTTGATGACGATGGAACATTGGTTGGATTCAATTCTTTAACCATCTCCTCTAAAATTACTTTGCTACGAGGTTTGAAGTTTTGGACTTAGTCATTTTCCAGAAAAGTAGCATTCGTAGAAGTAAACACTTTCTTTTCTGAATGACTATAGAAAATTCCACCCCGGGTACCTTTAGGATAGCCAACAAACATGCAAACTTCAGTTCGCGGTTCTAGCTTTCCCTCATTTTTCCTCAGGACGTGGGCGAGACACCCCCAGATTCTATAATGGTGTAAACTAGGTTCACAACCATTCCAGCGTTCTAAAGGTGTTTTGGGGATTGATTTTGATGGCACGACATTGAGAATGTCGTTTGCGGTTTCAATTGCATGTCCCCAGAACGAAGTTGGTATAGTTGAGTAACTAAGCATGCATCTAACCATTTCCAATAAAGTTCTGTTCCGGCGTTCCGCTACACCATTTTGTTGCGGAGTACCTGGGGCAGTAAGTTGTGATAAAATCCCAAGTTTAGTTAAATGATCTTGGAACTACATATCCAAATATTCTCCACCCCTATCAGATCACAAGTGTAGTGCACCAAAAAAAATTTTTTGTTATTAAAATTTTTATGTTTTATTTTATTTAATTGTTAAGTGTGGTGAATTGTTTTATTTAAATGTTGTTTATTTTATTTAGTTGTTGTTTGTTATTTTATTTAATTGTTAGAATTGTTTGTAGAATTTTTGTGAAATTATTTGTTAAATGATATTTATTTATTTTTATTTTAAAAATGTGATTATGTGAGATTTGGTTGAATGCACTAAGGTGCATGGCAGATAGTGATGTACCCTAGTTATTAAGTGTGTGCTAATGCATGGTAGCATGGTGCACATGTGTAGAAATTTCTACACACTTGTAGATTCCTTTATTTGGAATTAATTAATTAAAAATAAACAAAAAGAAAGGGAAATGAGAGTCTTGGACGAGTGGCATAGTGGGAATGCTAAGGGGAGAGTTTCCTATTTTATGTGGATAGTGATAATGCAAAATTGATGATAAACAATAAAGTGATATTTTTCTTCCTTTTTGATCAAATGAAATATCATTTTATTTAAGTAATTTAGAATAAACAAAGTTAATGGGAAAAGTAAATAGGGTAAGCTTTTGTGTTCACACAAATATGAATTGGGAAACAATTGTAGAAAAGGAGTTGTCTTTTCTGATTTCCCGTAATCCTAAATCCAGCCTCAGTAAAACGGGCCTAACTTGGGTTTTGTATATTCAATTTAGACAAAATTAGTACCAATAGAAAGCTAATGAAATTATCTACATTTTTTATGAAATAGAACTTTTCCTAAAACGGGTCAAAACCCAGCCCCAAGTCACAGGACCTTAGAGCTACGAAAATCACATTTTCCTTATTAGTGTAGAAATCCAAGGAAGGAAAGGAGGAGTGGACAATTGTAGCTGCCTTTTTGGGTAAATCAAAATGTATTTATTTAATTAATTAGATTTTAGAATTAAATAAATTTATAAGAAATTAACTTTTATTATTTTAGAAAAATAAAAACCTAGACGCTATAAATGAAACCTTAGAACCCTAGAGAGCATTTTTGTTCATCTCTTCTCTATACCACAGCCATCCACCTAGGGAGAGAGAGAGAGAGAGAGAGAGGCGTGGAAGGGAGAGAAGGAGAAGAGGAAGAGGTCAAGCTTGGGTATGACTCTTGTGTTTATTTTATGATTCTTTCTTTTAATTCTAGTATAATCATTAGGGTTGTTTCTAATTGTTAGTGTTCATCTTCTTCTCCATCTTGATTCTTGAAAAAACTAGGGTATTCAAGAGAGGTTCTTTTTGGGTGTTGGTCCTTGTGTTCTCTCAAGGAAGGTATTGGATTCGTCCCTCTACATATGTATTGGTCTTGACTTCTTGGAGATTAAGAGTTTATGAATTGAAATAAAAGGTTGATAGTGTTCCTATTATTTTGTTGGTGGTATGTTATTGTGATCATGCATGAAGGATTTTTGTGGTTTAATGCATGAAGGGGATCTAGAGTTGATTTGCCATGTATGATGATTTATGTTATTTCATGATAGTGTACATATGGGTTTCGGCCTATGCATGTTTATGGGTTCCCTATGTTTTAAGTTTTTGTGATTTTCAATATGTTAGATCCATGTTCTAGGACCTATGTAATTTTGGTGTAATAATAATTTGGACTTTTGACGGTTGGATCCATGAAATTTGATAGGGTGTATATGAGATTATGTATCAATATATTATGGTATGCATGAAAAATAATAGGAACATGCTAGGTTTAATATAAAAGCATATATGAGGATTTGTGTTATGATATTCATGCATGTTGTATTATTATTTTGTTGGGTTACATGCATGAACTCATTAGAAAAAGAATAAGGCTTTATAAGGTTGAATATGAATATGTGTTAGATATGTTCTTTAAATTATTTGTATAATAAGAGCATGGTAGGATTTGTGAATTATTGTGTTAATGAAACATGAATGATCTTGTATGAATTTTATAAGGTATGAGGTAATAGATAAAATTCATGGTAATTTATGCTTGCTGATTTTGTGAATAAATTGTGAAAATATTGATGAAATAAGGATATGTATGCATAAGAATGACTCTAATGATAAGTGGCGTTTGTGAAAATAAAATGGCATATTAATTCACAATTAAAATGATGTTTTTGCACAAATAATTACCTACAGATTTTTGTTATATTTTTTTAGAAAATATGAGTTTTAAAAATAAGGATGGTGATTTTAATGATAAATTTGATTGCTGGAATTTTTGTTTAAAAATGTAAAGCGTGTTTCAATAAAATGAATTTGATTGGTATTTTGAAATAAATAAATAACCTAAACAATGGTAAAATTTAAAAGTGATGTTTTTAATATAATATGAGTGGTTATTTTATAAGTTATGATTTTCTTTAATTGGATTAAGAAAAATGTTGGATTTAATTTACTTGTGATTTTTAAATAATGGCTGAAAGTTTAGTTTAAAAAGTTTTAAATAGTTATTTAATTTTCACATATGAATTTGTATTACATAAAATTAAGTATTAAAAATAACTCAAATAAAATATATATATTTTTTCAAAACTTAATATTATTATTTTTCTCACATCAAATTATGAAATTCTATTAACTTAAATTAAATTGTTATTTTTCTAAGGAAACATGGTAATCATATGTATTTTCTTTTTAAAATAATTTCCAATGTCTTTGCTTTCTTTGTAATTTGAAAATAATAAACGGGTCTTTTATATTTTCTTAATGGCTAAATAAAATTGATTTTATGAAATAAAAAGAATGTCTTGGGAGATTTAATCAACCTAGTAATTTTGAGAAGATGAACAATGGTAAACAACACATGCTACAAGTCTTTTATTTTTAAAACGATAGAAGTAAAACGCATAGAATTATCGTTTTAAACGCCACAATTACGCAACGTTCTCACGTATGCATGTTACATGCAAATTCACTTTTACGTTCAAAATAATGTCTATTATGCAACCATGTAGTTTTTATAGAAAGGTCATGCATGCAATATAGGTAGAATGAGCATTATTCTTTTTATGACCTTATGTGTAATTAAGCATATGTGTATATTGTATGTAACTCCTACCATGTGTGCATGGCCCGTGCACACATGAGTTATATGAAAGGGAAAAATAGTAATTATATGAAGCTAAGAAATGTCATTTTGATTATGGTATAGGCTCGTTGAGAAGTTGTGGTTTTACTTAGCTTGGACCTGAGGTAAGGAAGTTAGATAGAATTTATGGTTGTTTATGCTATGAATGGTAAGACTGTTTGTATGAATGAAAATGTTATGAGTTATGAAATGCTATAATGTGATGATATGTTGGCTTGTATGAATGCTGTATGATATGAATGGATGTTAGCGTGATGAACGCGACACATCAAATAAAGAGGTTACTAAGGATATGAAGACGTAACCGAGTTATATGTAATGATTGTTAGCGTGTTGAACGCGACTCAACAAATGGGTTGCTAAGGATTTGAAGACGTAACCCGAGTTACTAAGGATATAAAGACGTAACTCCAAGGGCGGACGCGCCGAGGTTATTCAAGGACCAGAGACTCCTGTTTACCTCAAAGGGTGGCATGGACAAGTTAGCAGGTCATGTTCACAAGGAATTGTTTATGATTATGTTATGATGTTTGGTGATGATTATGATTTTGTTATGATGTTTATGATATGATGGTGGCATTAAGTTGACGTGAATATGTTTATGTATATGATATTGATGCCAATTTTATGATGATGCTATGATGTATAAAGATGAATGATAGTGTTTGTGATTTGTTGTATCTTACTTGCTTGTTGTTTGTACTTCCTTACTGGGCTTTTAGCTCACCCTCTTACTTTCCCTTCCACGTAGCAAATAGGTTTCTCTGTGCCACGCGTGGTGATGTGGGGAGTTCTGTCATCCTAGTGTGTATGGCGTGGGGCATCCTATGGACGAGAAATGATCAACTTTAAACGCCAATTTTTAATAATGTTATGTTTAATGGGATTTTTCTTAAAATTGTCAGTGGGACTTAAAATTTTGTTTGTTTTAGAACTTTGCATAAAACTGATATTTTCTTTTTTAAACTTTTGGGCCCAACTTGCATGTTTTAAGCGAGACCCCACTGAAACCTTTATAATAAGTGGCTTTCTATTATAAACCATTGAAAATGTGAATGTTTTATTAAGTACTAGTTTAAGGGCATTTTACAACAAGATCTTTAACGTTTTACCTAATTGGTTCTGAGTCATTGCTAAGAATTCCTGAAACTTTGAAAATGTTTCTGATTTCCTATGCATTAGGTAAAGACATGAGTATCTAGAGTAATCATCAATGAAAGTGACGAAATACTCAAAACTACCCCTGGCTTGTACATTCAAAGGTCCACAAACATCTGAATGAAAAAGTCCAAGTAGTTCTTTGGCCCTATTACCCTTTGTTGAGAATGGACACTTGATCAGTTTGCCTTCTAGACAAGATTCACAGACAGGTTATTCACCTAAGGTGAGTTCCCTCAAAGGTCCGTCCTTTGTAAGTCTTTGAATCCTATCATAGCCAATGTGACCTAGTCTCAAGTGCCATAAATACGTCATATTATTGTTATCGGTCTTTTGACGTTTATTGGTCCTAGGTTTAGCTACTTTGAACAAACCATTGTTATGAGCGAGGGGATCATTAGGTCGCAGAATATAAAGCCCGTTTTCCAAACATGCAATACACAATTGTGATCCATTGAAAGAAATAGATATATTAAAACTTATGAAAGTCATAACAAATTGTTCTAATCGCAACATGGAAACTGAAATTAAATTTCTACTAAAATTCGGAATGAAAAAGTACATCATTTAAAATTAAAAATTTATTTATGAACTTTAGACGAGCTCTTCCTCTAGCCTAGACCGCAACGAACGCTCTGTTCCCAACTCTAAGGTTTAAGCTGCCTTCGTCCACTTCCTCCGACGATTCAAGAAACTGTAAAGAATTACAAACATGGTTATTAGATCCAGAATCAATAATCAAAATAGATTTATCATTCTCTAAAACACATGTTTCCAAGATAAATGAACTATAATCATTACCTTTGTTTTTCGCTGCTAGAAACTTGGGGCAATCTCTTTTCCAATGCCCCTTCTCTTTGCAATGAAAGCACTTATCTTTACCTTTCTTTTTTTTCTTGTTCTTCCCCTTAGCTGTCTGTGCATATGGTTGTGCACTCATCTTTGCAGCCTTTGCAGGCTTAGGGTTGTTGTTTTGTCCATTCTTCCTCTTGTTTCCAGCTTTCGTAGACGAAGTTTGGTTAGCTTCATCCTTAGCTGGATCAACAACAACAGCAGTAGTCTTATTTTCTCCTCCTTTACTAGGTCCACCCATGATAGGCTCAAAAATCTGAAGCTCGTTCATGAGATGCATCAGACCATAGTTGAGTTAATTACGAACGTGCAGACATGGTGCCATTCGAGCATTCACAGTGTCATCACGTATGTGGGGAGACAGTGATATCCAATCATTTACAGTGCCATCACGAACGTGCGAACACAATGCTCGTTCTGAGGATTCCTCAATCATGACGAACTCGGAGTTGTCACCAATCAACTCTATGTTGATATTCTTCTGCCAATTAAGGAAGTTTTCTCCAGTGAGTTTCTCCATCAAAAGTTGAGAAAAGATGGGAGTAGACACAGACACTACTTAACTTAAAACTACACATTATCAATAAAATAGAAATCAATCAAATTTGCTCAATAAAACTTCTATTCACATAAATTTCAAGAAATAGCACAACATATACCAAAATATGTAAGATATGAGAAAAAATACCAAAAACAATCATATCTCTATTTCTTTAGGTTTTTAACTAATCTATGGTATCCTTGTCCCGGTTGGCGAGAGTCAAAAAATACCACTAGTTAAATAGAGTTGTAAACTCATTTAATAATGGACACCACTATTAACAACCTACTATTCGATCAAAATAAGAAAAAAAAATCTCTTATTTTATGAGCTAGACCCACGGTTTCGATAATCATAGATTTAGTCCTAGTAGTCACCGTATGGGTGAGTCTAGTATAATTTGATCTATAATTATCTATCTTTTGAGATCTAACCTTGTCAAAATAACTAATGAACACCTTCCGTAGGGGGACAAATCAAAGCGCCTCGAGGCCCATGAAGCTATTGACTATGTTAAACCAACGATGGAGATCGAATAAAATTCTTAAAATAATCTCATTATTAATTTAAAAAAATATACATTTTTTAGAAAATTAATGACTATGGTTTTCCAAAAAAAAATTAAACAAATTGAAATTTTTAAAACCAAAGTCCTATAATTTCTTATTAATTCTAAAGTGTCACATTGAAACAAATCCAATTAATTTAAAATTAATTTGTTGCTAATCAATATTTAGGTTTAACTAATATAATGAACTTATACAATTAAGTCCAACTCAGGTAAATGAGCCTTAACAATTGGGCTTGTATGGAGGAGGGCTGGGTCCAGTATGTGTTCCCACTACAAAGGCCCCCAATCTTCCATACAAGGTCCAAAAGACAGGAATTTAAACCTTCGTTTTATTAATTATTATTAATTGATTAGGCTAACTATAGTCATACAAAGCAAATGGGCCTTCACAAATAGAATCACCCACAAGAGAGGAATTTAAACTTTACATTTTCTAATGGGCCCAAATAAAACCTATCATTTTATGAATATTTTATTTGGCAAAAACCATATATCTAACAAACATATGGGCCACTATATGCATCTAAGCTCGATTGCAAAAATACCACATATAGTACAAACAGAAATGTTATAATTAGATGAGCCTAATCATGTTACTATTTGAGCAATTCTATGAATTTATGCAAAAATATCACAATTTATTTCATTTGCAAAAATACCACAATTAATTATCTAGAATTTATCAAAAAATTCAAATTAATTAAATTTTTACAAAAAATAAGTCAATTTAAATGAAATTTATCAACAATTAATGATAGTTAATTTAAATTTCATTTATCAACAATCAACTTGGTTTTAGGTTAATTTGAAAAAAAAATATTAATTTAATTTAAATAGGATTTATCAACAATTAACCAAAATTAATTTAAATCTCATTTATTAAAAAAATATTTTATTAATTAGCTGAAAAAAAATTGACATTTTTCATAATTTAACCAATTTTAAATTTTAAAATCAGTATCTAAACTGTTTTTCAAAAATATCTTGTGTTGTTACAACTATAAGCAAATATTTTAACCATTTTAAAAAAATAAAATATTAATAGTTATAACAACCCTAAAATATCTTAAAACAGTTAATCAAATTCAAATATCCATAAAAATATCTAACTAACAATATTCAAATTTCAAATAATTTAAATATTAAAAACTATAGATTAAAAAAATATTTATATTTTCAAATAAAGAATTAAAAAAAATATCAAGAATTTAAAAGAAAATATCATAAATATCTGATATGTTAATTCTAATATGTTAATATATTAAAAGATTTAAAATTAAGTTGTTAGTCTATTTTTTAAATTTGAATTTGAATCTTTGTATAAAATATCTAATTATTTAAATCTCAACTAATGAAAATATCTTATTTTTTAAAAAAAAAAATTAAATGATAAAACAAAAATGATATTTTTGGTTTTGATTTTAAATAATTTTTTTTCACAATTCTTTTTCTTTAATTTTAAAAAAAAAAACGGACGGTATTGCTCATCGCGAGCGCGCGCGCATGGGTAGCCAGGCCAAAAAAAATTCCAAAAAGTTTTTTTGAGCAATTTTTCAAAACAAAACTATTTTCTAATTAATTTTTAACATGTTTTACACAAAATAAATCATATATAAAAATTAATAGCATAGAAAAGCACAACAAAATAACCTAAAAATTTCTAATAATCACATAAAATCAATATGCTTCATAAAAACATGAAAACCATCCAATTATTCAAACACATCAAATAATCCAATTTTTAACATGTTCATGCATGAAAATAAAGATTACCAAAGGCTCTGAGGCCAGTTGTTAGGAACACTTATACATGATCTTTATTTATTTTCATGTAAATCTAATATTAAACAAATTAATATGAGATAACGTAGAACATGTTTCTAAAATTGAATTCAAAGATAAACAATGATAAGAATACTTACAGTATACGCAGCGGAATAAACGAGTTATTCTTTCAGTTTATCTAACTCTTGTATCCTTTCTGTCACAGAGTATTATCAAGAAACTGAACTGTTCTTCTAATTTCTTCACAATCTTCCAATGTATCCTTAGAATCACCAAGACTAGATTGAGCAATTCTCAACACATGAGATAGATACAGAGAGAAGAAGAGAAAATAACAAAGAGGCTTAGAAAATGACTTGTGTTTAGAGAGAATCTAAAACCTATCAAAAAATCTGACTTTTGAACTTATGAGTGAAATGAGAAACATTTTAAATATGATAAATAAGATGGATTTTGTGTTTATTGTGGAGTTTCAAGACATTATGTGTGGAAAATACTACATTGAAGATGCTCAACACACGTCGTTTATGCTTGATAACGCAAGTATGAGACTTCAAGCTGCATTTTGACCATGATTTATTCACTTTCTGGAAATACTTCTAGAAATATAAGTTGTATATATTTCTCTTATCTTTCTATAGATTTTTGAATCATTCAATTCGAAGTTATATCGAAGGAGTTATGATCAAAATACAATGAGTTGACGCTGCAGGCTGTTTGAAACGAGTTTCGTTCTATTCTGACTTTAGCGCTACAGCGCCATAATAAGAGCGCTACAGCGCTAGTGCACCAGATTTTGAAGCATTTTGGCACTGTTAATAGCGCTACAGCGCTCCAGAAGTAGCGCTACAGCGCTGGTTACGTATTTTTCAGATTTTAAACCACTTTTTGAAGGGCAATTTGGTCTATTCACTTGGGAACATTAGAGGGCTATTTAAGGGACATTATTCTGCGATTTTGAGAGGACTGGAAGTTTTATAAACCCTAGATAAAAAGAGGCTGCTGTAATTAGTTTTCTTTTTCATCTGAATTCTTTAGGTTAATTTTATGAACAATTATTTGTAGTTTATTTTCATCATGGCATTTATGAACTAATTTTTTTTATCTAGGAATTAATGTAGTCACTGGGATTTCTATTTAATTTTATTATGAATTTCTATTGATACTTCTTTTCTATTCTAATCTATATGATGTGTGTTTAATGCTAGTAAATAATTGATCACTATTTGCTTGATTTAATGGTTTTGATTCAAAATTCGAAAGATGAGAATTGAATATGCTATCATTGTATAAACATAGGGTACATATTGGACGAAAATACCTATATGACTTGTATAGTAATTAGGTTTTCATGTTTAATGTCTTTTATATGTTTAAGTTTATCACAGAAATGTAGAAAACTTGCATATAGATTGAGATTTTATATCTTGAAAAAGAATAGGAATCGATTATATTAACTTGCTATTAGAATAGAAAGAAGAGATTTAGAATTGATTATTAAAATTAATAGAATGAACAGTTGATGAAATTAATTCCTAGGTTGTTTTTATTATTGATTATTGAGTAGTGATTCATTGTTTTGTTTCCAGTTCTTTAATTTTGATTCATAGTTTATAGGATTTCTTTTATTTTTAATTGTTCACTTAAATTTTAATTAACCAAATAGAATTCGAAAATCAATTAGTGGTACTTGGGAGAAAGTCTCTGTGGGACGATATCCGTTCTTATGGAATTTATTACTTGACACGACTACGTATACTTGCGTAGCTTTAAAATTTTGCAACAGGGTCCTTTGCCCTGTCTTGTGTATAACCAGCCTTGGAGCTGGCCCAGCATACCTGGCACTCTAGTTTTCTCAAAACCAATAGGTCGATCAAGTGTATGATGCGCTCTTGGTTAAACATAACCATATCGACCAGCGCTCAGCGCGCTATTTCCATTCTTGACTAATAAATCAATGCCTTACGACCAGCTCTATCCGTGCTGAGGTTGTCCTTGAATAATCAGTCAATGCCTTACGACCAGCACTCAGCATGCTAAGGCCATCCTCTAATAATTCAATGCCTTACGACCAACACTCAGCGTGCTAAGGTCGTTCCTTGACTAATAAGTCAATGCCTTACGACCAGCACTCATCGTGCTAAGGCCGTCCTTGACTAATAAGTAAATTCCTTACTACCACCATTCAGCATGCTAAGGCCGTCCTTGACTAATAAGTCAATGTTGGGCCCAACCCTAGGATTTGGGACTAATAAGTCACCCCAGGGCCCATTGCCCTATCCTCTTTATAACCAGCCTTGGAGCTGGCCCAGCATACCTGGTGCTGAGTTTTCCACGATCATTGGGTCGAACAAGCGTATGATGCACTCCTGGTTAAACATAACCACATCGACCAGTGCTCAGCGCGCTATTTCCGCCCTTGACTCATAAGTCAAGCCTTTCTCAATAAGATAATGTAGACAGACAAATATCATATATTAGATATCCAATTACAAAGCATTCAACATGCGTAATCAACAATCACAAGCATAATCTTAATCATGAACATTCTTAAGCGTCCATGGCCTATTCATATTCTTTTTCAATCATTCAGGCTAAGCCATAATCACATATATCACATACTGGGTGTAGTTTTCTTACCTTTAGTCCAAGCACAGGTTACCAATGATTGACCCTCGAGCACGATCCCTGTTCTGAGCCCTTAGCGATAACCTAGTCACAACCATAATATAGAATCTCGTTAATAATGAGTAAATAAAGACTTCCAGACCAAGTCATTGCCTCTAGGACGTCGAATCCTACTAAATCGGGTAGAAGGATCAATCCAGAGCCCTTAGGTTTGAGATCCCATCACTAAAATCTAAGGTTGCCAAAATTGCTCAGGCAGGCTGTGGCACGCCCCCCTGTCTGAAAATGAAGACACAGGCCGCGACTTGCCCTAGAGAGTCGCGGCACGCCTCCTAACCAGAACCCCTCCTGGGCCTTGGGTTCACACGGGTCATAGCGCCCAAGAACAGGGCCGCGGTGTGACCCCACAAACCCAGAATTTCCCCTGTTTTCCTCAGCCAATTTCACCCAAAATCCAACCCAATAGATTCCCAAACTCATAATTAAATCCCCCAAACATTATTACCACATAAACACCATCAAAACCCAAGTTTATCTTACTCAAAAACCTCCACCAAATCACTAATTCAAATAAAAACTCAAGGAAACCACAACTAAGAAATTCAAAGCTTAAATTACCTCTTATTAAGTCATTTCCCAACAAATCCTCAGGTTATCAAGCTTCTAATCTTCCTTAGAATTGTTATGACTCTAACCTTGCTTGAATCCGAGTCCTAAACTCAAGTTTCCTTCGAAAACGCTCATGAACGCCAAATGAGAGGACGAGAGAGAGAGAACGAGACTAAACATTCTTTTATTTATTCTGTCAGGTTGCTTCAAACTTAGGTAACCTTAAGCAAATCCCAATGCTTGGGGTACCCAAAAACGTCCCCAGGAGTAAAATAGTCAAAATCCCCATAATTCCGTCCTGATCTCACTAACTCCAAATATATCATAAGATATTTATTCCCATTACCCAATAACTCAGTAATGTACTAAATACCCAATATATCCCTTGCCTCACACTGAGTCAAGCATGGGTCCCATTGTGACTTTTCCACTAGCATGCTCCCTAGGATCGTCTCGTGCCGAGTTACCCAAATATATCCACATAATTATGTTGTGGCGTCCTCCTAATCCAGGACCGTTACACTGTGTACTTTAGATAGTGCTCGACTTGCTAACCAAGTCATATGGTTTAAAATGTGTAACTATGGTTAGTGTTAAGGGTTAGGGATAAAATTTTTGGTCAAAGAACTGTTTACGTTTATTTGAAAATATTCAAACATTTATGGGATCCCAAAATATTACAACCAAACTTTTTTAAAAAAAAAATGAATATACATCAAAAGTTACATTCAGCCGGTCTAAGCGACAAAAACAAGGCCACAACCCTAGTTCCTCTGACATATCCCCGGCCATGGTGGTCGAGCAGCCACATATGTACACGCCGCCACCAAAACTCTCCAACTCATGGATGGTCAAGCTTTTCCTTTCCTTTACCTGCACTACAAAGCACCCGTGAGCTAAGGCTCAGCAAGAAAACTCAACAAATGCATAAATAGAAAATATAAACTTCTAGATACCCATATACCATGTCCATCAATAATAACCAACAAATATAATCGTTCAGTTACAAACAAGTTGTCATTGGACCAGATTGGGGAAGCTGCCCTAAACAGTTGGCTTAGAGCCAACCCCAGGGCCTATGCCCTAGCTAAGTGACCATAGAGTCACCTGGGGGCCTCGCCCTTAGCTCTAAACAACTAGCCATAGAGCTAGCCCAACCCCTTGGTTCACCAAAGACCATAGAGTCGACCAACGTAATAGTACGTTGCTGGTTTAGGCCTAAGCCTTTCGACCAGCGCACAGCGCGCTTTTGCCGTCCTTGACTAATAAGTCAAGCCCTGATCCAGGAATACAGACCTCAATACAGAAACAGATATGGATAGGCCTATCCCAAAAAAATACGCATGTATGCATGCTAATCACATAACACCATCAAATAATCATTCTCACAATACTAATAATACCCATTTAACGGGGCCTTATGCCCTAACCACGAAATTCCTACAACAATCATGAAGCACTTAAGCAAGTATCAACCAACATGTGAAGAAATAGCTTAAATATAAATGTCCTCGGGGCCCAAGCCCTAGTCATGATAATTGATAACAGTCGGGCCAAGCCCTAATCACATATAACACGTATTGGGTGTAGTTTTCTTACCTCAGGTCTGAGTATTGCGTAAATAAGAACGACTCTCGAGAACGATCCCGGTTCCAAGCCCCTAGCGATAACCTAGTCACAACCATAATATAGGATTCCATCAATAATGAGAAAATAAAGGCTTCTAGACCGATTCCTAGCCTCCGAGGCCTCGAGTTCCACTAAACCAGGTAATGGAATCGATCCCGAGCCCTAAGGAAAAGGTTCCCATTTTTAAAAGCTTCCCAAGGCCAAAAATGCCAGGTGGGCCGCGACCTGACCCTGAGGGTCGTGGCGCGCCCCTCCTACCCGAGAGCCTCCCCCTCTATCAAAGGGAGGCAGGTCGTAACTTGCACTTGAGGGTCGCGGCACGCCTCCCAGAGAAAGACCTCCCAAGGCCCTGGGTTCAAACTGAGCCGTGGCCCCTCAAGAACAAGGCCGCGACTTGGCCCCATGAACCCAGATTTTTCACACTTTTCAGTAGCCAAATTCAATCCAAACTAACCCAATTTCATCCCAAAACCATAATTCAATCCCCACAATAGTTCTAACATCTTCCCAGCAACAAAACCCAACAAAAATCCAATCTTAAAACTCATCAAAACACCAATTCAACTCTTCAAGCTAAAAGTTCAAGAACACTTCAAAGCAACCATATATTCATATAAATTCAGTTATAACAAAGAGTTTGAATGGTTACCTTAGTTATGAATAATGATCCTCTAACCACAAGCTTTCCAAGTCCCAATCCCAAGCCTTCAATTCTTGTGTTTCTAGCCAAAATCCTTCTCAATTTGCCCAAGAACTGGTTTGAACTAACTTAGAGAGAAAGAGAGTGAAGGAGAGAGAAAGAGTCGGTCAAAAGCTTCTGTGTGTTTGTTTGTTTTTTTCCTTTTTTGTCTTTTGTTTCCTAAGGCTTAAGTGACTTAAGCTAATCCCGAGGCTCGGGGTACCAAAAACACCCCAAGGGAAAAATGGTCAAATTCCCCAGTATTCCCTCCTAAACTCACTAACTTCAAATACATCTTCAATTATTCATTTCCATTACTCGATAACCCAATTAAATTCCTAATATCCATAATATCCCTCGA
The DNA here is from genome assembly GCF_963169125.1 of Humulus lupulus. Classification (NCBI taxonomy): domain Eukaryota; kingdom Viridiplantae; phylum Streptophyta; class Magnoliopsida; order Rosales; family Cannabaceae; genus Humulus; species Humulus lupulus. The sequence goes on along the minus strand of NC_084793.1, from coordinate 229,978,070 downwards.
CTCACCCCGAGTCGGGTATTGGGTCCTGTTGTGACTTTCCCGCTAACTTGCTCCCTAGGATCGTCTCATGCCGAGTAATCCAAATAAACCCACATAATAATGTGTTCTCACACATATATCACATCAATATACAATTATGCCTGCAACGGGCCAAACTATCGAAATTTCCCTTCTAATAAGAAACGGGCCCACATGCATATTTAATATCCCTAAACATGCACAACAAGTCACATTATCACATTATCCACATAATTACAATTAAATATAACAAATAAGCATATAACTCCAAATATTGCCATCCTGGCCCCCTAATCAAGGCCTTAAGCCTTATTAGGAAATTTTGGGACGTTACAACAATCCCCTCCTTACATAAATTTCGTCCTCGAAATTTTACCTGAACAACTCGGGATACTGAGCTCGCATATCCACCTCCAGCTCCCAAGTTGCCTCCTCGACCTTGTTGTTCCTCCACAATACCTTAACTAAAGGTATAGTCTTATTCCTCAGGACCTTGTCCTTCTTGTCTAGAATCTGAACTGGTTGTTCTGCATAGGAAAAGTCTGCCTCCAGTTCCAGATCCTCAGTACATGAGTTCCATCTGACATATACTTCCTCAACATGGAAATATGGAGTACATTATGCACACTAGACAGTGCAGGGGGTAAGGCAAACATGTAGGCCACCTGCCCGACCCTCTCTGGGATCTCAAACGGTCCCAAAAACCTAGGGCTCAGCTTGCCCTTCCCGAACCTCTTCACCCCTATTAGAGGTGAAACCCTAAGGAAGACATAGTCTCCCACCTGGAACTCTACGTTCCTCCGCCTTGGATCTGAATAGCTCTTCTGTCTACTCTGAGATGCGAGCATCCGAGCTCTAATCTTCTCAATAGCCTCAGTGGTCCTCTGAACCGTATCAGGACCTAAATACTTCCTCTCACCCATCTCATCCCAATGAATGGGCGATCTGTACTACCTACCATACAACATCTCATACGGTGCCACCCGAATGGTAGACTGGTAGCTAATGTTATAGGAAAACTTTATCAGAGGAAAATATTTACTCCAGGACCCTTCAAAGTCCAACACACATGCCCTCAGCATGTCCTCCAATATCTGGATAGTCCTATCAGACTAACCATCCATTTGAGGATGATAAGTTGTGCTAAACTTTAGCTGTGTACCCATTGTCCTCTACAAACTTCCCCAAAACTTGGAAGTAAAGATAGGGTCCCTATCAGACACAATAGACCTCAGAGTCCCATGAAGGTGAACTATATCTCTCACATAGAGATCAACATACTGGTCAACTGTGTAATTCATCCTCACTGGTAGAAAATGAGTTGATTTTGTATATCGATCCACAATAACCCAAATAAAATCATGCTAGCTCACTGTCCTAGGCAACCCTACCACGAAATCCAACGTGATATCCTCCCACTTCCACTCTGGGATATCCAGAGGTTGCAACAGCCCTGTTGGCCTCTGATGCTCAGCCTTGACCTGCAGACAGGTCAGACATCTTGCCTCATACTTAGTCACATCCCTCTTCATCCAAGGCATCCAATATAAAGCTTTCAGATCTTGGTACATCTTCGTGGTGCCCGGATGTAGGGAATAAGGGGTAGTATAAGATTCATCCAGAATCTCCCGTCTAATCCCAATATCCATCAAAACGCAAATCTGATCCTTGTATCTCAATAAGCCCATACTTGACACCGTATAGTCCTTAGCTATTCCAGCTAGGACAGCTCCTCTAGTCCGCCCCAACTGTGGGTCATCTAACTGCTTCTCCTTGATTCTCTCCAAGAGAGTAGACTGTAAAGTGATGTTGGCTAACCGGCCCACCACTAACTCAATCCCTGCACTAGTCATGTCATCATCCAATTTTCTCAATATCTGACTGACACTATATAGTTGTCCCAGACCCTTCCGACTTAAGACATCTGCTACCACGTTGGCTTTTCCAGGGTGATAGAGGATCTCACAATCATAATCCTTTACCAACGTCTCTGCCTCATGTTCAGGTCCTTCTGGATGAAGAAGTATTTTAGACTCTTGTGATCAGTATATATCTCACACTTCTCACCATACAAGTAGTGTCGCCACACCTTCAGTGCAAAAACCACCGCTTCAAGTTCTAAGTCATGTGTAGGGTATCTCTGCTCATATTCCCTCAACTGACGTGAGGCATATGCAATCACCTTCCCTGTCTGCATAAGTACACAAGCCAGACCCTTCCTTGAAGCGTCACAGTAAACTACAAACTTGTCTCGATCTGTAGGAAGACTCAAAACCGGAGCGGTGATCAAACTCTTCTTGAGCTTCTGGAAGCTGTCTTCGCACTTGTAATGCCCCAAATTTCCTAATAAGGTTTAGGACCTTGATTAGGAGGCCGAGAGGGCCATAATTGATTTATTATGATATTTAATGATTATATGCATGTTTATGTGAACTATATTATTATATGATGGTGAATGCATGCATATGGGTTCATATTTTAATTGCAAAGGCATTTTGGTAATTTGGTCCGTTGAGGGCGTGATTGTGTACTTTCATGCATATGGGTGAGTTATAAATATTACCACATTATATGCGGATTGGCTCGAGCCATTCGGCATGAGACGATCATGGAAATGTAGGTTTTCGGTCTAGTCATAACGGGATTAAGTTCGGGGCTCGGAGTGAGTCTCAGGGTAATTTGGTGATTAGAACGTTGCCGGAAATTAAAGGGTAACAGGATGTGAATTATTGGTATTTGAGAATATTGAGAATAACGGGAATTTGTGGGTGTTAATTATAATTAACGAGATAGGCGGGAAAGGACGATTTTACCCTTGGGGGTGTTTAGAAGCCTTTATTTGACCTAGGGGAAAAATAGTCTTTTCACCCCTATGATATATATCAGCCCTTTGAATTTAGAAGGCTGTGGAATTGTTAAAAAACAGAGCATCATCAACCTTCTTTCTCTCCCACACCCGTGCACCATTTTCCTTCTTCCTTCCTTTGGAATTTTGAAGCCAAATTGAAGGAATAATCTAGGAAACCAAGGTTTGAGCTTAGGAACTTGATTCAGCCATTGAAGGGGATTGAAAACCAAGCTTGAGGTAAGGAAACTCAGCCATGAAAGTCTTGTTATACTCTGTTTTCTTTTAAGTTTCAACTTGTGATTTCTTGGTGGTTAGTTGGAATTAATGGCAGTTTGGTTGGTGTTTAACTTGGGTTTTGATGAGGATGAATTGTAGATGAAGTTTAGTGGTTGAATTGGGTGTTAGGTTGATGTTTGGGATTGGTTTGAAGGGCTGGTTTTGAGGAGAAACGCAGGGGAAGAAATCTGGTTTCTTGCTGTTTTGCGTAATGAGCCGCGGCCTGTGTGGATTTCTGGGGAGGTTTCGCCTCTGTCTGAGGGTGAGCCGCGGCATGGCTAGGGAGGGCCGTGGCCCATAAGGTCATTTTTGGCCAGAAATGGGTTTTTGACTTGGGGATGCTAGCTTTAGGCCTCGGGGTTGATCCTACTACCTGGTTAAGTGTGGATTGATGTCCCGGAGGCTAGATATTGGTTTGGGAACTTTTGTTTTCATTTTCATTGATGAATCCTATATTTTTGGTTATGACTAGGTGACCTCTAAAGGACTAAAAGTTGATCGTTCTCAAGGGTCGTTCTTTTACTAATTCTTGCTCGAACCCGAGGTAAGAAAATTGCGCCCCATATGTGACATGCATGGTTATGTTGGATGCATGTTGGATGTTTAAATGTAAACATTGATAGCATAATGAATGCTTGGCAATTTTGCCCATTTGCATATGATTATTATTGAGGCATGCTGGATGATTAAGTGTGATGCATGCGATGCATGGGAAACATGTGATTAGGGCATGCCATGAATGGTGAATATGAGATTGGTCAGAGCTTGAGTCTCTGTGTTTGTGCATGATCATTATTATGCTAGCTATTGTTAAGTAAGCATGCTGAATGCTCCATCTTTGGATGTTTGACATATGATATATGTTTGGTAGCAATGCTTACTTGTGCATGGTACTGACTCGTTAGTCAGAATTGGCAAAGGTGTTAGTATCAACTGTGAAGTTATGACTTATTAGTCAGGTTCGGCAGTGGTACTGAGCACTGATCACATTGCGCTGGCTCATTAGTCAGGACGGCCTTAGCGTGTTCCACACAAGCCAACAAAGGTTAGATCTAATCGACTTTCTGCATTGAATGACTCAAAGAGCATTAATGCCAGACCGACCTCAAGTTCGATGAATATTATAAGAACTTGAAGGCTAGTGGCTTACCTAGCAGCCACTCTTCCATTTGAATTAGTGACCTGCTTGTCAGTCACTCAGTATGGTTTACCAGAACCTGTTGAAGGCTAGTGGCTTACCCAGCAGCCACTCTTCCATTTGAATTAGTGACTTGCTTGTCAGTCACTCAGTATGGTTTAACAGAACCTCAAAGTGATATTCACTCATTTGATCAGAGCTACGAGCTCTGTATGATCATTTTGGTCACCATATGCATGGCTATGGGCACCAGCCCCGTAGTGACTTGCTTGTCAGTCACTCAGCATGGTTTACCAGAACCTCAGGTGTTGAAACACTCATCTGATTAGGATTGACTTAATAGTCCTCCAATCAGAAGGGCAGGATGTTTGATCCTGGATACCCCAGCATTGTTTGAATTCATTTGCATGCTTGAATAAAGCTATGATTGCTAGGCATGCCAAATATGATTTGATATCATGATATGACTGTTTATGAGCATATGATTTTCTTGCTGGGCTTCGGCTCATGGGTGCTTTGTGGTGTAGGTAAAGGAAAAAGAAAGCTGGACCATCCTTGAGTTGGAGAACTTAGGTGATGATGTGTACATATGCAGCTGCTCGACCAATACTTGGGCGAGGTTTGAAAGTGGAACTAGGGTTAAACCCCGTTTTGCCGTTTAGAACGGCCTGTTGTAAATATTCTCTTGTAATAGAGTCTGAAATTATATTTTTGGGATCCCAATGTATATAGTAAACGTTCTAATGAAACGTTATATCTTATCCAAAAAATTTAATCCCTAAACCGCTAATCATACTTAGTTACACATTTATGGCCAAATGACTCGATTAGCGAGTTTAGCACTGTTTGCAATGTGCACTGTAGCGGTCCCTGGAGTTGGGGTGTTACATCATCAAATCCATAAGTGTTGCCAGGGAATTAGTCAACCCAAATGACATCACCAAAAACTCATAATGCTCGTACCTAGTGCGAAAAGTTGTCTTTGGTATATCCTCCTCTCCGATCCTCAGCTGGTGATAACCAGATCGAATGAACATCTATCTTTGAGAACACTGTTCTACCCTGCAACTGATCGAACAAATCATCAATCCTTGGTAGAGGATATCTGTTCTTGATAGTCAACTTGTTCAGTTCTCTATAATCGATACGCGTTCTCAGCGAACCGTCTTTTCTCTTCACAAAGAGGACCGGTGCGCCCCATGGCGAGAAAATGGGCCTGATAAAACTCAAGTCTAGTAACTCCTGTAGTTGAACCTTTAGTTCCTTCAGCTCAGCTGGAGCCATCCTGTAAGGTGCCCTAGACACTAGCTCTGTCCCTGGCGCAAATTTAATTACAAACTCAATCTCCCTGTGTGAAGGTAACCCTGGCAGATCCTCTGGAAACACGTCCAGAAACTCACAGACTAATTGGGTCTATTCTGGTCCCACTAGCATGACCTGAGTGGTATCCACCACGTTAGCTAAGAACCCTATGCATCCCCCTGCAATAGGTCTCTAGCTCTAAGTACAGATATAATAGGTATACAGGGTCCATGCATAATGCCAACAAATACAAAGGGGTCCTCACCCTCCAGCTCAAAGGTTACCATCTTCTTCTTGCAGTCTATCGTTGCCTCTTACTTCTCTAGCCAATCCATACCTAGAATTATGTCAAAATTGATCATCTCAAGCTATACCAAGTCAACTGACAACTCCCTGCCATCCACTGTAACCGGTAGTGATCTAATACATCTCCTGGAAACTACTAACTCCCCAGTAGGCAACATCGTACCAAACCCCACAGAATAAAAGTCACATGGTCTACACAACTCATCTATAACCCTACTAGCAACAAAAGAGTGTGTAGCACCTGAATCAATCAAAACAACATAGAAGGTTCTAGCAATAGAAAGCTGACTTGTAACTACCGAGGGACTAGCCTCGTCCTCTGCCTGGGTCAAGGTGAACACCCGAGCTGGCGTCAGGCTATCCACCTTCTTTGGCTCCTCCTTTATGGCTCTTGGGCAGTCTATCTTCAAATGCCCCATACTACTACAAACAAAACAGGCCTTTGCCTGACATTCCCCAATATGGCGCCTCCTGCACCTAGCACACTCTGGAAATGCTCTCCATGTCTCACCGCCACTCTGGCGGCCCATCTGTATGCCCTGTGGCCTCCTATCTGGCCCTGGAGCTGAAGTTGTGTCCGGAGTCTTCCTCTTCTGATCATTGGGGCCTCTGTCCCTACCAAAACCTGGAAATGGAGGTCCTGGCCTCATAGAATCCCTTCTGGCTGCATTTTCACACCAGATCTTGTTCTCTGCGCTCTCAGTTGTAAGCTCCTTCTCCACAACCTGTGCATTGGTAGTCACTCCTGTCACAGTAGTAATACAAACATCCCGAGCGATCATAGGTTGTAGCCCCTGAAGAAACTTATCTCTTCTGGTCCCATCAGTGGGCACCAGATCCCCGAAAAACTTTGCCAATCTGTCAAACTTCAAGGTGTAGTCAGTCAATGTCATATTACCCTGAAGTAGCTTGCTAAATTCTTCAACCTTCGCAGCTTTAACTGCATCATTGTAGTACTTCTCATTGAACAAAGTTCTGAACTCTTCCCACTCCATGGTGGTAACTACTCTGGTCTGGGATACCACCTCCCACCATATCCGAGCATCCTCCTGAAACATATAAGTGGCGCAGGCCACTCTCTCATTACTACCTACCCTCATAAAATCTAGGACAGTGGTTATCATAGTCATCCACTGCTCAGCCTTCAGTGGATCTGAACCGCCCTCAAAGACTGGAGGGTATTGCTTCCTAAACCTCTCATACAGGGGTTCCCACCTATCTACCCCTGCCTGAGGCTACACTACTGCTGGTACCTCTAGTTGTATCACTGCCGGTACCGCTGGCTGTAGGTTCCCTACTGGAACCTATTGCTGCCTCAAGAGGCGTATCTCCTCTTCCTGCCTCTCTAATCTAGCTTGCATGTCAATTTTCTAGAGCTGGTGGTGGGGCCTGGCCCTGGTCATTCCTTTCACTGGCTTGTAACTCTTGGCTATCCAATCTCTCTGGCCTTCGAGGATTCATATTGTTACCCAATCCACCCTACAGAGATCAAATCAGTCGTTAGGTAAGTAATAACTATACCTCTTGTCCCCTGACGGTCCAAGATCGACAGACAAATAAACAAGTGCAATGCTAATAAGTATGCCATCACGCAATATATTCATTCATGGTGCTAATAAGCATTTCTTGATATCCACCAGCAATTAACAATACACATAAACATATCCAAGCATTTCCACAAGTCTAACATAGCTAATAAGCATGTTCTTCTAATCCCTGGCAGTATTAATAGTGCTAATAAGCATTTCCTAGCCTATATACAAATAATAACGCTAATAAGTGCTTCCCTTGCATTCATAAGAAATAACGATGCTAATAAGCACGTTCTTTATCATTCATGCAGCAGTCAAGGGCCAGGCCCTATCAGATTATCTCATGCTTCCTAAACAGGCATACAGATAAGGCATTCATATCATGTTTAAGAATTTAAACATATAAAAACATAATAGTTACCAAACCCTAAGTCGAGCTTGTCTTAAGTGGCGAGTGTACATGCCCGACAAGTCTTTAGGAACCCTTAAACCTTGGCAGCTCTGATACCAAGTTGTAGCACCCTCCTAATCCAGAACCGTTACACTGTGTACTTTAGATAGTGCTTGACTTGTTAACCAAGTCTTATGGTTTAAAATGTGTAGCTATGGTTAATGTCAAGGGTTAGGGTTAAAAATTTTGGTCAAAGAATCATTGACTTTTATTTGAAAAGATTCAAACATGTATGGGATCCCAAAATATTACAACCAAACTTTTTAAAAAAAAAAATGAATATACATCAAAAGTTACATTCAGCCGCCCTAAGTGGAAAAAACAGGACTACAACCCTAGTTCCTCTGAGATATCCCCGGCCGTGGTGGTCGAGCAGCTGCATATATACACACCACCACCAAAGCTCTTTAACTCATGATTGGTCAAGCTTTTCTTTTTCCTTACCTGCACCACAAAGCACCCGTGAGCCAAGACTCAGCAAGAAAACTCAACATATGCATAAACAGAAAATATAAACTTCCAGACACCCATCTAGCATATCCAACAATAATAACCAATAGATATAATCGTTCAGTTACAAATAAGAGGTTATTGGACCAGCTTGGGGCTGCTGCCCTAAACAGTTGGCTTAGAGCCAACCCCATGGCCTATGCCCTAGTGATGTGACCATAGAGTCACCTGGGGGCCTCGCCCTTAGCTCTGAATAACTAGCCATAGAGCTAGCACAACCCCTTAGTTTACAAATGACCAGAGAGTCAACCAACGTAATAATACATTGCTGGTTTAGGCCTAAGCCTTTCGACCAGCGCACAACGCGTTTTTGCCGTCCTTGATTAATAAGTCAAGCCCTGATCCAGGAATACAAACCTCAATATAGAAACATATATGGATAGGCCTATCCCAACAAAATACGCACGTATGCATGTTAATCACATAACACCATCGAATAATCATTCTCACAATACTAATCATACCCATTTAACGGGGCCTCATGCCCTAACCACGAAATTCCTACAACAATCATAAAGCACTTAAGCAAGTATCAACCAACATGTGAAGCAATAGCTTAAATATAAATGTCCTCGGGGCCCAAGCCCTAGTCATGATAATTGATAACAATTAGGCCAAGCCCTAATCACATATAACACGTATTGGATGTAGTTTTCTTACCTCAGGTCTGAGTATTGTGTAAATAATAATGAATCTCGAGCACGATCCCAGTTCCGAGCCCCTAGCGATAACCTAGTCACAACCATAATATAGGATTCCATCAATAATGAGCAAATAAAGGCTTCTAGACCGAGTCCTAGCCTCCGAGGCCTCGAGTTCCACTAAACCGGGTAGTGGAATCGATCTTGAGCCCTAAGGAAAAGGTTCCCATTTTTAAAAGCTTCCCAAGGCCAAAAATGCCCAGGCGGGCCGCGACCTGACCTTGAAGGTCGTGGCATGCCCCTCGTACCCGAGAGCCTCCCCCTCTATCAAAGGGAGGTAGGTCGCGACTTGCACTTGAGGATTGCGGCGCGCCTCCCAGAGAAAGACCTCCCAAGGCCTTGGGTTCAAGCTGAGCCGTGGCCCCTCAAGAACAACGTCGCGACTTGGCCCCACGAACCCAGATTTTTCACACTTTTCAATGGCCAAATTCAATCCAAACTAACCCAATTTCACCCCAAAACCATAATTCAATCCCCACAATAGTTCTAACACCTTCCCAGCAACAAAACCCAACATAAATCCAGTCTTAAAACTCATCAAAACACCAATTAAATTCTTCAAGCTAAAAGTTCAAGAACACTTCAAAGCAGCCATAGATTCTATAGAAATTCAGTTATAACAAAGAGTTTGAATGGTTACCTTAGCTATGAATAATGATCCTCTAACCAAAAGCTTTCCAAATCCTAATCCCAAGCCTTCAATTCTTGTGTTTCTAGCCAAAATCCTTCTCAATTTTCCCAAGAACTCGTTTGAAGCAACTTAGAGAGAAAAAGAGTGAAGGAGAGAGAGAAAGAGTCGGTCAAAAGCTTCTGAGTGTTTGTTTGTTTTGTTTTTGGTCTTTTGTTTCCTAAGGCTTAAATGACTTAAGCTAATCCCGAGGCTTTTGGTACCAAAAACATCCCTGAGGGCAAAATGGTCAAATTCCCCAGTATTTCCTCCTAAACTCATTAAATTCAAATATATCTCCAATTATTCATTTCCATTACTCGATAACCCGATTAAATGCGTAATACCCAAAATACCCCTCGACTCGCCCCGAGTCGGGTATTGGGTCTTGTTGTGACTTTCCTGCTAACTTGCTCCCTAGGATCGTCTCGTGTCGAGTAACCCAAATATACCCACATAATAATGTGGCCTCACACATATATCACATAAATATACAATTATGTCTGCAACAGGCCAAACTATCAAAATTTCCCTTCTAATAAGAAACGGGCCCACATTGAGGTGAGAGTTTCAGTTCAACCTTGTGTTTTTGCTAGATTTCTGGGTATAAAATAGTTGATGAACTTAGTTTATTTGTATAGAATTGAGCTGAGATGATGTGAGGTTTCAACTGAGGAGTCTGGGAATCTAAGCCCAAAGGTTGGAGGATGGAGGCTGAGGATTTAGCTGCCATTGAGGTACGGATTCCTTCAATCTTCTGAGAAGTTTTTTGGTTTTAGTTAGGGTTCTTGAGCTTCAATGCTCAGTTTTGATTTATGTATTTGGTGAGGTTCTTAATTAAGTTTTGATGTTTCTATGTTGATGTGGGTGAGATATAGTGATTTATGGGCTCAATTTTGAGTTTGGTTGATGATAAGGTTGGATTTTTGGAGCTTTGGCTCGGGGATGTTCGAAGGAGAAACCCAGAAATTGTCATTTCTGGTGCTAGTGCAAGGTTTAGAGTGCTACAATGCTAGGATGCTTTTCTGGGGGGGGGCTTAAGTTTCTGTTTGTAGCGCTATAGCGCCCTCTGGTAGCGCTGTAGTGCTACCCTGCCTCCAGAACTTGGTTTTTAGGTACTTTTTAGGGTTTTGCTTGGGGGCTCGGGGGGACGGTTTCACCACTTCGTTTAGTGGAATTAGAGGTCCCGAGAGCGTGAGTTTGGTCCCAGGATTGTCCTTTGGAATTTAAACTCATCAAAGTACCATTTATGGTTTGTGACTAGGTTTATCGCCAAGGCTCAGAGCTAAGGATCGTGCTCGGAACCATTTCGCATTCTCTGCTCGGAATTAAAGGTAAGAAAACTGCACCTAGTTATGTGGTTATGTTGGGACTTAGAGTTCCCTATACTTGTATGCAATGTTGTATGATGGTATTATGCCATGTGAGTATGAAATAAACGACCTAAGAGTGCCGGAATTAATATTGGCGCACAAGGACGCGGCTCGACCACTGGTAGCTGAGGTTAATTAAATAATCACTGAGCTTGGCCTAAGCGAGCCAGAGTCAATGGGTTGAACACTGGGCTCGACCTAAGTGAGCCGAAGACAGTGACTTAAACAGAGGGTGCGACCTAAGGGCGTCAACCCTAGTGATTGCATGATATGTTTACTGTGTTAATCTGATGATTATGGCATGTTAAATACTTGGTTAAAAGACTGTTGATTTGTCAATTACTATCCTTGATTATGTGAATGTTGTGGACAGCCGAATATTTGGCATGCTTTGTGAATTATTTGGTTATTGATATTGATTATGCTATTGTGTTATGGTTTTCTTTATGGGTCTCGGCTCACGGGTGCTACGTGGTGCAGGTAAAGGCAAGGGTAAGATGGATCAACCAGGTTGGAGAGCTCTGGGGGCGAGGGGTACATTGTCAGCTGCTCGGCCGCCACGGTCGAGGGATTGTACAGGGACAGAAACCTAAAATGTGTATTTTGCCATTAGAGTGGCCTTGATTATTTATAACTTTTGGAAATGTTGTAAATATGTCTTTTAACCCTGTTTTGGGATCTCATGTGCTAAATATTCATTTTAATGAAAACGACCTGTTTATGACTAAAATCTTTTTAATCTTAATCTGTTTATGACTTTAGATTCATATTTTTATTTAAATGACTTGATTAACAAGTCTTGCACTATTTTAAACACACGGTGTAACGGTCTTGATTATCCAAGGCGTTACATTAGGTATTTTCACTGCCAATTACTCTATATATAAGCTGATTTTTTCTTTGAATTAAGTTAGAAAGAGAGAAAGAAACTTAGAGAGAGATAGAGTTTAGAAGAAAAGAGAAGTTCTCCGCCTTTATTGTGTATTTGAGCAAGACTCCATTGATGTATCATACTCTGTATTTTTTAATCATCAACATCAATAAAACCTCTTGCCCAAGGGGCTGTTCTGTTCGTGGATGTAGGTACCCAAAAAGGTATTGAACCACGTAAGTTTTTCTTCTTGTTCTTATTTGAATTCAGATATTGTTTTGATGTTACATATTTGTTTTTCAATTATTATTGAACTGTGTTTATCATTCTTGTTATTGTTTCTGTTCTTGCTTAGGTGATTCATTTCACAACACTCTTCTTCAATAAGATGTGAATATTTGTTTTCATGGCAATGTTGTGTACTTATAATTAATGTCAAAAAAATCTTTCGAATATTCATTTTAGCAAATTGAAGGATCTGTATTTGATCCTAATCTATCTGGTTCACATTTTGTTTCCTGTTAATGATAAGAAATTGAATTATTTCTTTTTGGGTTTTGTACACGCCACAATGATATATTTTGGCTTCAAGAAATATATGATAATGTACCTAAAGTTTAACAAAGCATAATTGATAATGTATATTATTTGACATGGCCGAGAATATATGTATAGCATATATGCATTAGTATATATATTTGCATTTATGTGGTGCATGTATCAATAAAAATTTAATATTTATCAGTAAAATAAAGGTCTTTTTGCTTTAAGTTAGTTTTATTCTTGAAGTGTATCATTGGTTTGTTGGTGTAAACTCCATGGAAACAGACAAGGTCATAGTTATTTAATTGATTTGCTGGTGTGAAATCCATGGAAACAAACAAGTTCATAATCATTTAAAGTGCTCTCATTAAGGCACTGTCTTCTGAATTCATTATTGGCTATTTGTTTTTTTTTCACAAATATTTAACTATATATCATTATGTTTAACATAGACAAATGTTTTTCTGGTTTTTGTATTATGTTGATGAGAGTTCAAAAGATAAAAACAGTAATGTGGTATATTGAGGTAATGACAATTATAATCAATGAATGTTATTAATAAATATTAGAAATTCATTAAATTTGATCAAGGATTTTCATTATATTGTATATACATTCAGAATTATTAAATGTCTTATTTTTTGAATTAATTTATATTTTAGTTTATTTTATAAATTTGGATTAATTTTAAATAGAATATAATTATATGGTGTTATATGTAGATAGATATTGTAAATATTAAAAGACATGGGGATATATTGATAGTTTGAGAAAATATTTAAAATATAATACTTAAATGATATAGATAAGAGAATAGAGAAATTGTTTTAAGATGTTTTGTAAAAAGTTGATATAAAATAGAAAAAAGTATGGTTTTTGTGATGTATTTTGAATGATAGAGTAGATGAGTTGCTGATAGTGCTCTTAGCTTGTGAAACTATATATATTAAAAGAGTTAAAAAAATCACACGTTTTATTTAATTGGAGGTTAAATTTGATATATTTATATATATGGAAAAAAAGGTTAATTACGGCTAAACTACCCAAATTTTATAATTTGTTATACTTAAATACCAAAAAAGAAAAATTTGGCAGCAAAACTACCCAAACATTATATTTGTTACACTTAAATACTTAATTTTTTTTTTACGGCAAAACTACCAAACTTCATAATTTGTTACACTTGAATATCAAAACAATTAAAAATTTAATATAATTTTATTTTAAATTATTATAAATAACTAAAAAATATATAAAAATAACTTAAATTAATTCTAAAATTGAAAAATAGTTTTATTTAATAAAAAATATTTTTAATCAAAAATTTTATAGTAAAAATAATAGCTAAAAAACGTTTAGCAAGAAAAAATGATTTAAAAAAGTTTTAAATTTTTAAAAGACTTAAATGAATTGAAAAAAATACTAACTTAAATAAAACCATTTTTTAGTTTGAGAATATTAATTTAGGTTATTTTATACATATTTTTTAATACTATATTAGTTATTTTTCATAATTTAAAATCAACTTATATTTTATAAAATAAATAAAATTGTATAAACAAATTGTTTTTTATTAAATAAAACTATTTTTTATTTTAGAATTAATTTAAGTTATTTTTATATATATATTTTATATAATTTTAGTTATTTTCATAATTTAAAATCAACTTATATTAAACTTTTAAATGTTTGGGTATTTAAGTACAACAAACTACGAAGTTTGGGTAGTTTTGTCGTAAACAAAAAAGTTTAGGTATTTAAGTATAACAAATATAAAGTTTTGGTAATTTTGCCGTAAAAAAAAATGTTTGGATAGTTATGTGTAACAAACCATAAAATTTGGTAGTTTAGCCGCAATTAACTCAAAAAAAACTATATGTTACATGTCATGGTGATACATCTCAACCCAAAAGATGTTGAGTTGGAAAATCTAACAATTAACATACTTGCATAACAATTAAATACTAGCTCATATATATATACTTATAATTCTTTTTTTGTTTTAAAAAAAGTCCATGGTTTTTTTATCTGCCTAAAATAATAACTAATTAGACAAGTATGTGGAATGAAATCTATTTTTTTTTTTTAAAAAAAAAGGTAGGATATAGGATGCAGATGAGTGTGGTATTGCACTTGGTCTATATAAATAAAGGATATTCAGATGATCATGGTAACTTGAAAATGGCCTCTGAATCTGATCCTCCATAATGTCGTACATAACATACATCAAAGCACCCCCAGATGAAAGTAATGTGTACATTCTCGGAAGGCAACAAATGCATAACATGGACGCATTCATAACTGCTCAGGTTCATAATTAAATTAGATGATGTAAAAGTTCAAAACTAAACCAAAAAAATCTTGGTGGGAAAAAGTTCAGACTTCCTACATAAGTATAATTTTGGTCCAAATGAATCATCAAATTCGAGTGTGTGCCATAATCAGAAGCCGTATTGCAATCTTACTAGAACATTGAGAGATGTAAACTTGAATTAAGACTTGTCTTCTTCTTCACTGGAATTTGACAAATGACCCATGTAAGCTTCCAGGAGCTCATTTGCATCATCTTTAAACCTGAATATAAAGTTTTGCAAGAACTCAGCCTCTGTATGCAACACCATAGAGTAAAAACTCGGCTCTCTCTTGAATAGCCTTTTCAACTTCAAAAGCTGTAAAACCTTGTACCGAGGAATTACCCGTTTCTCCATGCTAGACATCAATATCCATGGTGCGTGAATCAACATTGACCTTTTAAGCTTAACTGTGTTCAAGTAAAAATCAATTCCAAATTTCAATTTCTCAGGGGAGGTTCTAAACAAAAGTGGTGATCGTCTAAACATCTCTTTACTTTCACCTTCAGAAAAACCGAAACTGCAAATCAAGTCCAACTTTTTCTTACATGCGTCATCACGGATACCACTGACTGCATAGAGTCCATGGGGAAACATTTTAGAGCCTTTCGTAAAACCCATATCCGAAACCTTTGAAACAAGCTCTCTAAGTTTAGAATCTTGCAGAGTAAAGATATGAGGTTGCCTCTTCATTATCAAAGCAAGCTGAGGACCAATAATCCCACAACTCTCCAGAAAAGTACAGTTGGCCAACAACCTTTGTGGGTTCCACAAATTCCATCTGCAACTGAGAATCCGAATGAAGTCTTTATTGTTTCCATTATCTCCAAAAAACTTCTTAAGAATCTCAATACAGGGCACTAATTTTTTCTTCAAACTACGAGTCAATACAGTTGGATTCTTAGAAATGAATTTACCCAATTCAGAGCCCTCTATTCCAAGCTGCTGAAAAACCTCAACCTTTGGTCTGAGGGTCTTGTTAACATCAGCAAACAAGATCTGGGATGACACAAGGACCATAGACTGTATATGGGTTTTAGAGAATCCTTTCTCTAGAAAAAATTTGTGAACTAACTGGGGCTTATTAGGGGACTTAATCGATGAGAAGCGATTAGAGATGGAGACAGCTTGTATTTTGGAAAGTTTGTAGATATTAATCAGGCATATGACAAGGTCTGAGTTTGAGCTTGTAGTTGTGGCGGTTGAAGATAGAGAAGAGAAATGATAGAGAAAACATCTACTTGGGTTATAGGAGAATTGTTGCAAAATTACACGTGAAGGGAATAAGAAATGAGAAATTATACTGTTCAGCATTTTCAACAAAAGATAATTGGATAAAAACTTAAATTAAGAAAAATGGACTGATCAACAAAAACCCACCCACAACCAACAAAATTCCGAAGCAGCCAAATCTCTCACCAGTATTTTCTCAAACACATTGTATGCATTGCCGAACTGATTCCACTTCAGATTCATACACACCAAGGCCGTTTGGAAAAAAATACATCAAATGAAAACAGAGATTCCATGATGTGCGCGTAACTGATTAGCATCTGAGACGAAAAGCTTGAGCATATTCATTAATCAAATCCAGTACACTTCCACAATAATAAACAAAAAAATGACAGAAAGATTAAAAGCTAAAGTTTTCATCAGCAAAGATAAGTCGAGAGAAATAAACTCCTACAATCCAAGGGCTTAGATTCCCGTATAAATAAAAAGGACATTGCAAAGTTAGAGCTTGCTATAGCATTAAATGAAAAGAACCAAACATTTATACAAGTAACAAAAGAAACCCAGCCGCAGAAAACAGAACAATATAACATACATGCTTTGGAAGATATAAAATTACTGCCATGGGTTCTCTTAAGCCAATAACGAACTCAAAATATATGCTTTAAAAGGTGATATAGGAATTGTATTAAACACTTCAAGCACACTAAACTTCAATCCACCGCACTATAATAATCTTATAGAAAGGGAACTTGTGGTATAAAAATTCAAATCAGTATCAAACCCAAGCATTCTCTATTGAGCTTACAAATATATAATATTATATTCATTACATATTTATAAATATTGAATTTTACCATGGACGCAGGGAAGCATAGTTGCTCAACATGCATGCTTTCGAGAGAAAAGAGAAAAACGTCCAAAAACACAGGTCGATTAATAAACGCACTTTCTCGATTTTAGACGACGCCGTTGTGTATTTTACCATGCTCGTTCTGTGTCTCTCTTTCAATATAACTATTGTCTATTACATACTAGTAAATAGTGTATTTAAAAAAAAAATACAAGTAACACCTAATCTCACAACTATATATTTTATAGTTGTATTTATTAGTTTTTTGTTTTTTATATCAACACTTTTAACTCATAACTTCAATTGAAAACTAATTTATTTGATTATTTTTTATTCAAATATTGTGTAGACTAATAAGTGAAATACACAAAAATTAGTATATTACATGTAAATGTTACCTAGTAGGTATCCTATAATATTTTACTTTGTGCACTCTACAATAAAAAAAAATATTTACAATAATGTGTTATAGTGCAAAATCATGTTGTTACTCTAAATTTTAAAGCTCATTCATGTTTAAAAGGTAGTTTGAATCTTCACCCATGATAAAATACTTGCAAAAGATTTATTTGGTATTTTACGTCATCCAATTTTTAGATACATATGCATATTAAAAATAATAATTAATTCTTACATGTGCTCAAGTTTATTTTACTTTTAATTGCACGTATCAAAGTCCAACAATTCCCAAAACAAATTTGTCTATGTAGTTAGTTTCTTGGACCATAAAAGATAAATTATCATAAAATATTAATTAATAACCATAAATTAGATAAAAGTTGAATAAAAATGAGAAAAAAATAGATATAATGGTTTGGAGATATTTTAAAGTGTCACATCACTTGCTTGTGACTCTAATTTATATATATAGACAGATTATATATATCATTTAAATAAATAAAATTAGAATTCAAATTTAAATTATATGTAACATTAAGATATATTTTTGTAAATCTATTTATGTTTGAATAAAAAACATGAATAATTTGAATAAATGTTTATTATTATTATTAGTTTTTATCACAAAGAAAACTTTATTGATCAATAACCAACGAACTACAAACGGAACAAGAGCAAGAAAGCCCCAACAAATTACAGGCAACTAACAAACTCAAGCATTTGTCTCTCTCTAGAAAATAACTTCCTGGAACTTAGATTGAGAACTCTGGTTTTTACAGTTAGTAAACTGAATCAAGTTATCCATTTTAGGAATTGTAAAACAACTATTATCAAAGCAAAAAAAGGTTCCTATTTAACCAAATGAAATAAACTGTGGCAGCTAGAGTCGCGGCTACAATTTGGAACAACCAACCACTCCTTCTACCAGCAATCCACACAGGCCAATCTTCAAGCTTCTCAAGCCAAATCACCTCTCCAAGCCAGCCATAAACTCTTTGCATGATCCTCTTGGAGAAGATGCAGTCAAAAAATAAGTGAGAATGACATTCATCAGCTTGAGTGCAAACCGGGCATAAAATAGATGTAACATTCAAACGACAATAATGGAGCAAATCTCTAGTAAGAAGATGACTATTAACAGCTTGCCACAAAATAAACATATGTTTAGGGGCTGAAAGTTTGCACCAAACAATTCTCTCATAATTAATCTTCTCACAAGTAAGAAGCAAACTGTAAAGACTGCCCAAATGAAGCTTACCATTCACCATAGCAGCCTCCAAAACACTTTTAGATAAAGCGCTACACAACTTAATTAACTTTCGCCAATACCAACTAGAATCTTGCTTTAACACATGGTCCCAAATACTCTCCCCTTTTAAGTAAATGTTATTCACCCATTTAACCCATAACTGGTCTTCCTTAGAAGAAATAGTCCATATGTACTTAGCAAGCATGATCCTATTCCAAGACGGCCCCTCTCTAAAACAGCCCTCCAAAAGATTTCGGACGACACACTTGCTCCTAAGAAGTAAAACAAAATTTACTTCGAGTACCCTTCTCTCCCCAAAGGAAAATTCTACAGAGCCGATCAATGTCTCTAACAACACTCTGAGGCAACAAGAAAATGCTCATCCAATAGTTACGAATCCCCATCAAAACAGAGTGAACCAGTTGAACTCGACTAGCATAAGAAAGATGACGACTAGCCCAGAAATTCAGCCTAAGCCTTATCTTCTCAAGAATAATGTCACAATCGGTAGCCTTCTATTTGGTAGGTCTCAAAGGCACTCCAAGATACTTCAGCGGAAAGGACCCCTCATCCCAGCTGCTGAAATCCCCCCAAAATAGATTTGAGATTTGTTTTTGTTAATAGCCAAGCTTGAAGAAGCACAACACTCATTAAAAACCCCTTGCAAAACTTGCACAGAATCATAATTACCTTTCAAAACAGAATAAGATCATCAGCAAAACAAAGACTAACAAGTTTAAGGGATTTACACATAGGATGGAATCTGAATGATTTGTCCATGGAAGCTTTAAGCAACAGCCGAGTGAGATAATCCATCACAATAACAAAGAGCAGAGGAGAGATCGGATCTCCTTGTCTAAGCCTTTTTCCTCCCTTAAATTGCACTTGAATTCTACCGTTCATCACTAATGAATAGGAGGTACTCCGCAAGCACACCATAATCCATCTAATGAATCTACTAGGAAAGCATAGAGCATTTAATCAATTCTCCAAGAAATCCTAATCTATAGTATCATAGGCTTTACTAAGATCTATCTTCATCGCACACCGAGGAGGACTGTTTTTCCTGTTATAACCCTTAATCAAGTCTTGAAAAATAAGAACATTATGAGCAAGAGATATATGCTTTATAAAAGCACCTTGATTAAGATTAATCAGAGAGGGGAGAACTTTGGCAAGCCAGACACAGATCATTTTAGATATGCACTTATATATTGTATTGCAGCAAGCAATAGGCCTGAATTCAGAAGCATTAGTCGGTTGCTCCACTTTAGGAATAAGAGAAATGATGGTATCATTCAGCAAAGGAGGAATTCTACCTATTTCAAAGAAGTCCAAAATAGCCAAAGATACTTCCACACCAATATCCTTCCACATAGTTTTGAAAAAACCAGCCCCATAACCATCAGGACCTCGGCTCTTAATCGAGTGAATGCTAAATAAAGCAGATCTAACATCTTGGGGGGTGAAAGGTTTAATCAAATCCATCTGAGCACCAAAATCCAAGACCGGACCAAAACCAATACAGCGAGAGTCGATTCTTCATGAAGCAGTACTAGAACAACCCATATAACTCTTGAAATGTTGGATAAAATGATTAACGACCTCCTCATAATCATCCACAAGTTTACCATCAGCAGCAATATAAGACACAATACGGTTAGCTGCTCTTCTTTTCTTCAAGCTAGCATGAAAGAACAAGGATTTTTCATCACCAAAACGAAGCCAAGTAATTTTACTTTTTTGGCGAAGAAAACTTTCATAAATCTTTGTCTGCCTACTGAACTCCTGCTGATCAACTCTTTCCACAAAATGCAATTGAATATTCATGGGATCATTGTGAAGATTAGCTTGGGCCTGCTGAAATTTAAATTTTCTCTCCTCATAATTACGAACAACATCTCCCATAGACTTCCAATTAAATTTCTTCAGAACATGCTTAAGTCTAGAGAGCTTCCAAACAAGACCATCCAAACCCCTGCCCTCTAAAGGCTTAGTCCAATTCGCAATAACTGTCTCCCTAAATTTAGCATGAGTAGACCACATGTTATAGAACCTAAAATGTTTCACCCCAGTCCTTTTCACTTCCACTTGCTTGATAAGAATAAAGTTGTGATCCGAAATCACATCCCATTGAGAAATAGTAGCAGCCAAAGGGAAGGAATGCATCCACTCCTCATTCTTAAAAACTCTGTCCAGCTTAGAGAAAATTCGAGCTCCCCTTTCTTGTTTGTTAGACCAAGTATAAGTTGGCCCCATAATCTTCATTTCATCAACCAAGCTTAAAGCTTGCCACTGCCGAGCATCCTCCATTTCCTTAGCTGAAATGGGCCTCCCTCCAAGCCTATCATCAATATAAAAAACAATATTGAAATCCCCCAAAATAATCCAAGGTTTAATAGGCAACTGCAAATTGTCTAAATCAAGCCACAAAGCCCTCCTAACCTCCAAACTGTTAGAGCCATACACAATAGTAAGACAAAATTCTTTGTTTCTACCAAAAAATTTAACTTTGTTGTGTAATAACTAATCACTCTCCTGAATAAACAGTGATGTTCACCAAAATATATTTCCAAATTAATAAGATACGACCCTCCAAACACATACTACTGTAATAGTTCCAACCAGTAAAAATAGAACTCATTACATCCTTTATTTTCTCCCCCTTGACTTTGGTTTCGAGAAGCGTCCCAATGCCAACTTTATTCAATCTACAGATATCCAAAATTGATAGTTGCTTATTCTTCTTATTCAATCCCCTACCGTTCCAGCTCAGAATGTTGCAAAACTCCATTAGTATCAAAAGGCACTATCGAATCTGAATTGTCCTGTTGTTGCTCTTGGAGAACACTATAGGTATTCCTGGTCTGCTCGACTGGAAGAGGACCAGCAGGTTTCAACACCCCAGTTCTTCTCAGAATTGACCAAATTATCTCATTTGGATCAGTACTTGATTGAGCCATTCCCTATTGGTTCTGCTGAAGCTGATCAATGTTGTTTAGGTTAGCATTGTCTGTACATACTGCTCTGCCTAATTCAGTGACAGTTTTGACCTGCGACTCTTTCTTCCTCCAAGCTACATCAGGAGCATGTTTACAAGAAGCTGCTATGTGCCCCAATTTCTTACAAACAGAACACTTGGTAGGTAACCATTCATATTCTATAGTTTGTTCCATAACCTAACCCCTGTCATTAATATAGCTGATATATTTAGGAAGAGTGTCAGCTATTTCCATATCTACTAGAACCCTGGCAAATTTAATCATAGATCTATCCTTTGTAACCTTATTTACCATAATTGGTTGACCAATCGTCATGACAAAAGCACTTAAACATTTCACTCCCCAATATTGCAAACCAAGATCAGGTAATCTAATCCACACGGGCGCAAACTTTACTGACCTCAAGGAATCAACATCAGTTGTCTAGGGACGAAGAATAACAGGCTTCTTGGCAAAATGAACCACCCCTGATTCTAACACCATATCTCTTGTAGCTTCATCTCTCAATTTCACCATTGTGAACCCGACATTCATATAGGCCACTCATTCGATTCCTAGCTTACCCCAAATTTTCTTGATGAATCCTTCGAAAATAGCTAAGGGAGGGTTTGCACCAATCACCACACAAATCAGAGCAAAATTCCAGAAGGACGCTTCCACTTCAATCTCATCAACATCCAATTTCGCAATTAATTTACCTTCTCTCTGAATCGGCTCCGTATATTGCAATTGCATACAGCCAAAGGAAGGAAGAGATTCCTTAAAACGAGCCCATGTTTCTTTGGCCGAGTCTTGGAAGGAAGTTGCTTCCACCTCCGCAACCCACGAGAGCGAGTTAAGACGACCATCATCTTCAACAACCTCCGCCACAGATGATTTGAAAACCCCAGGTTCTGCCCCAATCTCCTCAGAAGCAACAACAACTTCATCATCAGTCGGAAGCACTACATTATCTCGGTCTATGGATGAAGGGGGCTCCGACACTACAACTTGATTGACCAGCTTCTGCACAGGCTTTCGTCTCCTCGCCATGGATAGAGAGAAACCTGTGACCCACGCTCGCTCTCCTACTTATTATTATTATTATTATTATTATTATTATTATTATTATTATTATTATTATTATCGACCATAAATTAGAAAATGTAAAATAAAAAAAGATAAAAAACAGAGATAGAGTAAGATTAAAAAAAAGTAAAAAATTATCTGTTTGAAACTTTTATTTTTATAGATATTAATAATCATATAGATAGAAATTAATATAGATTTTTATAGATATTTTTCCCTTAATGAATAATCATAAATTAGAAAAAGTAGAACAAAAAAAATGAGAAAATAAAAAATAGAGTGGATTAGAAAAAATTTAGTGTCAAATCACATATTATTATAATTGTTTTTCATATTGTAAAAAAACAATAATAATAATAATAATAATAGAAAGAATAATAGTAATATTATATTTTTATAGATATTTTATAATATAAATATTATTTTTTTATGGAAATTTTATCTTAATTAAATATATTTATATATAGATATGGAAATATAAATAGACAATAATATGTTAAATATATAAAATAGAAATAATATGTTAAATTTGATAAGCTAAAAAAATATAACTATTTGGTATGTGGGCAAGATTAAATTAAATCATTTACCCAGATAAGAAGAAAAAGAATACTAATGTTGGGACAAATCAAAGTGATTCAATAATACTTTATTAATAGATTAAATGTATAATATCCATAATGGTTTATAAATTATGTGGGACTATAGAGATTTTTTTTAATCGTTAATTAAGTATTCCTTTTAATAAATGTTTAATAAAAAATTAGAAAAAAAAATTACAAAATAGAGAAAATAGAAGATTAAAAGAAGAGGGTGCCACCTCATCTCCTCATAAAATAGAAAAAAAATTAGAAAAAACCATAAAATAGAATATTAAAAAAGTAGGTTGTCACCTTATCTTCTTAAAACTCTCATTTTTTTTAATATTAGGTACAAACAACGTGCAATATGCATGTTTGTTTAGTTTTATTTATAGAATTTATTAATTATTATTATTAAATTTATATTAATATCATATAAATTTTAAATAAATATTCTATTTTAATTAAATAATTTATTTATTTATTTTTGTTTAAGTTTATGTTTGTTCTAACTTTTGAATTTGGAAATGAAAACAAGATATTATATATTATATATTTAATGTAATATTAAATATTATATGTGGATTTTAAATTTAATATTATATGTTTAATATGATATTATTCTAATAAGTGAGTTTAAGTTTAATTAAATTTTATTTAAGTTATAAAACGTATGATTTTATTATTTTTAAATAATTATCATTGTAAAATATCTCAAAAATATCATATTTTAATTTATTTTATTATTTATTATTTTTAAATAATTATCATTGTAAAATATCTCAAAAATATCATACTTTAATTTTTTTAATTATTTATTTTATTTTATTTAAGTTTAAGTGTTTACAAACTACCGTTAAATATAAAAATATTATGTTAAATATAAAAATATTCCATTAAAGTTAACATTAAGAAAATAGAAAATCGTTAAAACTAAAAATTTTCGTTATCTACGTACTTATTATATAGAAAGAGATATAGATAACTAACCCACAACAATCTCATAATTTCAAATACTTTTCTACATGATTTTTTTCCTTTCTATTTTGTTTAATAAAGCCTCAAAACTCTTCACTTGATATACTAATTTATATATTTCAAACACTTACGTTTACAATTGTTTTTGTTCTTTTTTTTTTTAAGATTCGGAAATGAAAACTATATGGAATTTGAATAAAATTCAATGCAAATCGTGCAACTTTGATGCTGGTTTGAAATTCATGAAAAATATATTAACATATGGTACCATCAATTCTCAACTAACAGGCATTGTTTTGCATCAATAATATATTGTTTCCCATCGAGCAAGCATCGTTTTGCTTGAAGTGGCAAGTATTGTTGGCATGAGCTGTCAATTATGATATTATAGGAGCAAGTTTTGGGATAGAATATCAAATTAATTGATTAGCTGTGATATAGTATATCAGTACAAGTTGATATTTTTTGTTATATATATATGGAAGACTTCTCAATAGTTACAATTTATAAATGAGTACTAATAATTATGATGATGTGACAATATATCGACTTGATAGAGTATGTCACCAATAGGTAAATGAATTTTTTCTACATTAATTTTGAATTTTCATATATAATGCTTAAATAAGATTTTTTTTAATTATTTAATTTAATAAATATGTGACCGCCATGTAATCAGGTAGCATTTCCAAAATTTTAAAATAATCAAAATTTATTTTTAGAAATATTAATTAACAACTATAAATATGGATCATTGATCTTAATCTAATAATTAATATTAAAGTAGTCACCCATGAGTAGTAACCATTAAGAGTGCCCCACATATATATATATGTATATATATATATATATTGATAGTCTGGGCCGAGTGCTATTGGACCCCCAAGTAATACAAGCCCAAGTGCAAAGCTGGACTAAACAAATAGCCCATGACCAAGTTGTTGCTGGAGAACCAAAGCTCACAGCCAAATCGAACCAAGCTGTTGCTGAAGAACCAAAGCTCACAGCCACATCGAACCAAGGAGAAGAAACGGGGAAGGTACGGTGTGAGAAGCTAACGCGCGTGAAGCCAAGATGGTTGAAGGAATTTGTGATGGTGGAGCAACGCTAAAGAGAGAGAGCCTAGGAACAACTGAATTCTGTTATTCATATTTTTGCATTTCCTTATTTGATTTTGTTGATTGGAGACATGTATATTGGACTAGCTTTTGGTTTTGGGGGTATGTTGAATATTGGTATTGTTATCTGTGGAGTTTAGCACTGACTCGAAGAGTGTCTTTCCTATTACTGGTGCTTTCATTGAGAGGAACTGCACCATGAAGAAAGATGAGATTGTCGAGATGCTAAAAAACATGGAGCTCAATTTCAAGATGCATTCAGAGGCTCAGATGGAGAAGTTCACCTCACTACTGGATCAACACCAAGCTGCAACTGAAGAACAGTTGGGTCAGATGCCTTGGACCCCAACCAATTCGGCCTCAATTGATGGGAATCACGGTGTCGAAGTGGAGCAGAGTCGTACTGTGGGTCGTCAGAATGGAGGGGACTCATCAACAAAGGATTTGAACACCCTACTCAAGACATTGCGGGTCAAGGTGCCCCGATTTGATGGAAACCATGTGGAGAATTGGATTTACAAGATCAATAAATTTTTTGACCTCCACAATGTGGAAGCAGAGATGCGGGTAGCTGTAGTTGCATTTCCTTTGGATGGAGGGCCAGCTACTTGGTACCAATGGATGGAAAATAGTGGGTTGCTCACAAGTTGGAGTGTGTTTCTGTAGGAGTTACGAAAACATTATGGTTCATCCATCTATGATGATCCATTGGGTCGATTTTTGAAGCTCAAACAGACAGGGAAGATTGCCCAGTATCGGTCTGAATTTGAAGAACTCATGACTAGAATCACAGGTGTGTTGGAAGCTATGTTTCTCAATTTTTTTATTTGGGGTTTAAAATTGGAGATCAGGAGAGAATTACTCATGGCAACACCTACTAATTTGGCGGATGCCATGGCCAAGACACAACTATTTGAGGACCGCCATTGTTGACTATGTTTTTAGCCAACGACGTGAGAACGTCAAATACGACAAGTCTTCAAGAGAATTTAAATAACACAGACAGTTTTAAACAAGAAAAGTAAATAACACAAGAGATTTTATAGTGGTTCAGCCCCGATTGACGGTAATAGCCTAATCCACTTAGAGTTGTGATTTATAGATCTGTACTCAAGATCAGATGGACTGAGCCAACTGAGTTTCTTCAGTACAGATTACAAAAATACAAGAATTCTCCCTTATTTCGGCACTTTCTCCTCTACAATACTCAGACCCAAATTTCTCTCTCTAGAAAGAAGAAGCAGAAGAAGCCCCTCTCTCATCCCATCAGCCCTCTATTTATAGGCCTGAGATACTCAACTGATATCCCCTTTAGATAGGGATATTTTATTATTCATCTTATATTTAGATTACAAAAAATATATAAATACAACAGATTCCTCAATTTGAGTGAGGGATGAGAGATTCCCGGGTGCCCAGACCGATTCTTGCTAAAGTCGTTCAGGGGATTTTGACGTAGTCTCACA
Source organism: Humulus lupulus (assembly GCF_963169125.1). Classification (NCBI taxonomy): domain Eukaryota; kingdom Viridiplantae; phylum Streptophyta; class Magnoliopsida; order Rosales; family Cannabaceae; genus Humulus; species Humulus lupulus. The sequence continues at coordinate 229,951,236 of NC_084793.1, read as the reverse complement.
TGCATGTTGATTACTCCTTCAAGCTTTCCTTGGCTCAAGGTGATGCATGCTTGGCTCTCCTCGGACCAAGGTGGTCCGAGCCAAGCACCTCTTGCCTTCTCCTCGGACCAAAGTGGTCCGAGGCATTTTCCTCTTGCTTCTCACCTCCTACTGACCACCCATGCAAGTGCTGGTCGGACATGTGCATGGTGGTAGGACATGCACTTGTTGGTCGGACGTGCATGGTGGTAGGACATGCATGGTGGTAGGACATGCACTTCTCTCCTCTAACATGGCACTCTCCTCTAGCATACCATGTTTCTCCTCGGACCTCATCCTTGGGGTCTCCTAGGACCACCCTCTTGGGGTCTCCTAGAACCAAAGTCTCTTGGGCTCTCCTCCTCGGACCTCATCCTTGGGGTCTCCTAGGATCACTCTCTTGGGGTCTCCTAGGACCACATCCTCCTTGGGGTCTCCTAGGACCACTTCCTTGAGTTCTCCTTGAACCTCATCCTTGGGGTCTCCAAGGATCACTCTCTTGGGGTCTCCTAGGACCACTTTCTTGAGTTCTCCTCGATGCACCCTCCTTAGCTCTCCTAGGATGCACTCCCCTTAGCTCTCCTAGAATCCATTTTCCTTAGCTCTCCTAGGATGCATTCTCCTTAGCCTCCTAAGATGCATTCTCCTTAGCCTCCTCGGACCAAGGTGCACTTGGCTTGGTCATGACATCTTTCAGGCAGTCCAAATTCTTCGTCAGTCTACCGGGTCACTTTATCACAACTCTGAGGAGTCAATTTATTTATTGACTATTAATGTGTCTTTTACTGATCATGCACTGCCACTTGTCACATTTATTGCCATGTTATTGATCTCCAATTTTTGGGTATAACAGCCATGAAGACCTCTCGGGCCGACTTCGTTCCGACCATCATTATTCTAGTTTTCCTTATCGCAAAGGGGGCTTGACGAACACTAATTTGCCTCACAAGAGTGGTGGTAATCTGAATGGTATCATCTTCGGGTCGAGTGTATCAGCAGGCAATTCTTCGCATGCCACCAAGTTGCCAATCAAGTGTCTTTCACCGGCTGAATTGAAGGAGTGTAGGGATAAGGGGTTGTGTTTTATGTGTGATGAAAAATTCAACTATGGCCATAAGTGCAAAAATAGAGTGCTACTGTTATGCGGAGACGAGGGGGATGAAGGTGCAGAAGAGGTTGTACCAATTGAAGAAGCGATAGAAGAAATCGAAGAAGAGGTAAGCTTCAATGCTTTATCTAATTCGGCAAACCTGCGGATATTTAGATCGATGGCCAAGCATGGAAATGAGGCGTTGGAGGTGCTGGTAGATACTAGTAGCGATAATAATTTCATTAAGGAGACATTAGCTGAGAAACTACAATTGACAGTGGAACCAACCAAGAGTTTCAAGGTTTATATGGGCAATGGGCAATATCGTACTTGTTCCAAACAGTGTAAAAATGTGACTCTAATGTTACAAGGGCATAAGTTTGTGGTTGATCTATATATTCTCCCAATTTGGGGACTAGATATTGTCTTGGGAATGCAATGGTTGCAGACATTGGGACCTTGTATACATGATCACAAGGCATTAACTATGGAGTTCCAATGGGGGGGGGGGGGGGGTCAAACAGTGAAATTAGATGGAAACCCTCACTGGAAAGCTAAAAAAATTTCTTTTGCTCAGTTAAGCACCATGATGTTGGTCGGGGATGTTAGTAGTGTGTGGAGGATGGATCCTACAGATCATGAATCGGAAGCGGAACGTACCGAGATCGAACAACTCAAGTCCAAGCTACCTCCTGCAGGGCAGAAATTAATTGATGAATTTCAAGAGGTGTTTGAGACACCGACACCTCCCACCCATCCAGAACGTGGACCACCAAATCCATTTGCAGCCAGGAACCTTGCCAGTGAACGTCCGACCCCACCGCTATCCGTATTTTCAGAAGGACATCATGGAAAAGCTGGTTAGAGAAATGTCAGAGGCTGGTTTTATTAGCCATAGCACCAGCCCTTATTCCTCCCTTGTGCTTCTAGTAAAGAAGAAAGATGGTATGTGGAGATTTTGTGTAGACTATAGAGCTCTCAACGGCATTACCATCAAGGATCGGTTCCCAATTCCCACCATTGATGAGCTCTTAGATGAGTTGGGAGCGGCTGTCATTTTTTCCAAATTGGATTTGAGAGCTGGATATCATCAAATTCGGATGGATCCACGCGATATTCATAAAATGACATTTTGAACACATGAGGGACATTATGAATTTTGTGTGATGCCATTTGGTCTCACAAACGTGCCAGCTACATTTTAGGCAGCCATGAATTGAGTCTTTAAGCCTTATTTACGCCAGTTTGTCATTGTTTTTTTTTTTGACGATATCCTCGTTTATAGCAGCAGCGAAGTCGACTATGTGCACCATCTTCGTTTAGTGTTTGAGCAGCTACTTGAGCAGAAATTCTATGCGAAGGGAAGCAAATGCTCTTTATTTCAGTGGTCCATTGACTACTTGGGTCATATTGTATCTCAAGAGGGCGTGGCTGTAGACCCTTCAAAGGTTGAAGCAATGTTGACTTGGCCCCAACCCAACAATATCAAGCAGCTGCGGGGATTTCTCGGTCTTACTGGGTATTATAGGAGGTTTGTGGCTCATTATGCCTCGATTGCTGCACCACTTACGGAACTCTTAAAGAAGGATAGTTTTCAATGGTCGGATACAGCCACTTCGACATTCACTGATCTAAAATTGGCTATGACTATTACTCCAGTACTGCGGTTGCCTGATTTTTCTGAGGTTTTTGTGGTCGAAACAGATGCTTCCAATATGGGATTCGGTGGCGTATTGATGCAGGAGGGCCACCCCTAGCCTATTTCAGTAAGAAGTTTGGACCACGTTTACTGCGTACATCTGCATATACAAGGGAGTTACGGGCAATGGTAGAGACTGTGACTCGATTGCGACAGTACCTATTAGGCCGCCCATTCATCATTCAAACCGATCATAAAAGCTTGAAAGAGATCCTCACCCAAGTAATCCAAACTCCAGAACAACAATATTGCTTGCACAATCTTTTGGGTTACTAATTTGCCATTGAATACAAGGCAATAAATTATAATTCAGCGGCTGATGCCCTATCTCACCGTGACGACGCCATGTTGGTTCACTTCAGGGCATCACTTTCTTGGGGCAGATTTGAGTTTCTGAATGAGTTGCACAAGGAGAATGCGACCTGCCCAGATTTGCTTAAATTGCACCAGCAAGTACAAAATGGTGACTTACCGGAGACACTATATACTATCAAGGATGGGTTGTTGCTTCACAAAAATCATTTCGTCATTAGTAACTCTTCTAAATTGAAGCCCTTGTTGCTACATGAATTTCATGCCCCTCCTATTGGTGGTCATGCAGGGGTTGAATGCACCTTACTGCGCTTGCGTGCCAACTTCTTTTGGTTCGGCATGCGCTGTGATGTACAAGACTTTGTGTTGGCCTACCACACTTGTCAAACCGTCAAGTACTCACCAACAGCTCCTTATGGTCTCTTGCAACCCTTGGAAATGCCCGAGCGAGTTTGGGAAGGGCTCGCCATGGATTTCATTGTGGGACTCCCTAATTCTCACGGTCTCACTACTATTTTGGTGGTCATTGATCGTTTCACCAAGTATGCCCACTTTAGTGCCTTACCTCATCATTATACAGCCACCAAAGTTGTCGAATTATTCTCCACAATGGTCATTAAACTTCATGGACTGCCAAGAACTATTGTCTCTGATCGTGACCCGATTTTTACAAGCACCTTTTGGCAGAAGCTTTTTGAATTCATGGGTACTCAATTGAAGATGAGCTTCGCTTATCACCCTCAAACGGACGGTCAAATGGAGGTGACTAACCGTTATGTGGAGCAATATTTACGAGCGTTATGGCTGAGAACCCCAAGCAATGGAGCAGATTTCTTCCGTGGGCTGAGTATCATTACAACACCAACCACCATTCAGCTATCCAGATGACTCCGTTTCAAGCTGTGTATGGTCGACCACCACCTACAATTCCCATGTACAACCGCGGCTCCACTACAATCAGGTCGTTGAAGATGAATTGGTCACTCGTGATACTATTTTGTGACAGCTGAAACTCAACTTATAGAGAGCTCAACATCAAATGTGCCAGCAAGTTAACAAGAAACGTCGACATATCGAATACAATATCGGCGACTTGGTGTTGGTAAAGTTGCAACTGTATCGCCAAACTACTGTTGGTCACCGGCTTAATTTTAAGTTGTGTCGCAGGTCTTTCGCACCCTTTCCAGTTATTGCGCGTGCTGGACCTGTGGCATACACACTGGGACTACCATCGGCAAGTCGAATCCATCCCACTTTTCATGTATCTCTGCTGAAACCATTCCGTGGTGAGAAACTTGCCTTGCATTATCCCTTGCCGTAATTGGATCATGGCCATCGACCATTACTCACACCATTAGCTATTTTAGTTGGCTGCATTCTTCAATGGGGTCACAAGACTATCCGACAAGTCTTGGTACAATGGTCCCATAGTCTAACGGAAGACTCTACGTGGGAAGATTTTGAGTCCTCTGTCAATTGTATGGCATCTCCGACCTTAAGGAAAGGTCATGTTTTAGGAGGGGAGTAGTGATAGTCTGGGTCGAGTGCTATTGGACCCCCAATGTAGAGTCCAAGAACTTTACTTAGCTAGTTAGATAGTAGTATTATAGTAATAGTAGTAGTATTTTTATGACTGTGGATTGTGGTTCAAACCGGGATTTAATTGGACACTCATAGTAGCACTTGTAGATTTTCTAAGTTTAACCTATAGTTTAAGAATATTAATTTTAACCTAAGGTTTGATTAATATGGCTGGTTATTAATATGATAATTATTATAACCTAAGGTTTAGATAGAGCTAATAAGAATATGACACTTGTCATGAGCATGGTTATTCCTAAGGTTTAGATATAGCCAATAGGATTATGTCATTTGTCATATGCATGATTATTAAGAAATTATTATTTTAATGATAAAATAATAGAAATATAAGACTTAGTCTTCACCAAAATCTGATAGGAGCATGATATTAGTCACAATTTTATTTATTTGTGGATTAGGTTGTAAATAGATTTTTCGTAACTTTAGGGTACTGTAAATTCCGACCTATTTTTGACCTAGTTATGTTATGGATTTCGAAAAATAGTATTTCTATAAAGTTGTAGATAATTTAATTAGCTTTCTAACGGTATAAAGAGATTCCAAATCGGAGTTCTACACCTCCAGATATGTTGATTTTACTGCAGGGGAGTTTAGAGTTACGAGATTTAGGGGGTTAGAAGTTAGGATTCTATTTGTTTTTATTATTTTAAAAATCAAGCTTTGAATCCTTAAATCTCTCTGAAAATTTTTACCAATTCCTAAGCCTTTGGCTGAAGGATATTCAAATATTTTCAATTAAATTTATTATTTTTATTCAAAGCCAAAAAGAAGATTTTTATTCCTAGAACTCTATAAATAGGACCTAGCACCAAGCCTTTTCATTCATTCTTCAAGCATTGATCAGAGCCTTCCATGTGCTAGTGAGACTATAGAGTGATAAACACTTGGATTGGGGTTATAAGCTTAATCATTATAAGCTTAATAAACACTTGGGAAGTAAGGTTATAGTTTATTTCGGTTTCGAGGTATAGTTCGGTCATAGAAGCATTCAAGGTATTCCTAATCCTAGTTCCTTTCTGTATTGACTCTTATAGTTCTTCTCTACTCAAATCCTAACTCAGTCTTTTCTATTCTTGGTTAGGCATCTAAGTTCTTCGAACTTAAGGTTTTCGTTGGTAAGTATCGTTTCGATGGTGTAGTTTATTCTTTCCATCTCTTTTCTTTAGTATACTCACCTCTATATTATGGTTTTTAGGAGTGTTCCAAAATCCCGACTTTGTTCTCATCATCCCGGTATATTGGTAAGGAAAATAGGATAGGATTTTATATGTTATATGATATGTGATATGTTATCTTATGTTATGTTGTGTTATGAAATGTTATATTGTGTATGTTTGTAGACTTGGGCATATGACCTGTACACTAACAAGCCCCAATAAATTTATGGGCATATGACTTGCTTAGCTAGCAAGCCCCACAAATCTAATGGGCATATGACTTGTTTAGTTATGGGACCCCAAGTAATAATGGCCATTATAGTATGTGTGACATATGTTTATGATATGTTTTATTATATGCTACGTTATGAATTTTATGAATATGAGTTATGTGTTAGGTTTTCCTTGCTGGGCATTAGGCTCGTTCCTTTATTTTTTTTAGTGTGATGCAGGAAACTAGATACGGAGGCGGAAGGATTCTTGGAAGTTTGGCATGTGTGTTGAGGATGAACGAACTGAGTGGACTGCGTGTCGATCGAGGATGAAGTTATTTATATTTAGTCTTTTAGATTATGTTTTTCCGCATTTAGTTTTTTTAAACAATTGAATTAAAGTTTATGTTTTTCTTTTAAACAATGGGTACCCATGCCATATTTTCTATTATTATGTATTTGATACAATATTTTGAGATTTAATAAAGTTATATTATTTCTTATGTATCTTTCCCAAAATAGTAGCTATGTATAGTAGATCTAATGGTCCAAGGTCATAGAAATAGTTGGGTCATTACACCCAAGTAATACAAGCCCAAGTGCAAAGCTGGACTAAACAAATAGACCATGACCAAGTTGCTGCTGGAGAACCAAAGCTCACAGCCAAATCTAACCAAGCTACTGCTGAAGAACCAACACAGCCACATTGAACCAAGGAGAAGAAACAGGGAAGGTGCCGCGTGAGAAGCGAACGCGCGTGAAGCCAAGATGGTTGAAGGAATTTGTGATGGTGGAGCAACGGTGAAGAGAGAGAGCCTATGGAAAAATGAATTCTGTTATTCATATTTTTGCATTTCCTTATTTGATTTTGTTGATTGGAGACATAGATATTGGACTAGCTTTTGGTTTTGGGGGTATGTTGAATATTGGTATTGTTATCTGTGGAGTTTAGCACTGACTCGAATTGGGAACTTCCTTTGGAATTGATGTGTGATGCGAGTGATTATGCAGGTAGGAGTGGTTCTAGGACTGTGAGTTGACAAGGTATTTCGAACGATTTATTATGCTAGTCGAACCTTGAATGATGCTCAATTAAATTATGCAACTACTGAGAAGGAATTACGTGCAATTGTCTTTGTGTTTGATAAGTTCAGGCCATATTTAATTGGTAATAAGGTGATTGTCTACACAGACTATTCTACCATTAAGTACCTTATGACCGAGAAGGATGCCAAACCCCACTTGATTCGATGGGTCCTATTATTACAAGAGTTTGATATGGAAATTCGTTACAAAAAGAGGATAGAAAATCTAGTTCCATATCACTTATCTAGATTGGAAAAGGGAGAAGAGCCTAATGAGAAAGAGGTACAAATTGATGACAACGTCCCAGATGAACATATATTTTCTATTGACAGTGAAGAAAAGCTACCGTGGTTTGCTGATTATGTCAATTATTTGGTAGCTAATGTTGTGCCTCCGGACATGTCAAGGCAGCAACTTAAAAAGTTCTATTCGGAAGTCAAGCAATATTATTGGGATGATCCCATTCTCTTTCATCATTGTCCAGATCAAGTAATTAGAAGATGCGTCCCAGAAGAGGAGATGATTTCCATTATTACTCATTGCCATACTTTATATTGTGGCAGTCACTTCGGAGGAACAAGGACGGCAGCAAAAGTTCTATAATGTGGGTATTATTGGCCTACGTTATTTAAAGATGCTAGTGCCTTTGTCAAGATTTGTGATCGTTTCCAAAGGATAGGTAACATATCAAGAAGAGATCAAATGCCAATGACTGCAATTCTAGAAGTTGAGTTGTTCGATGTGTGGGGAATAGGCTTTATGGGACCTTTCCCGTCATCCTATAATAATAAGTACATTCTGCTTGCCGCTAACTATGTTTCTAAATGGGTGGAAGTTGCAACAACTCCTACTTGTGATGGTAAAGAGGTACTTAAATTCCTTCATAAAAATATTTTTACTTGATTCGATACTCCAAGAGCAATTATTAGTGACAGAGGAAGTCATTTCTGCAACAAGTCATTCACTGCTCTATGCGCTCATTCATCATCGAAAGGATTTGTTGTATCATCCACTTACAAATGGTCAAGCAGAAGTATCAAATCGGGAGATAAAAAGTATCTTGGAGAAGACTGTAAATAAATCAAGGAAGGATTGGTCGAAAAGGCTTGATGATTCACTCTGGGCATATTTCATAGCCTTCAAGACTCCGATTGGTATGTCACCGTATCGATTGGTGTTTGGACAGGCATGTCATTTACCTGTAGAACTTGAGCATAAAGCTTACTTGGCTGTAAAAAAAGCTGAACGTTGATCTCTTTATGGCGGGACAGAATAGGCTTATGGAGTTGAAAGAGCTTGATGAATTTTGGAATGAAGCCTATGAGAATGCAATGATTGATAAAGAAAATTCTAAGGCATTTCATGATAAAATGATACTTAGGAAGGATTTCCAACCAGGAGAAAAGGTGCTATTATTTAATTCTTGATTGAAGCTTTTTTCGGGTGAATTAAAGTTGAGATGGTCGGGACCATACATAGTTGTTGTCTCATTGCCTTATGGAGTGGTGTAAATTCATAGCAAGAAGACGGGACACTTTAAGGTGAATGGTCAGAGATTGAAGCACTATTTGGAAGGACTGGTGGAAAAATGCAAGTCAGTGTTGCTCTTGGAACCCCTTTGAATTGGGTGTTCAATGTCTAGCTAAATGACGTTAACGACAGTGCTATTTGGGAGGTATCCCAAGTTCTTTTTAGTATTTTAATTCTTTGAATTGGACAAGTATTTTTGCTGTTTTTGGTTTGGTGTTAAATTTTTATTTTCGATTTAGCTTTTTCTTTAGAATTTTAGACTTTTATACTTTAGATTGTAAATATGAGTGGTGGAATTCATGAAAACTATAAAACTGTAAATAAAATGAAGTTTTTCTGCAGGAACCCAATTAAGCCACGACGCCCCTACGTTTTAGTCGCGGCACAAGCACAGACAGAGAGCCCAGGGATTTTTGTATGTGCCCAGGTGTTGCGGCGGCCTAACATTGAGACGTGGTGCACATCCCTAGAATTTAAACCAAAATTTCACACGGGCCGCGACACTACACCTTATGCGCCGCAGTGCTTAGTCGCGAAATGGCTATAAACCGTAAGTTTTCTGTGTTTCCCTCACTTCCTCATTTTTTCTCTACACAGTCTGAAATTCTCACCAGCATTACACCATTGTTTCAGGCCAACCCATCAAATATTTCCACAATTTCTTTCATAATCTTCCTATAACCTTGATTCAAACATTTTTTCCATCATCACTTTGGGTTAAGTCCCCTTTCAATTACATTCTCACAATTCAAAACCCTATTTTCGAATTTCTAGGAGAGCTTGAGGAATATCTTTCATCCAATTTTCATTGTGGGTAATTATTTTTCTCTTATTCTCTGAATATTTTGGTATTTTTGACTATATATTATTGTGATTTGGGTGGTTAAGAGTTGTATTGTTTAGATTGGGTGATGAGTGTTGGTTTAAAAAGTTTGTTTGTGTGTTTTGTGGTATTTTGTTGATTTGGGAAGTGAAAAAAACAAGGGGAGGTGCTGTCAATTTTTTTATAGAATTTAAGTGTTAAGAAGTGCAATGGGACCTAAGAGATCGAGTCATGGAGCATCATCATCTAGGGGGGCAGTTTCTTATGATAGATCACGGTTTGTAAGCAAATAGGCTCAAGATAGACATGAGATATTAAGAAAACAAAGTTTAGTTCCAGAAAGAGGAATGGATTATCAGAATTTGCCTTTTGATGACCCAACCTATGAGCCTATTAGGGTTATCGTTCAAGATAGAGGTTGGCAATCATTGGTCAATGTGGACAACATTCCTAAACCTAATGTTTCTTTGGTATATGAGTTTTATGCGAACTGGCCTGAGCAAGAGAATTATACCTATTTTGTGAGGGGGAAGCGGGTGCCGGTTAATGCTATGACGTTCAACAATTTTTATGAGCTGCAGTCTTACCCAAATGAGCAAGATGAGTATAATGAGTTCTTACGCACTAAGATTGACTATGAGGAGGTGGCAGAGTTCATTGGTTGTCCTGGAGCCAGAGTTACATATACACATGATGAGCCCAAACATATGTATCAGTGTTAGCTCAAGTGAATAGCACGTGCGTAGTTGTATTTTGTGAGTGCTCGATTGATCCCTTCATCACATTTTTCTGATATTGCTATGGATAGATTTCTTATGGTTTATGCAATCATGAAGGGGCCGAAAATTGATGTGGGAAAATAGTTGCGAAATAGTATTGGATTTATTTATCAGCTCACGACAACAGGTTGATTAGGGCATGGATCTTCTATTACAGATCATGTGAAACTTATGGAGTTCCGATGCATTCGACTGATGTTAAAGGACGGGTCGAAGGTATTATTACCCAGAGTGTTATTTATGGGTATTCTGCACCTATAGCAGTTCCTGATCCAGAGGAACAAAGACTGCGTCATCGTCGGCATGCTGAGGCTGCTCAACCAGAGAAACCAGCGGATGCAGAGGAAAATTTAGCGGCTACTATGGATGAGGATCCGATGATGGCGATTGGTGGACTGATTAATCCTCATCTCCAATATACAAATGTTTAGTTGAATTAGATTATTTAGCAGAACAACCATATGCAACAATATTGGATGGCCAGGAGTGAATATGAGCATACACATGTCGATCAACTAAATGCTTTGGTCAGTCGTTGGAACCTGAATAACGTGCAGCAGCCTTATTTTCAATATCCTCCATAGTTTCATCCTTATGAGCAACAACCGCCTCCTCCACCATACTAATGTGGTTATTGGGTAAGTTTTCTTTTCCTTTTAATTTTCTTAACACATTGGGGGCAATGTGTTATTTAAGTATGGGGGAGGGATTACTTTGTTTTGTTTATTTTAGTTTTATTTGTTTTGTTTTCGTTGTTTTTAGTGTTTATAATTATGAATCAAGTAGTTTTGAAAGCCAATGATACTTATAACCATGTGATGTGAGTGATTTTTTTTTTTGACAAACTATGCGAATCTGTGTTCTTGGTGAAAGTAATTTAGTGATTAGTTTTGATCTAAGTTTAATTGTCATAAAAGCCTTGATTAAAAAATTTCTTACAATCCTTTAGTATATGCATGTTAAGTGGGTTTGTGGATTTGTGGATCAAAATTTTGAAAATATTTTAGAACTTGCATAATTTGTTGATTGAGCTGAAATTGGAATCATACATGCTTAGGAAGATGATTTGGGAATTTTTTTTTTTAAATGATTGAGCCTTTCAAGCCAACCTTAATATATTAAATCCATAGTTACCCATATTTTGAGCTTATTGGGATTTTTTTTTGTTCGACACTTATTTTGAGCTAAATTGAAACATTGTTATTTATCTTTCCCTTGAATGTAAACCATAAGCATATGAAAAGTGATTGGGGGATGGATTGTAATGGGATTTATATTGAGAAATTTGTGTCAATAATAGAAGAAAATTTGAGAGAAAAAAAATATATTGAAAATGAACTACACTCCAATTGAAAATACAAAGAAACATGTTTGGGGAAGTGTAGTATCATCTAGAAAATAAGGAGAATTGAGATATATATATATTTTAGTTTATGAATTTTCTCTCAAAGTAAAAAAAAAAATTGGGAAAGTTGGGGAATGTTTTTGGGGTTTGCAAGTTGATACAAGATTGGTTTGTTTGGTTGTGTGCTTATGGTATACTTTAGCCTAAATGCCATTCTCACCTACCTTTACCTTAGCCATTCAATTATAAGCCTAAAAGTCCTATTGATTTGTTGAGCATGTGTCATCATGTTAAGGGAGATTGATGAATTATGAAAGCATATGAAATGCTCGATTTTGATGGAATGATTTGGAAGATTTGACATGTATATGGTATTGTGATTGTGTGTTATTTATTTGTTGAGGCTGATTCGCATAACGAAGATTGAAGTTGATTATTGAATTGATTTTACTGAAATTCTGGATGAAATGTAGTTGGAAATTGTGAGCTTGTATTGCATGGTTTTTATGAGGTGGAGGCTTGTTAGGTAAACTTGATTCATGTTTGTGATTGGTTTGTTTTAGAAAGTGTCAATAGATTTTACTCGAGGACTATAAAAGTTAAGTTTGATGGAGTTTGATAGAGTAGTTTTTATAGTGTTTTAAAGGGTTATTTTATTTATTTTTTAGGTTTATTTAGTTATTTTTTATGCAGTATGACATTTTGTTGCCTGTGTTTGATAATATTTCAGATTTATGGGACGTAATTGATAAATGGTCGCATTTGGCTTCAAAAAGATGTAATTTGTTGAAAAAAAGATATTTGAGCCGCGACGCTTGGAGTTAGAGCCGCTACACTGCAATTGAGCCTTTCAAGCCAACCTTAATATATTAAATGTAATGCCCTGGTTACCCCAGAACAGTTACGGTGAACCAGAAATTTGACTCGCTACTCGAGTCCTTTCGTTAAAAACGTGTTCTAAGTGTTATTAACAGGCTAAGGTGGAAAAACTAGTAAAAAGGAAAGGATATGCTTTATTAAGTATATAAAACTGTTCATGAGCTCATCAAAACATTTACAAGTTATTTACAACTCAAAATGGTCATTACTGTTTCAAATTTACAAACCCGCCGACCTAAGCGGCAAAAATAGGGTAAACCCCCTAGTTCCTCTGAGAATTCCTTGGCCGTGGTGGTCAAGCGGCCGCATATGTACACATCACCACCTAAGCTCTCCACTCAAGGTTGGGTGAGCTTTTCTTTCCCTTTACCTGCACCACATAGCACCCATGAGCCAAAGCCCAGCAAGAAAACACAATATTGTATACAAACATTATCAAATGATTATCATTATAATCACATAGAGCTTATAGCTCCTAAATAGATGAGTGAATATCACTTGAGGTTCTAGTAAACCATACTAAGTGACTGACAAGCAAGTCACTAATTTAAACAGAAGAGTGGCTGCTGGGTAAGCCACTAGCCTTAAACAGTTGAGAGATTGATGGGTAAGTCTCTAACTTAACAGATGAGCGACTGATGGGTAAGCCACACAAGCGCTTATAGTATTCATCGAACTTTAGTTCGGTCCGACATTAATGATCTTTGAGTCATCCAATGCAGATATTGATTAGGTCTAATCTTTATTGGCTTGCGTTGAAGGCGCTAAGGTCGTCCTGACTTATGAGTCAGCACTGTGTGACCAGTGCCCAGTACCACTGCTGAACCTGACTAATAAGTCCCAGCTTCACAGTTGATACTGACACCTTTTCCAAATCTGACTAATTAGTTAGTACCATGCACAAGTGAGCAAGATTTTCTAAGCATTCAATAATCAATCCATGTCCACATTTACACAATCAACATGCCTCATGAACAACCATGCATGTCACATTTGGGGTGCAGTTTTCTTACCTCTAGTTCGAGCGAGAATATAATAAGAACGACCCTTGAGAACGATCAACCTTTTTTTTCCTTAACGGTCACCTGGTCATAACCAATTATGGGATTCCATCAATAAATTGAGTAATAAAATGTTTCCGGACCAAGACCTAGCCTCCGGGGCATCGAATCCCACTAAATCGGGTAGTAGGATCGATCCCGAGGCCTAAGGTTTGCATCCCTAGGTCAAAAACACATTTTTGGCCAAAATGACTTTCAAGCGCCACAACCCTTCCCCAAAATAGAAACAATCCCCTCACGCCTCTGCCTCAAGCGCCACGGCCCTTCCCCAAGCGCCGCAGCCCTTCAGCCCCAGTTCAGCCAATACCCTGGTTTTTCTTCCCTTGCATTTTTCCTTGGAACCAACCTTTCAAACCAAGCTCAAACACCTCTCAAATATCCAATACAACCCCTAAACTTGATCTATATCACACCCTTAGCAAAACCCAAGTTAAATCCCAACCAAAACGTCCATCAATTCCAACTATCCACAACAAAATCATGAGCTGAAACTAAACATCAAAACAGAGCATACATGGAAACTGTACGCCCTGGTTTTCCCGCGGGCTGATTAGCAAGCCGAGCTGCTGACTAATCGTAGTTATCTCATGAACTCCCCTCAGACCGGAGCTTCTGTCGTTAGCTCGAGGAAGCCCAAAGGGCTCGCCTCCATTGTCCAAGACTGGAGCAGGCCCCTTGGAGGCCGAAGGTTGAGTCCAGTATGCAGCTCGCGGTATGAGCTGGATATGGAGCTATGACCCCTTGAGAAGTAAACATACGCAAGGTAAACGTGCATATATCAGGTATCACGTGTCTGATATCCCCCTGACTTCTCGGACACGCAGCAGGAACGTGCGTGTTCAGACACCCACGATTGGGTTGGGCCGTGTGGCCCACTACTTCCTTACCTATTGATTTGACCACACTTATGTGTCAGGTTTAGGAATTAATCATGAATGTCACAGAATTGATACGACAAGTAAGAAGGTCACGGGATGACCTCCCTACCAACTTCCAGGTGCCTTCTCCTATAAATATGGAGACCCTGGGAGTTGATAGGGGTTGGAAAAATAATCCCTTGTAAGAAATACTTTGTAACCAAATACTCAGTATAGATCAATAATATTGACTAGTGGAGTAGAAGGATTTTAACCTTCGAACCACTTAAAAACCGTGTCTTGAGTCACCCCTTTCGTCCTCTAAGATCATATATCTATTTCGGTTCCCATTTAGTACTAATCCTCTTCTCTCCTTCTCTTAATTACCTGATTGGCGAAGAACCGCGTCAACAGTTTGGTGCTTTCATTGAGAGCTTTTCCGATTAGTGCTGCTACAAACATCCAACTATGGTGACTACATGGTCCAGGCATGGCAACGAGACAGAACAACGTGATGGGCAGGAGGCTCATCATACTACCATCCCTGATGAACAAGTTCCTGAAGTCCAGCAGCGGCCAGGAAAACAGCCGGCGGGCCAAGACGATACTGGTAGTTCGGCGCCTCAGCCGCCTAATCCGAACCCGTGTTATTATACTGCGGTGGAGATGGAGAACGCTCAACTGAGGAGCCAGTTAGCAACGTCCAGCCAGCAAATCAAGGATATCCTGGCCCGACTACCCCCTCTCACAACCAACGTTAACGTTGGAGAGAGGCAAGGTGAGGCTCCTAAGTCTCGCCGGGGTAACTAGTCCAGGCATAGCCGGTCGGATAGACTTCCAGCAGCCAACTCCACCCCTTCATCACACCATCGAGATGCAAACTTCGGGGAAATGCCTAGGACCAGACAACAACAATACAGCCGTTCGGTTAGGACATCAACTCCTAGCTCTCAGCCATCCTCAAGGACGCCCAGGGGAGCTCGAGGAAATTCCCGAAGAAGATCCGGGGAGGGCTCGCGACGTCAGCCCATCCCCGACGACCATTCGGTGCCTCGTCCAGATCGCCCGGCACGGGACCAGCAGGTTGGTAGGGCCGAAAGGCCCCTACCAAACTTGATCCGTCCAGACGGAACTAGGATTGACTCCCCCGTCAGCATCCTCCATCTCCGATCAGATATCTGTCTCCACCTCGGCCCGTCCAGGACATCCTAGCCTATGGGAGTAGTAGGAGGAAACTGCCATCAACTGGACCTTCCCGGCGTAGCAGGGCGCCAGGGGAAAGCTCAGGTCGTCACCGCCAAAGGCGGACTCCAAGCCTATCCAGCAGGAGCCACTGGACCGGCAGTCGCCGGAGTGATCTCTCTGAAGGAGACCTGCGCCAGCGGTTGAGTTCGGCACAAAGTGACCAAACCACCCAGGGAGGCGACCTTCGAGATCGCCTCAACTCTCATAGAGAGAACCGGGCTAGAGATGGCAGCCAGGCTCGTTCAGGGGGGGTTCTGTCCGAAGTACGCAACAGGGGGAATGTCCCAAATAACCTATCTCAAGGTAGGAGGGGCAATAACCCACCAAATGTGTACAATGGATCTGGAGCTGTTGAACAGCCCCAGAATAACCAAGGACATCAGGATCAAACCCTCGATCGCCTGACCCAGATGGAGGAGCTGATGAAGAAGCTCCTGTCTGAAAAAGAAAGAGACGAATATGATTCGGGAGACGAGATGGAACTCTTCGCCCCCAACATAGCATCAACGGCATATCCATCTGGCTTCCGTATGCCTCACTTGTCAAAGTTCAACGGGGACGGAGACCCGTCGGACCATTTAGGGATGTTCAACACCCTAATGATGGCCCATAACATTGGCCCGGAGCTGAGATGCTTGATCTTCCCCTCCACACTGATCGGACCTGCCAGGTAGTGGTTCAAGAAAAGTAAAAAAAAGTCCATTAGCTCCTGGAAGACCTTCTCAGCTGACTTCAAAAGGGCATTCCACGCCTCCCAGGCCGCCCGTGTTCAAGCCGACTCCCTGGTCAATGTGAGACAGTAGCCCAGTGAGACGCTGAAGGCCTACCTGAGCAGATTCGCGAACTTCGCTGCCCGAGCTAGGGACGCGGATGAAAGCTCCAAGCTCATGGCCATGAGAATCGGAATCCTTGTTGGAGGAGATCTCTTGAAGGATATACAAAAGAAGGGAGTCAGTTCGGTCAACGAATTCCTTAATAGGGCCCAAGAATGGATAAACTTGGAAGAAGTCGAAGCCTCAACCGTGGGAACCAGCCAGGTTCCCGAGCCGCCCGCTGGAGTAGGGACGGAGGTCGTGGCAGCGACCCCAGACGTCACACAGAACAACCAGCCCAGTGGAAGCAAAAGAAAGGGCAATGGCGAAAACAGTCAGCACGGCCAAAAGAAGAATAAGTCTGCAGATAAGTTTAAGCCCATTTTCACGACGTATACCGAGCTCACTCAGTCCAGGGAGAGTATCTTTCTAGCCAACTCTACTCGAGTCCCCTGGAAGAGGCCGGAACCATTGAAGCACCACAAAGGAAAGAGAGACATTTCCAAGTTTTGCCGTTTTCATAACGATGTGGGCCACAATACCGACGATTGCAGGCACCTAAAAGATGAGATCGAGACTCTCATCCGAGCCAGTCCCTTGGCATAATACTCACGGAACAGGGTTCCGGCGAGTCGACTTGCTTCAGAAGTCCCAGTCAGTCAGCCCGGGCCTCGGGTAGATCAGGATGTTCCTCCTCCCGTGGTCGGAGGAGAGATATCCACCATCTCTGGAGGACCGCACATGGCTGGCACGAGCAGGGGCACCCAGAAGAGATACGTGAATGAACTAAAGGCTCACAACGGAGTGGAGTTCGTCCCGGAGCAGTGCCAGTCAAAGCAGCAATGATTGGAGAGACAACCAATCATTTTTACGGAGGAAGATGCAGGCCATGTCCAGTTCCCTCACAATGATCCCTTGGTTGTAGCAGTCCAGCTCGCCAACCGGAGAGTGAGAAGGGTGCTAATAGACAACGGGAGTTCAGTGAACGTCCTATTCCGGTCCACCTTAGAGAAGATGGGTTTGACCGTCGCCGAGCTAAAGGCAACCTCCATGATGCTATATGGTTTTTCGGGAGAAGGATCAGCGGCGATAGGGACGATCGAGCTGGTGATCACCCTAGGGGAAGAGTCTCGGACAGTCTCCAAACTACTCGAGTTCGTGGTCATAGACTGCTCCGCTGCTTACAACGCCATTTTGGGCCGGCATACGCTCATAGCTTTCGAGGCCATCACTTCCATTCGACACCTCGCCATGAAGTTCCCTACTTCAACAGGAATCTGTACTATCCAGGGCGATCAGCTCGCTGCCAGGGAGTGCTACAGCATTTCCATGAAGGGAAAGTCCAAGCCTGGGAAGCTAGCTATGGCCATTCAGAATGAAGAGGAATCCCAGGAACCCTTGGCGGCTCCTGAGATTGAAAAACCTCAAAGCGCCAAAGGGGAAAATGTCGCCTTGAGTGAGGACATTGACCCCCGAGTAGGCAAAGACAGAACCGAGCTCCAGGCTATTGAGGAGCTCGAGGAGGTGAACCTTGATCCACAAAATCCATCACGGATGGTCAAGCTCGGGAAAAACCTCTGTAGCAAGAGGAAGGCGGAGCTGATTACGTTTCTACGGGCTAACTTAGATGTATTTGCCTGGTCCCACGAGGACATGGTGGGAATTAGCCCGAGTGTCATCATGCACACGCTCCATCTGGATAAAAGCGTTCCTGCCAAGTCTCAGAAGCAAAGACGTTTAGGAACAACCCGAGCTGGAGCCCTAGAAGAAGAAGTAGCCCGGCTCAAAAAATGTGGCTTTATCCATGAAGCCAAATTTCCAATTTGGGTCGCCAACCCCGTGCTAGTTCCAAAGCCCAACGGGAAGTGGCAAACCTGCATTGACTTCTCCGACCTGAATAAAGCCTGCCCCAAGGATTATTTTCCATTACCAAGGATCGATCAGCTGGTGGATGCCATGGCGGGGCACGAGCTCATGTCCTTTATGGACGCGTACTCAGGCTACAATCAGATCGCGATGAATCCGGCGGACCAGGAACATACCAGCTTCATGACCCCAACTAATGTCTATTGCTACAAGGTCATGTCGTTCGGTTTGAAGAACGCTGGAGCTACCTACCAAAGGCTAGTAAATAGAATGTTCGCGGACCAGATCGGAAAGAATATGGAAGTGTACATTGATGACATGCTAGTCAAGTCAAAGACTGCCGACAACCATGTTCCCGACCTGGAGGAATGTTTTAAGATACTACGAGAATATGGCATGAGGCTCAATCCCCAGAAGTGCACTTTTGGAGTCGCATTAGGGAAATTCCTGGGGTTCATAGTCAATACCCGAGGAATCGAGGCGAACCCCGCTAAGATCAGGTCACTGCTCGAGCTTCCCTCGCCCAGGTCGCGGAAAGATGTCCAAGGCTTAACAGGAAGAGTGGTGGCGCTAAACTGGTTTATTTCCAAGTCAATCGATAAATGTTTGCCCTTCTACGACCTGCTCCGAGGAAACAAGAAGTTTGAATGGACAGTAGAATGCGAAAGCGCATTCCTCGACCTGAAGACGCATCTGGCTTAACCGCCCGTGCTATCCAAGCCCAAGGCAGGCGAGCCTCTTTTTCTCTACCTAGCTGTCACTGAGGATGAAGCTAGTGCCATACTGGTACGAGAAGAGGACCAAGTTCAGAAGCCAGTCTACTACATCAGCAAGAGACTTCTCGAGGCAGAATCACGATACCCGCTGATGGAAAAATTGGCGTTCTGCCTAATCACGGCCTCGCGAAAGCTCAGGCCATACTTCCAATCTCGTTCTATACATGTCATGACCGATCAGCCTTTAAGGCAGGTTTTGCAAAAACCTGAAGCATCGGTACATCTGTTAAAATGGGCGGTCGAACTCAGTCAGTTCGAGATTTTATACACCCCCCGAACTGCTATAAAAAGTCAGGCCTTGGCCGACTTTGTGGCAGAGTGCACGGGATTCCAGGAGAGTCCAACAAAGGGATCACCCCAGGTCGCCTCATCCCGTTCGTGGTGGAGGATCTTTGTGGATGGTTCATCCAACGAGAACGGCTCCGGGGCCGAAATCATTTTGATATCCCCCGAGGGACATAGATTCCATTCGGCGCTAAGGTTCGGATTCAAGGCCTCCAACAATGAGGCGGAGTACGAAGCTTTGTTGGCCGGGCTGAGGATAGCCAAGGAGTTAAAGGCGAGCTCTGTCCAGTGCTTCAGTGACTCCCAGCTTGCGGTTAACCAGGTTCTAGGCAAATATCAGGCGCAGGGGCCCAGGATGGCTGCCTACCTGGCAAAGGTAAGAACCGAGCTGTCTGGATTTGAACGAGGATCGATTGAACAGATACCTCGAGAACAGAATGCCAATGCAGATGCTCTTGCCAAGCTCGCCACCTCGGGAGAGACGGAGACCTTGGGGTTGGTGCCAATAGAATTCTTGGAAAAACCAAGTATAGAAGGAGATCGGGCGGAGGTCGAAATGATTGACGCTAG
Source organism: Humulus lupulus (assembly GCF_963169125.1). NCBI lineage: Eukaryota > Viridiplantae > Streptophyta > Magnoliopsida > Rosales > Cannabaceae > Humulus > Humulus lupulus. The sequence goes on along the minus strand of NC_084793.1, from coordinate 229,931,232 downwards.
GCCGACTTGGATGACCCCCATTCTAGTGTATCTCGTCGAGGGCAAGCTGCCTAAAGGACGTAACGACGCACGACGAATCTTGTATCAAGCTCCAAGATATACGCTGGTCGATGGGGTGTTGTACCGACGTGGGCATTCCCTACCTTTCCTCCGGTGCGTTCTTCCAAGTGAGGCAAAGGCCATCCTGCAGGAAGTTCACGAAGGATTATGCGGAGACCACACTGGGGGGCAGAGCCTGGCCTTAAAGGTTCTCAGGCAAGGGTATTACTGGCCGACTCTGTCCAAAGACTCGATCTCATACGTGAAGAAGTGCGACAAGTGCCAGCGATTCGCTGCAGTTGCCCGAGCTCCTCCAGTCGAGATGAAAATGATCTCGGCCCCTTGGCCGTTTGCCGTTTAGGGAATAGACTTAGTAGGCACCCTGCCCACTGGAAAGGGCGAGGTCTGTTACGCCGTGGTAGCCATCGACTACTTTACCAAGTGGGCTGAGGCAGAGCCGTTGGCAACAATCATGTCTAAAAAGGTGCTTGACTTCGTGGTTAAAAGCATCATCTGTCGCTTCAGCCTTCCCAAGAAGATCGTCTCCGATAACGGCACTCAGTTCGACAGCGACCTGTTCACCGAGTTCTGTGAAAGACATGGGATTGTGAAAAGTTTCTCCTCCGTGGCCTATCCTCAGACTAATGGCCAGGTCGAAGCTATCAACAAGACCTTAAAGGCGAGCCTCAAGAAAAGATTAGATGAAGCGAAGGGGGTCTGGCCAGAACAGCTCCCCCAGGTCCTATGGGCATACCGGACCTCGCATCGGACTCCTACGGGTCATACTCCCTTTTCTTTAACTTTTGGGAGTGAGGCAGTCCTCCCCGTGGAGATAAAGGTTCTTTCGCATAGAGTCCAATCTTACGACCAAGATCGAAACCAAGAGCTCCTATGCCATTCCCTCGATCTGGTTGAGGAAAGGCGGGAGGATTCGCAACTCCAGCTCGCCCATTATCAGCAGAAAATCGCCCGCTACTTCAACACCAAGGTTAAAAAACGCACCTTTAGTGTAGGCGACTTGGTCCTGAGAAGAGTTTTCCTCGCTAGAAAAGATCCCAAAGACGGAGTTTTGGGACCGAACTGGGAAGGACCATACCAGGTCATCGAAGTCATCAAGGAGGGAACTTATAAGCTAGCTCGACTTGATGGAGGGGCGGTCTCGCGAACTTGGAACGCCATCCACTTAAAGAGATATTACCAATGATCTACTTGTAAGGCTTGGAAGGCCACTTCTTATGTATTAATGAAAATCAGCTTTTCACGCATATTTGCAAGTGTAATCCTAAAATAACCACGAAAGACCCTTTCCCAGTTACTTGGGGGGCATATGGTACCTGGATATAACCAGGTCTCCTTAACGACTTAGATGTTGATTCTTATCGGTTGACCGTTGTTTTCTTAAAAACACGAGATATTGATAAGGGTTAACGCTAACTAAGTCCTATCCTGGTTTTAACCGGGTCATAAAACTTAGAAGTTGATTTAAATCTGTTGATCATTGTTCTTCTTAAAGAGCTCGAGATATGGATAAAAGTTAACACGAACTAAGTTTTCAAATTAAGTTCCTGGTTTTAACCGGGTCATAAAACTTAGAAGTTGATTTAAATCTGTTGATCGTTGTTCTTCTTAAAGAGCTCGAGATATGGATAAAAGTTAACACGAACTAAGTTTTCAAATTAAGTTCCTGGTTTTAACCGGGTCATAAAACTTAGAAGTTGATTTAAATCTATTGATCATTGTTCTTCTTAAAGAGCTCGAGATATGGATAAAATTTAACACGAACTAAGTTTTCAAACTAAGTTCCTGGTTTTAACCAGGTCATAAAACTTAGAAGTTGATTTAAATCTGTTGATCGTTGTTCTTCTTAAAGAGCTCGAGATATGGATAAAAGTTAACACGAACTAAGTTTTCAAATTAAGTTCCTGGTTTTAACCGGGTCATAAAACTTAGAAGTTGATTTAAATCTATTGATCGTTGTTCTCCTTCAAGAGCTCGAAATATGGGTTAAAGTTAACACGAACTAGGTTTTTCAATAAATTATAACCGAAATGCTTAAAAGCATAAAAGAGCGTAAATTAAAAACGTCAAAGCAAATTGTCTCGAGGTGAAAACACCTCATGCAAAGGTTACAAAAAAAAATATACTTGAAAATGTTTAAAGGCAACAGGGAAAGAACGCCCTAAGTTCCGTCAGATGGCCCCTTGGAGGTCGCTGTCTCACCCTGTTCCGCCGCGCCAGAGGCTTCCCCAGTCTCCGAAGGCGGTGCCTCTTTCTCAAGGCGAGCTTGGAACTTCACAAGCAAGCGCGCCCAAAGGCTCGGTGACATGAAGGAGAAGTCAGCCTCCGGATTGTAAGCCCAGCAGTGATAGAACAGATCCTGCATGGACTGCTCCGAAGTGGTCCATTCGGCCTCTAGGGCGACCTGGGCGGCCTGGATCTCAGTCTTCGCAGCCTCGAGGTCCGTCCGCGAGGTGGCAAGGGAGGTTTCGAGCTCCTGGACCTTCGAGAGGGCTTTCTCCAACTCGGCCTTTGCGGTCGCCAAGGCATCTTCAGTCGCCTTAGCCTCCTGAAGGGAAGCCTGATGCTCAGCTCTCATATCCTCGAGCTGAGTCTTGGCCCTGATGATGCTCTGGTGGAGAGCGACGACGCCCTGCGAGAAATGAAAGATAAAATTGCCTTAGAGGAAAAACAGGGCAAAGTGTAAGGGTAAGAGCTTTACAGAGAAAACAAGGCAACTTACCATTAGGGTCATACTCATTGAAGACTCCATCACCCCAACCAGGCTCATTGTCTCAATGGCCCGAAGTTCCTTCTCGGTGAACTTATAGATATGGTTGACGGCGTAGTTCGCCGACTCGTACATTGTCCCCTGGAAGGCCTCTGGGATCTTCTCCAGGTCCTGAGGATTGACTGGGATGCGCACATCGGAGGCCACCACGGCCGGAGTCCCGAGCTCCGTTCCTACGTCCTGAGTAGCGGCTGGAGCTCGCGAGGGTGGTGGAGGCATTTGGCCTGCTCCTGCGGCAGGAAGAATTGCTCCCATGTCCTGGGCAGCCGAGGTTTTCTCCTTCTCCTTTTCCGAAGACTTGGTGGAGGCCCCAGTGGCACTCCTGGACCCCCGGAGCCTTTTTAGTCTTGGCCCGGCCGAGGGGTTTCCCCCGAAGACTGCGCCTCGCAAGCTATCCTCGGGCTGAGACATCTCTTCTGTCAAAACAAAAACATGGTTAGTACAAGTTAGCAACCATACAGACAAGGACAAAGGGTTAAATATAAAAAGTGTGCGAATACTAAGGGAGCCCTACCCCCTGAGCTGGAAGAACCTAAGACGATTATTTCCCGAACTGGCGCAAGTTCTGGGTCTGGTTCTGACTCAGGGATAGATTCTTCTACATACTGCCTAAGCCCCGGAGTATAGATACCCCTCTGGAGTGATGGCCATGTGCATAGGTTGGTCCCATACTCCTCGAATAGGATCGACCTAAAGCCTAGGGTGTTATCTACTACTACGGTACCCCTAGGCCGGCTCTCTTGGTGATCCAGCACGAGCCGGTCGACACAATGGAGCAGGAGTGTGTTCAGGTCCGGATCGCTTCAGTGACGATGGACGAGCTGCCTAGGATTGAACCTAGCCAGCCGGGGGTCTGCAGTGGCCCTATCTAGACTCCTAAACAAGTAAGGGTTACCTTGGCCACAATGGAGCAGGAGTGTGTTCAGGTCCGGATCGCTTCAGTGACGATGGACGAGCTGCCTAGGATTGAACCTAGCCAGCCGGGGGTCTGCAGTGGCCCTATCTAGACTCCTAAACAAGTAAGGGTTACCTTGGCCAGAAGGACCCGCGGCTGCTTCGGATTGGATCCTCTCCTCGCCCATCCTCTGGGCGACCTCCAAGGTCCTCTTCCTGTTCCTCATGAGCGGAACTTCGTCGCCCTCGTCCTCGTCGTCTTCATCTCCCGCGACCTCCTCCACGATGATAGGTCTGGTGTCCCGAGCTGGGGGCGGCCCCCGGGCCTCTTTAGGTTCAGGGTCTGATTTGGAAAAATCAGCTTGCAGAACACCATCGTCTCGTCCATCACGAGCGCGCGATAATCCTTCTCACTGGGGGGCAAGCCCGCCAGTGTTTCGTATTGGGCCCCGAGGGTCACAGATCTCTCTGTCCTCGCGAAGATGGATGCAAGATTAGTCTGAGTCAAAATGGGGTACGGGAGGAGCTAAAATAACACTTAAAATGAGAGCTAAGGATGGGAGAAACTTACGAGGACGATTGAAATAGTGGTGCTCGCAGTTCCGGAAACCAGTTGACATGAAGAACTGGTCCTTAAAGTCATTGGGGTGGCTGGGCAGCTCGATGACCGCCGCCGTATTGGGAAACCGGGTTAAATAGTAGAACCCGTCACCTCGCCCTCGCTGGTCCGGGCTGGCTTTGAGGCAGAAGAAATATAAAATGTCTGCAGGAGTGGGGACCTCCCACTCGTGCTTCTGGAACAAATACCTCAACCCTACCAGCAGACGGTAGGAATTGGGGGGGAGCTGAAATGGGGCCAACCCCACATAGTTAAGGAAATCAGCAAAGTACTGATCCAGTGGAAGGAAGGCCCCTGCCTTAAAATGTTCACCACTCCAGGCCGCGAACGACTCGTCGAGCGACGCACAGCTCCGCTCGCCTTCTGAAGCAGGTTAGGCCACTACGGACGCTTTCCCCAGGGCGATGTTGTGGGAAAGGAAGATTTTGTTAATTTTCACCTTGTCGGTTATCTTCGAGACGATCCTTTCCGCCTCAAAGAAGGCATCAGGGGCCACCTTGACCTCCCTCTCCACTGCCAGCCCGAAGCGAGGGATCGGAGAGCTAGGCATCGCCGCCTTCCCTTTGTCCTGTTGGGAGGCCGAGCTGCTGACGTTCTTCTGTGGGAGATTTCTCTTTGGAGCCATCTGGTCGCCTAACGAACAAAAGAAAACATTTCAGAAAAGGCTATCCAAGCATGAGGAAAAAGCAATTATTATTTACACGAGCTGAGGTAAGCCCAGCCCGTGGAGAGTGGGACCACGCGGTTCGATGAACACGCGCCTGTGCTCCCAACCGATCCCCGATTACTCGGGATTCATGTGTCAGGAGGGTCAGGATAGAATTTGCCTTGGGGGGAAAGGTTCAGTAGGTAGAAAATTGCAGAACCGCTTGTGAGGCGTGTTCCCTAAGCTACCCGGTTTTGCACCCAGAATTCCCAAAACTCCTACCCAGAAATTTTCCCCAGAAAAAGCATCCTGAAACCCATACTCTAAAGCGATTTCCTACAACAAATATACCCTAACCTGAAAAGGCTGTCACCCTCCATATCCGCAAAACCCAGTAAACCCTTGCATGCGGCTACAGTAAATTTTTTTACCTAAGCTACAGTAACATATTTTCAAAACACATAGGGTCAAGAAACTTACAGTGTGTGGCTGGGAGGTAGACGAAGGTGTTGCGTTGGTAAGAGCTTCGTCGATGTAATAGCTTCCAAAGCTTCGGAGAAATCCGTGCGCCTAAGCTTCTTGAACGCTGAAAGTGGCAGTAGCAGGGTCGAGGGTTTCGTTCTTCTAGAGATATAGAGAGAAGAAGAAGATGAGCTTGAAGCTTGAAAATTTTCGAATGAAAGGGTGGCCCATGCGTAGGGTGGCCACCCCTTTTTATATGCGTAAAGGATCACGTGTAGAGGGCCGTTGGATGGCCCTGATAGGGGATCCGAGGCCCTCCACTCGAAATACGAAACGACGGCTGGGCATGGGCTAGGCCATTAAATGCAGTTCTCGTAAGACGTACCGTCACCACCCACGATGTTCCACGTATCAGACGCCTGCATAAAAAGTGGAATGCGAAGAGTTCATGGGGAAGTCCAAAAGCCCCTACTGTGGTCTTATATACAACGTGGTATACCACGAGCAGGAGCTTGGGGGCAGATGTACGCCCTGGTTTTCCCGCGGGCTGATTAGCAAGCCGAGCTACTGACTAATCGTAGTTATCTCATGAACTCCCCTCAGACCGGAGCTTCTGTCGTTAGCTCGAGGAAGTCCAAAGGGCTCGCCTCCATTGTCCAAGACTGGAGCAGGCCCCTTGGAGGCCGAAGGTTGAGTCCAGTATGCAGCTCGCGGTATGAGCTGGATATGGAGCTATGACCCCTTGAGAAGTAAACATACGCAAGGTAAACGTGCATATATCAGGTATCACGTGTCTGATATCCCCCTGACTTCTCGGACACGCAGCAGGAACGTGCGTGTTCAGACACCCACGATTGGGTTGGGCCGTGTGGCCCACTACTTCCTTACCTATTGATTTGACCACACTTATGTATCAGGTTTAGGAATTAATCATGAATGTCACAGAATTGATACGACAAGTAAGAAGGTCACGGGATGACCTCCCTACCAACTTCCAGGTGCCTTCTCCTATAAATATGGAGACCCTGGGAGTTGATAGGGGTTGGAAAAATAATCCCTTGTAAGAAATACTTTGTAACCAAATACTCAGTATAGATCAATAATATTGACTAGTGGAGTAGAAGGATTTTAACCTTCGAACCACTTAAAAACCGTGTCTTGAGTCACCCCTTTCGTCCTCTAAGATCATATATCTATTTCGGTTCACATTTAGCACTAATCCTCTTCTCTCCTTCTCTTAATTACCTGATTGGCGAAGAACCGCGTCAACAGAAACTAATGGCTAGAACCTTACCTCAAATTCAGGTTGTGATGCTCTTCAGTGGTAGACCACTCTCCCAAACTCCCAAGGCCTACTGCCCCAGCTAGAATCCTCAACAAGAGCTCAAAAATCACAAAGGAGATGAAGGAGGAAGAAGGTATGGGTAAGCTCTTGATCACACTCTGTTTTCTCTTCAATTCTACAGCTTAACTCAGTTTATATCTATCCTAGGGGTAAAAAGACTATTATACCCCTAGGTCAATTAAATATTTCTAAAGGCTCCCAAGGGAAAAATTGTCTTGTCCAACCTATCTCGTTAATCATAATTAACGCTCTCCAATTCCCGCTATTCTCGATAATCCCAAACACCAATAATTCATATCACATTACCCCTTAACTCCCGGTAACGCTCTAACCATTAAAATCACCCCGAGACTCATCCCGAGCCTCGGACTTAAACCTGTTATGACTAGACCGCTAATCAATAATCCAAGATCGTCTCATGCCGAATAGCTCGAACAAACCCACATTATAATGTGGTCTCAACAACATATCATTGACATACATACAATTATACCCTCAATGGGCCAAATTATCATCACACCCCTGTAATTAAAAATGTGGACCCACATGCATGCATTTAACATCATATTATAATATAATTCACATATACATGCATTTTATCAATTAATGGCATAATTAAACAAGTATGGCCCTCCCAGCCTATTATTCCCACCATTAAACCATATCAGAGATTTCAGGGCATTACATTAAATCCCTAGTTACACATATTTTGAGCTTATTGTGAATTTTTTTTTGTTCGACACTTATTTTGGGCTAAATTGAAACGTTGTTATTTATCTTTCGCTTGAATGTAACCATGAGAATATGAAAAATGATTGGAGGATGGACTGTAATGGGATTTATATTGAGAAATTTGTGTCAATAATAGAAGAAAATTTTAGAGAAAAAAAAAATATTGAAAATGAACTACACTCCAATTGAAAATACAAAGAAACAAGTTTGGGGGAGTGTAGTATCATTAGAAAAGAGAGATAATTGAGAATATATATATATATATATTAGTTTATGAATTTTCTCATAAAGTAAAACAAAAATTGGGAAAGTTGGGGAATGTTTTTGGGGTTTGCGAGTTGATACAAGATTGGTTTGTTTGGTTGTGTGCTTATGGTATACTTTAGCCTAAATGTTATTCTCATCTACCTTTACCTTAGCCATTCAATTATAAGCCTAACAATCCTATTGATTTGTTGAGCATGTGTTATCATATTAAGGGAGATTGATGAATTATGCAAGCATATGAAATACTCGGTTTTGATGGAATAATTTGGAAGATTTGACATGCATATGGTATTGTGATTGTGTGCTATTTATTTGTTGAGGCTGATTCGCATAACGAAGATTGAAGTTGATTATTGTTTTCTAGATTTATTCTTCATCTTAATTCTTTAGGTTATTTTCTATGAACAATTATCTTAATGATATGGTTATTATGTCTGATATGAACTAAATCCTCTTTCTATGGGTTAATGTAGTCACTTGAATTTCAATTTAATTTTATTATGATGTTTAATTGATACTTCTTCTTTATTCTATACTATATGATGTTTTCCTAATGCTAGTAAATACTTGATCAATATTTGCTTGATTTATGATTTTGATTCAAAAACTCGAAAGATGCGAATTAAATATGCTATCATTATATAGACATAGGTTACATATTGGACGAGAGTACCTGTATGACTTGTGTAACAATTAGGTTACCATTCTTAATGCATGCTGTGTGTTTAAGTTTCTCATAGAGATGTGGAAAACTTGCATATAGGTTGAAATCTTACATCTTGAACAAGAATAGGAATCAATTTTTGTTAACTTGGTATTAGAATAGGAAGAAGAGATTTATTACTGATTAGTAAAATTAATAGAATGAAAAGTTGATGAAATTAATTCCCTAGACTTTTTGTTATTGATTTTTATCCTTTGATTCATTGTTCTATTTACAATTATTTAAATTGTGTTCGTAGTTTAGAATTATTCATCTTAATTTTAATCACCAAATAGAAATTGAAAAGCAATTATTAGTAATTGGTTAATAGTCTTTGTGGGATGATATCTATTCTTACGGAATTTATTACTTGACACAACCACGTATACTTGCATGTGTATTTTAGCGGGCACTTTACTATATGGAAGACTTCAATGTCACTCGAGCACATCACATGCACCGTCCATGAGCCTTCAAAATGGAATAGATTTTGCTTTGGCATCGTCGATTAGGACACCCGTCATTTGGGTATTTGAAACATGTTTTCCTTGATTTATTTACGAACTCGTCCACTTTAGATTATAAACGTGAGACTTGTATTTTAGCAAAAATTCATCGAGTCCATTATCCCTTAAGTATGAATAAATCCAAATTTCCTTTTGCATTGATTCTTCTAATGTATACTGTCCTTCCCCAAATATTACTATGACTGGTTTTGATGGTTTGTGATATTTGTTGATGATTGTACTCAAATGACTTGGGATTACATGTTGAAACATAAAGATGAGGTTTTTCCTATTTTCAATCCTTTCATAAAATGATTCAAACTCAGTTCTCTGCTCAAATTTTCATATTTCAAACTGATAATGGTGGAGAGTATGTGAATCATCAGTTTGGTGATTATTTCCATCACCATGGACTAATTCATGAGACTTCATGCCCCCATACTTTGCAGCAAAATGGTATTGCAGAACGCAAGATTCTCCATATTCTTTAAACTGCTCGAGCTCTTTTACTTAGAGATGCTCAAGACGTAGTGGAAGAAAGCATATGCTCGCTGCTTAGAGTCGAAAAAGAGTTATGCGGATGCCAAGCAATGAGATGTGGAATTCAAGGTCGGATATCAAGTCTTATTAAGAATATCTCCAATTAAAGGAGTGAAGCAGTTCGGAAGAAAGGCAAACTTAGTCCCCGGTATATAGGTCCTTTTGAGATATTGGACAAGGTGGGACCAGTGGCATATAGATTAGCCCTACTGCCAGCTCTAGCAGACAACCACAATGTGTTTCACATCTCGATGTTGTGTAGATATGTGTCAGACCCATCCCATGTTTTCAAGTATGATACATTAGCACTTTAGAAAGACCTAAGTTATGAGGAATGACCGGTTCGCATCCTGGAGAAGGGAATAAAGGAATTGTGGTCTAAGAGTATTCCAATAGTCAAGGTCTTATGGAGTAATAGTACAGAACGGGAGGCAACATGGGAATTGGAGGAAGACATCCAAATACGGTATCCTAAATTATTTGGTAAGTAAATTTCGGGGACAAAATTATTTTCAGTAGGGGAGAATTGTAGCGTCTCGAAATTTTACTTAGTTAGATAGTAGTAGCTTGTGTTGTAGTATTTTAGTTTTTGTGGTTATTGGTTCAAGCTAGAAATTATTTGGTAACTCATTGAGATAGTTATGGATTTTATAAGTTTAACCTATAGTTTAGAAATATTTATTTTATCATGAGGTTTGATTATTGAAATTGGTCCTAGAAATATTATTTATTATAACATAAGCTTTAGATAGAATAATTAAGGATGTGACATTTGTCACATGTATGTTTATTAAGGATTTTAGTTGAATAAATTAATCAAGGATAAACCTAGGAAGTCTAGAACCTTCCCTCAGATGTTAGGATCTCGTATTACTCAGTCAAAGTGGTTTAAAAAACTTTAAGTGTACTAAAAGTGTGCAAAAATGTGGTTTAATATATCAGCGTAAGCCGATATATCGCAGCTATAGGGGCTGATATATCGACTATGTTGATACGGAAAACATATTGACTTCACACGAACGAAACCACAAAGCCTCGGGAATATAGGGCAGACGATATATCAGATCCACCTGCATGTTTTGAAACTCGGTGCAATCCGAGCTAGAAACAACCCTCAACAACTCGGACTTGATCTTGAACGATTTTGACCGAGTTCTAGGCATCTGTTGAGCAGCAAACTTCATTTTTATTCATTTATTTATTGATTTTAAAAGGAGTTAGTTTCACTCATTGAACTCTATAAATAGGACCCTTCACTCAGCCATTTGCATCATCTTTCAAACACTTTTCAGAGCCTCCAAGTTTCTAAATTTGTTATAGAGAGAAACACTAAGGTTTTGGGGCTGAAAGCTTTCAAATCTAAGCTTTTCTAAACACTTGGGAAGTAAGCTAGAGTGTGATTTCGATATTGAGGTGTAGATCGAAGTTCTAAGCTATCTAAGGTTCTCTTGATCCTCAAGTTTAGTTCATTACAGTTCCTCTTATTCTTTTCTTTTACCTCAAATCCTAATTTATAATGGCTTTTGGTTAGGTGCTTGATTTATTTGAAAGTTAAGGTTTTTGGTAAGTTTTTATCTTGATGGTTTAGATCTTCTTTTCTTTAGGAAACTTATGGTTTTACTATTTGGTTTGAGGAGTTTCCAATCCCGCACTTGTCTCCAATACCCTGGATTTGGTAAAGAAAATAAGTTATATTTTATGTTATATGTTTATATGATATGTGCTTTGTGTATGTATGTATGTTGTTTTTATGTCTTTTAGTCTCTTGGGAAATATGGTTGCTTAGATAGGAAATAAGCAAATCCCGAGATTTTTATCATTATCGTAGACTATAGTTGTGTCTAAACCTACCTCTAAATAGTAGCAAGAAGACTATAGATGGTTTCCATCACATACTGCGGTAATGAGTTAATGGCCATTAATATTGTAGTCCATTTTTATGTTTTATGTTTTTACGTCTTATGTTTTATGTTATGCTTTAGTAGGTTTTCCTTACTGGGGATTAGACTTATTCCTTTTTATTTATATTGTACAGGTAAATGAACATGGAAGGCGGGAGGGATCCTAGGTGGCTTTGGCATGTGTATTGGGAGAGGACTAAAGGAATGGACCGATGGAATCGATCGAGGATGACGTTGACATTTGAGTCTTTTATTTATGTATTTATGATTTCTGCATTTAGTATTTGAACAATTAAAATAAAGGTTTAATTTTCTTTATGACTTTATGTATAAACAATGGGATCCCGTATTTTGGATTTTCTATAATAAAGTCTATTATTTTGTGTATACATCCAAAAGATAGTAGTATGTCTTAGTAGTTTTTAAAGATTCGAGGTCTTTTAGTTAGTCGGGTCTTTACAGTGGTCTAGAGGAGAGCCCTTGGGCTCTTTTACTTGAGGCGGGTTGCGACTCTTTTTCCTTGGGATGTGGCACTTGAAGGGCTTTTGAGCCCCGAGAAGGTTTTGAGTGCGGGAACTCAAAACGAAGGGCTCAGGATCGATTCTACTACCCGCTTTAGTAGAATTCGACGTTTTGGAGGCTAGGACTCTGTTTGGATGCCTTTATTCGATCGTTATTGAAAGAATTATATATTATGGTTGTGACTAGGTTATCGCTAGGGCCTTAAAACCAGGATCGTGCTCGAGGGTCGTTCTTATTATATATTGCACTCGGACATGAGGTAAGAAAACTACACCCAATACGTGATATATAGGGCTTGACCCGGTTGTTAAATGTGACTATGAATAGGGCTCGGGCCCCTGAGAATGAACGTGATTAAGGTTATGTTTGTGCTTGTTGATTAAGCATGCTTGAATGCTATGTGTCTGGATAATTGTTTAATGACTGTTTGCATTGTCTGCATAATTAGGGCTCGACCCCATAAAGGAACATGGTTATTACTGTGTCTGTAATTAATTGGCTAAAATATATGATTAATATGTATGCATACTTGTATCGTCTGAAGTATGCTTATCTGTATATGTATCTGTTTGTCTGGTTATCTGAATATCTGGTAAAGGCCTTGACTTATTAGTTAAGGGCGGTAATAGCACGCTCTGCGTTGGTTGAGAGGCTTAGGCCTAATCAAGTACATACTATTACATTGTCCGAACCTATGGTCGTTTGGAAAACAAAGAGCTTGGCTAGCTCTATGACTAGTTACTTAGAGCTAGGGCTAAGGGCCCCAGGTGATTCTATTGTCATCTATTCAAGGCAGCAAGCCCCAAAATGATCCTATGATCATTTAATTGTAATTGTATGCATGCATGAGTAGGTTATTACTACTGGGCATGCTAGATATGCCTCTGGAATATGTATTTACTGTTCATTCACATGTTTAAGTTTTCTTGCTGAGCCTTGGCTCACGGGTGCTATGTGTTGCAGGTAAGAAGAAAAGGCAGCTGGACTAGCCATGAGTTGGAGAGCTTCGGTGGCAGTGTGTACATATGTGGCTACTCGACCACCACAGCCAGGGTTATCTTGGAGGAACTAAGGTTGTAACCCTTATTTTGCCGCTTGGGTCGGCTGGTTGTAACTTTTTAACTGTAATAACCCTTTTAAACATCTATTTATGTAATTTTGGGATCCCATGTATGAACGTAATTATTTTAAATGGAAATTCAATGTTTCGTTTTGACCAAAATTTTTAACACTAACCCTTGTCACTAACCTTAGTTACACGTTTATAACCAAGGGACTTGATTAGCAAGTCTGGCACTATTTGAAGTACACAGAGTAACGGTCCTGGATTAAGAGGACGTTATAGGGGGATTCTATTATTATTATTATTATTATTATTATTATTATTATTATTATTATTACATTTTGGGACCTATGGGGTTCAGGCTTCTCATCTAAATTAGACTCATGCACGGCCTGCCTAACACCTGGGGAAAAAACACCCTGATGGAGGGAAGGCCACAACAAAAGGCTTGTACCATATTCCTCAAAAATGGTGGATCTAAAATGAAGGGTGATATTTACCACTACGGTACACTGGGGGTAGCTATGGTCGTAGCATACAACCAATTATCCACACACTGAAGGAAGGTCACGGTCAGGTCTGCATCAACCGGATGTTGACTCACAAGTTGCCTGAGGTTGAATCAAACTAGCCTAAAACTTGTAGGAGCTCGGTTTAATTATCTATATGGGTTACCTTGGCTGGAGGTGCCGACTGCTGCCCCTGATTCAGCTCGACCTTGGTCAGGATATTGTCCATCTTCAGAGACATTTCTTTTGCGCACTATTTGTAGTGTCCCAAAATTTTACTTAATTAGATAGTATTATTTTGTAGTATGTTAGTTTCCGTGGATTTTGGTTCAAGACGGGACTTAGTTGGAAACTCATAGCAATAGTTATGGATTTTATAAGTTTAACCTATAGTTTAGAAATATCAATTATAACATAAGGTTTGATTAATATTGTTGATCCTAGAAATATATTTATTATAACCTAAGGTTTAGATAGAATTAATAAGAGCATGACACTTGTCATAATCATGTTTATTAAGGATTTAAGTATTTTTGATGAATAGTTTAAATAAAAGAAAGATCTAGAAGTTCTAGAACCTTCCAGTAGTTGTTAGGATCACGTTTTGACTCAGTCAAAGTTGTTTAATCAATTCAAAATATGGTGAAAAAGTGCAAATACGTGTTAGATATATCAACATATGCCGATATATCGCCTACGGGAGACACAGGAAACACGTCAACTTCGTACGAATGAACGAACGGGGCTCGGGATATAGGTTTAGATGATATATTGCCCAGGGTAGGCAATATATCACCCAGGGTAGGCGATATATCACCCTGGCACACATTTTTATAGCTTGAGGTATTAAATTTTTAAAAACAACCTTAACCACTTGGACCTGCCTTTGAACGATTTTGACCGAGTTCTGGGTATCAAATGAACGATTGAACGAAAATTCAAATCTTTTTCATTTTATGTTCATTTATTTAATAAAATTAAAAATGGTTAGTTTCACTCCTTGAATTCTATAAATAGGACCTAGTACTCAACCATTTCACTCATCATTCAAGCATTGTTCAGAGCCTCCAAGCTGCTAAGATTACTATAGAGAGAAACACTGGGGTTTTGGGATAAAAGCTTTTCCAATCTAAGCTTTTCTGAACACTTGGGAAGTAAGATATAGAGTTATTTTGGTATCGAGGTATAGATCAAGTCATAAGATCATTCAAGGTATTCCTATTCTTAAGTTCAAATCTTCATAGTTCTTTTATTTCATTTTCTTTCAGATCCTAACTCTTGTTTATGATTCTTGGTTAGGTGTATAAGCTTCTTGAAACTTAAGGTTCTTTTTGGTAAGTTTCTTCTTTGATGGTTTAATTCTCTTTTTCATCCCTTTTCTTTAGAAACTCATGGTTATACTGTTGATTTTAGGAGTGTTCCAAATCCCGTTGTAGTCTCCATATCCCGGTTTTTGGTAAGGAAAATAAGATAGATTATATGTGTTTATATGTTTTGATATGTTTTATGCTATGATATGTGCTTTGAATATGTGTATAAATATGTTTTGTAGTCACTTGGGGCTTATAGTTAATTAGATAGCAAACCCCAAGAATTTTTATCATTATCGTAGTTTAGAGTTATGATTTACCCTACCTCGATTAGTAGATAGAGGACCTAGATGGGCTATCATATACTACCTTGTGATCTAACCTACCTCGATTAGTAGACTGAGGACCTAGATTGTTTTATCATATGTTACTATAATGAGTTAATGGCCATTAATATTGTAGTCCTATATGATTATAGTCATATGTTTTATAGTATATGTTTATGATATAGTCTTATGTTTATGATTTATGATATATGTTGTTAGTAGATTTTCCTTGCTGGGCATTAGGCTCATTCCTTTATTTTTAGCTTGATGCAGGAAAATGAACATGGAAGGCTGGAAAGATTCGTGGAAGCTTAGCATATGTGTTAAGGATGAATGGACTGCTGGAAGATCGAGGATGACGTTGTTTTTAAGTCTTTTGATTTATATTTCTATGTATTTCTGCACTTAGTTTTTAACAATTGATTTAAGTTTATGTTTTATGTTTTTATGTACTAAACAATGGGTACCCATACCGTATTTTATATTTCATACTTTGCTTTGTATTTGGCATAATATTTTGGGTTTTAAATAAAGTTTTGTTATTTTTTTATATCTGTATTCAAGTTAGTAGCTATGTCTTAGTAGTTTTTAATGGTCCGAAGTCTAGAATTAGTCGGGGCATTACAGTTGGTATCAGAGCAACAATTCATATGCATGAAGTTCTCCTTGATAAACACGCACAAACTCTGAATCTAGCCGCCAATGTAAGTGTTTATGTTTATTATGTCTATGTCTACATTTATAGCTAACGTTTTAGCCATTATGTTTTCAGTTAAAAATTGATGGAGCCTTGACCTATCAGGGTATCCGAGCCATTAAGGCATTGAAAAGGATTAGAGAGCCAAGGAATACAGCAGGAGTCTTAGAAAGAATCACTCAGAGATTAATCTTATTCCACAAGGAGATAATTCATCTTCAGACTACTAAGCAAATTATGATGAGAGCTACAGAGAAACATGTCCTAGTAATTAGCCTTTTTAAAGATTTTCCTTCTGTAATTTCAACATTAGAAAAAATATGGGAGACTATAGATGATGATGATGATTTACTAGTAGCCATGAGATACTATTTTCTCATTCTTAGGTTCACCTCTAAGTTGGAATTTCAATTCACTAATGAACAAAAGCATAGAATCTTTATGAATCTTCCCCGATGTAATTTTGAGGCTCAAGATAATGATGATTATAAAGAAATAGATGATGACATGTTAGATGAAGGGTCAGACGTAGAAGATCTTGATTTTTAGATTTACCCTAGTTATGTTAGTTTAGTTTGTTTATTTATTTATTATTTATTATTTATTATTTTTGCATTTATAATTGTACTTAGTGAAAATATTTTTCCAGATGAATATTATTGTTATTTTTAAATGACATATATGAGTTTGATTTTTTTTTACAATCATAATAAATAATAAATTCAATAAATAATGACCAAGTTGGGTGAGGGTGGATACAAATCAATGGACCAGGTTCTATATTAAGAGTATAGGGGGCGATAGTAGTGGGAACGTTTTTACTAATCCTAGCCCTCCCTCAATATGGTTAACTTTGGAACAGCGACGAGTTTCGAGCCTGAGAATTAAGTCATATAGGATGATTAGAAACAGACTTAGAAAATAATAAATATGGCTGATTTTCTAAGTATAGAAACTCATCCTAATTATAAAGAAGGCTTACATAATTCTTCATAAGAAATCATAACTAATAGGTCCGAGTTATGTTTGCTTAGACTAAGATTTTCCTTAGAGCCTATAAGGGTAAGTTCTAACACGCTTTTTCTCGACTTTTAAAACTTTGCTAAAGATGTCGCTCAGAAGATCTGCACGCACAACCGGCAATGCCTCCAATGCCGCCAATGAGACTAATGAAGCCCCTCCAGTCCGAAGAAGGGGAACGCGTGCTACCAATACTGCTGCTAATAAAAGTACACTGCCTCCGGTTGACAACACTGCTGAAATTGTCTGACTACGGCAACAAGTGGAAGAATTGCTGCAGCAACAACGACAACAGGCTCAGCCACAACCATAGAGTCAGACTCAGCCTCAGCCTCAACTGCAACCACAGCCTCAGCAAATGGCTCAAGCACCCCAACAAGTAGGTCCTTATGGGGGATGGCTAATGGCGAACTATGCGCCTTACCCAGCTCAGTACATGGAGCCAATCTACTAGCGGTTTCATAAGCAACACGCTCCAAACTTTGAAGGGACAACAGATCCCTTTGAGGCACAAGAATGGCTCAGGAATGTAGAGCCAATCCTAGCACACAAGAACCTCGGCAACGCAGATCGCATATCCTGCATTTCGTCTCTTTTGAAAAAGGATGCTAGAATCTGGTGGGATTTAGTATAACAGACTCATGACGTCGCCACCATGATATGGACTAGATTTGTGGAGCTCTTTCACAAGAAGTACTATAACTCGGCATTCATCGCTACAAGGGTAGAAGAGTTCACCAGTCTGAAGCAGGGAAAGTTTGTAGAGTATGCTCAACAATTCGACCGACTTGCCATGTTTGCACCATAGTTGGTCCCAACCGAATTTTTGAGGGTCACCAAGTTCGTTAGAGGAATCAGACCAAAGATTGAGCTAGGAGTCAAGCTAGCAAATCTGGAACCACTTCTTATGCCGATGCTCTAGAAACGACTATAGAGATGGAGAGGCTTCAGGCGAATGTTAGTAAGGAGGAGGCCAACAAGCCTGAACCTAAGCAGCAGAATCAACCTCAGAATGGTCTGAACCACCACAACAAAAATCATCAACATAGCAACAATAATGGCCAGAAGAGAAGGCATCCCGATAGTAAGCAAATGGATGGTGATAAAAGAGCACGGGCTAATAATGAGGCAATAGGTCGGGTTATGTAGAATACCCGCAGTGCTCCAAATGCCAAAAGAAACATCTTGGGGAGTGTCGTGCAAACACCAAGGGATGTTACAATTGTTTCCGGGAAGGTCATCGGAAGAAAGAATGTCCACAACTCAAGCAAGAAGAAAAAAGGGACAATAAGATGGTTCCAGCCAGAGTCTTTTCCTTGACCCAGGGAGAAGCCGAAGCTAGCAACAAAGTAGTCACAGGTCAAATTCCTATCCTCGATAAAATATGTTCAGTATTATTTGATTCAGGAGCAACACACTCGTATATCTTGTTAGGAATGATAGAGAAATTAGACAAACCTTGTGGAAGATTTAGAACTAGGTTTGTGACAGAATTGCCTTCGGGCGAAGTAGTCCTATCATCACCGATAGTACGAGGCGTGCCGATCAAAATTGAGGACGTAGAACAAGAAGGAAATCTGATAGAACTAGAAATCAAAGGCTTCAACATAATATTGGGCATGGATTGGTTAGCAAGGCATGGCGCAACCATCGACTGTAGACGCAAGAAAGTGATGTTCGCAACTCCTAACGGTCAGAGACTATGTTTTATGGGAAAGGTTTCAGGACTACGAACACCACTTATCTCATCTCTCAAAGCTCAAAGGATGATAGAGAAAGGATGTGACACATTCTTAGCAAGCGTCACGGATGTGGCAAAGGAAACACCACTAAAGGTTGGAGACATCCACATCATAAAGGAATTCCTAGAAGTATTTCCTGATGACTTACCACGGTTGCCGCCTACTTGGGAAATTGACTTAACAATCAAACTAGTACCGAGAACCCAGCCTATCTCAAAGGCACCATACCGGATGGCACCTACCAAACTCATGGAGTTGAAGACGTAGCTACAAGAACTCTTAGACTTGGGTTTCATTAGACCAAGCCATTCGCCATGGGGAGCACCGGTTCTATTTGTGAAGAAGAAGGACGGAAGCATGCGGATGTGTATAGATTACCGCGAGTTGAGTAAGGTGACAATTAAGAATACGTACCCGCTACCCCAGATTGACGACTTGTTTGATCAACTCCGAGGAGCGACCGTGTTTTCAAAGATTGATCCACGGTCTGAGTATCACCAGCTCAAGGTACGGGAAGGGGATATTCCTAAGACAACTTTTAGAACTCGATATGGACATTATGAGTATTTACTTATGTCTTTTGGTCTTACCAACGCTCCAGCCGCATTTATGGATTTAATGAATAGGGTCTTCAAGGATTACTTGGAAAAATTCGTCATAGTATTCATTGACGATGTTTTGGTGTACTCCAAGGATGAAGTCGAGCACGAGGAACATTTAAGAATGACCATGTTGTGATTGAAGGAGCATCAACTTTACGCGAAGTTCAAGAAGTGTGAATTTTGGCTGTCACAAGTAGCGTTCCTCGACCATATAGTATCCAAAGATGAAGTTGCTATAGACCCAGCTAAGGTAGAGGCTGTGAAGGATTGGCCAAGACCTAAAAATGCGTCAGAGGTTAGAAGTTTTCTCAGGCTAGCAGGCTATTATCGGAGGTTTGTCTAGGGTTTTTCTAAGATAGCCACTCCGCTTAACAACCTGACCCAAAAACAGCAGAGGTTCAACTGGACGGATAGATATGAAGAGAGCTTCCAGTTACTCAAAGATAAGATATGCTTTGCACTAGTACTTTGTGTACCGACACCCAACGACAAGTTTGTAGTATATTGTGATGCGTCGAAGTAAGGTTTGGGTTGTGTGCTGGTGCAGAATGACAAAGTGATAGCCTACGCCTTAAGGCAGCTGAAGGAATACGAGCAACGCTATCCAACGAACGATATAGAGTTGGTAGCGGTGGTCTTCGCATTGAAAATTTGGCGTCATTATCTTTATGGAGAGCGATGTGATATTTATACGAACCAAAAGAGCTTAAAGTATTTCTTCAAACAAAAGGAGCTCAACATGAGGTAGCGCAGGTGGTTAGATCTAGTAAAGGATTATGACTGCAAAATCCTATACCACCCGGGAAAAGCAAACGTAGTTGCTGATGTGCTAAGTAGGAAGAGTTACGGGAATCTAGCAGCAATATCCAGAATAGAAAAGCTGCTACAGCAAGAGCTGATCAATGCCATAATAGAAATAGTCATTGGTAAACTGGCTAACTTGTCCATCCAGTCTAGTCTGTTAGAAGATATACGGATCGGGAAAGGGCATGATGGCACGTTAGTATCTCACATAGTTGCAGTCAAAGAAGGCAAGGCCACAAATTTCTCTTTATCAGAACAGGGGTTCTTGATATATAAAGTTCGGGTATGCGTGCCGAATGACTATGGAATTAAGATTAATATTTTAGAAGAGGCACACAATACCCCATACTCAGTTCACCCAGGGTCGACCAAGATGACACACGACCTTAAGGCATTGTATTGGTGGCCAGGAATGAAGAAAGACGTAGTAGAATATGTGTCTAAATGCTTAGTATGCCAGCAAGTTAAAGCAGAACACCAGCGGCCTGTAGGCTTATTGCAACCGCTTAGTATCCCAGAATGGAAGTGGGAAGATATAGCCATGGACTTCGTGATAGGACTACCACGAACAAATAAGCAGCATGACTCGACTTAGGTAATGGTAGATAGACTAACCAAGTTAGCTCACTTCCTGCCTGTCAAGACTACGTACACAATAGACCAGTACGCAGACATTTATGTTCAAGAAATAGTACGACTGCATGGATCCCTAAGACCATAGTATCTGATAGAGGATCGGTGTTTACATCGAGATTTTGGGGAAGCTTGCAACAAGCCATGGGTACCAATTTAAGTCTTAGTACGACATTTCATCCTCAAACCGATGGTCAGTCTGAGCGTACCATACATATTTTAGAGGATATGTTGCGCGCTTGTGTACTTGACTTCAGAGGATCATGGAGTAAGTATTTGCCGCTGATAGAATTCTCCTACAACAATAGCTACCAGTCAACGGTCGGGATGGCACCCTATGAGTTACTTTATGGAAAGAGGTGTCGATCACCGTTACATTGGGACGAGGTAGGAGAAAGACAACTTCTTGGACCCGAAGTTTTTAGAAAGGTTCAGGATGCAGTGGCGCTGATTAGAAAGCGTATGCTCGCTGCTCAAAGAAATCAGAAAAGTTATGCGAATGCCAAGCGGCGTGATGTGGAATTCAAAGTTGGAGATCAAGTCTTCTTAAAGATATCTCCTATGAAAGGAGTGGAGCGGTTTGGGAAGAAAGGCAAGCTTAGTCCTCGGTTTATAGGTCCTTTTGAGATATTGGACAAGGTAGGAACAGTTGCATATAGATTAGCCTTACCGCAAACTCTAGTAGATAGCCACAATGTGTTTCACATATCGATGTTGCGTAAATATGTGTCAGACCCATCTCACGTCCTCAAGTACGATATGATAACACTCCAGAAAGACTTGAGTTACGAGGAACGACCGGTTAGCATCCTAGATAGAGGGATGAAGGAATTACGGTCTAAGAGTATTCCTATAGTCAAGGTCCTATGGAGTAATAGTTCTGAATGAGAGGCAACGTGGGAGTTGTAGGGAGACATGATGGCACGGTATTCAGAATTTTTTGGTAAGTAAATTGTGGGAACGAAATTCTTTTAAGTAGGGGAGAATTGTAGTGTCCCAGAATTTTACTTAGCTAGATAGTAGTAGTAGTAGTATCTAGTATTAGTTTGTTGTATGTTAGTTTCCGTGGATTTTGGTTCAAGCTGGGAATTAGTTGGAAACTCATAGCAACAGTTATGAATTTTATAAGTTTAACCTATAGTTTAGAAATATTAATTATAACATAAGGTTTGATTAATATTGCTGATCCTAGAAATATATTTATTATAACCTAAGGTTTAGATAGAATTAATAAGAGCATGACACTTGCCATAATCATGTTTATTAAGGATTTAAGTATTTTTGATGAATAATTTAAATAAAAGAAAGATCTAGATGCTCTTGAACCTTCCAGCAGTTGTTAGGATCACGTTTTGACTCTGTCAAAGCTGTTTAATCAATTCAAAATATGCTGAAAAAGTGCAAATACGTGTTTGATATATCAACGTATGTCGATATATCGCAGCTATAGCAGTCGATATATCACCTACGAGAGATACAGAAAACACGTCAACTTCGCACGAATGAATGAACGAGGCTCAAGATATAGGTCTAGGCGATATATCGCCCAGGGTAGGCGATATATCGCCCCTGGCACACATTTTTGAAAGCTTGAGGTTTTAAATTTTTAAAAATAGCCTTAACCACTTGGACCTGCCTTTGAACGATTTTGAGCGAGTTATGGGCATCTGTTGAACGAAAATTCAAATCTATTTAATTTTATATTCATTTATTTATTCAAATTAAAAAGGGTTAGTTTCACTCGTTAAACTCTATAAATAAGACCTAGTACTCAGCCATTTCACTCATCATTCAAGCATTGTTCAGCGCCTCCAAGCTGCTAAGATTACTATAAAGAGAAACACTTGGATTTTGGGATAAAAGCTTTTCCAATCTAAGCTTTTCTAAACACATGGGAAGTAAGATATAGAGTTATTTCAGTATCGAGGTATAGATCAAGTCATAAGATCATTGAAGGTATTCATGTTCTTAAGTTCAGATCTTCATAGTTCTTTTATTCCATTTTCTTTCAGATCCTAACTCTTGTTTATGATTCTTGGTTAGGTGTATAAGTTTCTTGAAACTTAAGGTTCTTTTTAGTAAGTTTCTTCTTTGATGGTTTAGTTTTCTTTTTTCTCTCATGGTTTTACTGTTGATTTTAGGAGTGTTCCAAATCCCGTTCTTGTCTCCATATCCCGATTTTTGGTAAGGAAAATGGGATAGATTATATGTGTTTATATGTTTTGATATGTTTCATGCTATGATATGTGCTTTGTATATATGTATAAATATGTTTTGTAGTCACTTGGGGCTTATAGTTGCTTAGATAGCAAACCCCAAGAATTTTTATCATTATCGTAGTTTAGAGTTATGATTTACCCTACCTCGATTAGTAGACAGAGGACCTAGATGGGTTATCATATACCACCTTGTAATATAACCTACCTTGATTAGTAGACTAAGGACCTAGATGGTTTTATGATTTATGATATATGTTGTTAGTAGATTTTCCTTGCTGGGCATTAGGCTCATTCTTTTCTTTTTAGCATGATGCAGGAAAATGAACATGGAATGCGGAAAAGATTCGTGGCAGCTTGGCATATGTGTTGAGGATGAATGGATTGAAACTGCTGGAAGATTGAGGATGACATTGTTTTTAAGTCTTTTGATTTATGTTTCTATGTATTTTCGCACATAGTTTTTAACAATTGATTTAAGTTTATATTTTATGTTTTTATGTACTAAACAATGGGTACCCATACCATATTTTATATTTCATACTTTCCTTTGTATTTGGCACAATATTTTGGATTTTAAATAAAGTTATCTTATTTTTTATATATCTATATTCAAGTTAGTAGCTATGTCTTACTAGTTTTTAATGGTCCGAAGTCTAGAATTAGTCGGGGCAGTACACTAGCTGTGCGACCTCCTTTTATTCTTCAACGTCTTCAATGGAAAGGATGAGTTCTTAAGGTGGATGGAGCTTGGGAGGAGGGAGCTCGGGGGGAGGACCTCGAGCTCTGATGGCCAGTATCTGATCTTTCCGAATCATTTTGTAGGTTGCCATGGTAGTGTCATTAACTACCATCTGGAAGTCCTTCTCCTTGGCAGGAATACGAGCCAACGTCTCATATTGGCGTGCAAGGGTAGTGTCTTATCTTTCCAGATCAATTTGCAGGCCACCATGGTAGTGTCTGACCACCCCGTTCTCTTATATATAGTTGCACAAAGTAACAACTAAATCAGAATATGTTAAAACTTGATTAAAAAAGAATTTAAGTACAAAGTTAAAGGAGATATTAAACTTACGAGGACGGTTTAAATGCCGATGGGTGCAGTTCTTGAACCCGTTTGACATGAAGAATTGATTCCTGTAGTTATTCGAGTGGCTGGGGAGGTTGATGACAGAGGCCGTATTGGGGAATCTGGCGAGGTAGCAGAAGCTATCACCTCGCCCCTTCTGTTCGGGGTTGGCTTTGAGGCAAAAGAATTACATGATGTCGGTTGGAGTGGGAACCTCCCACTTGTGCTTCAAGAATAGATATTTAAGCCTCTCCAAAAGCCAATACAAATTAGGGGGAAGCTGGAATAGTGCCATTTTGACCTAGTTCAAAAAATCTACGAAGTACTGGTCCAAAGGGAGAAAGGCACCTGCCTTCAAATGCTCGTCACTCCAAGCCCCGAAGTCATCCTGAAGTGGAGTGGAGCTCCGCTCTCCTTCCAGCAAAGGACGGACAACAAGACCCTCAGACCCCAATTTGATCCCGTGACTCAGCAAAATTTTATTCACCTTGCCTTGAGTCTTTATTCGGGATTCAATGCGCTCAACCTCAAAAATGGCGTTGGGGTCAACTACGATCTCCCTATCCATCACTAGGCCGAAGTGGGGAATAAGGGTCTCAGATGCAATCTACTTACCCTTACTCTTGCTTTGGGAAGAAGAGCTCGCGACTGACTTCTTCTGGTGGGCCATGATTTAGCTTGACTGGTGACAAAGCATCATGTTAGAGGCGATATAGATAAAACCTTGTTACAACGATAAAGGTATGGTGACCCGAGAGTTTAAATTCAATCTATTCAACTTAAGAGATATACGAGCTAAGATTTACCCTAGCAACAACGCGTGTGTTCACGCGCATTCAATATCCACGTACTGTAAACTTGGGAAATCCCTTGATACTTCGGGATCCGCGTGTCAGACACAATACCTTTTTGGAAAGCGGTTTAATGCAAAATCGCTCGAGAAATCGTAACCCTTAAGCTACCCAGAACTGAACCTATAAACCCTCAAATTTGTACACACATACTCAGACGGTCCTCTTTCAAAACCCAGAAAATTACCCATTTCTTTATACACATTATTTCTAATCAGACCTAGTACTATTGTTTTTGGCCTAACAAAAACCCATATTAAACTAAAAAATAACCGAAGTAAGAAATTATACTGGAAATTTTCATAAAACTTATTGAAAAATAAGAATATGAAATTTCAACTGGATATAGAGATACTTACAGATTAGATGTTCGGTCGAGGGAAGTGATGACAGCCCCAAAGATAGTAACCTCAAAGCTTCTGGAGAATGAGGGAACATCGAAGGTTTTGAAGGTGTTTTGAGAAGGAAAATGAAATTTTTTTAATGCAAAGGTGGTGAGGTTCAGGCTTGTTTCTCTTATTTATACGTAAACTTTGGGAACTCATCTGGGCCACCCGATTAGTTCAGCTTGGGATCCAAGGTCCTAGATTAAATAACCCTTGCGGCAACAAAAAGCTGACAGAACAGTTGTCACACCACTTGAAACCCTAATAGTTACCTATTACAAAATGACACGTGTTTCACACTCGAGTAGTGGGTGGGCACGATTTCATATAACAGAGGCCTAAAAGCCCTACTATGCGAGTCAGAGGTGACGTCATGCACGAGTAGGAGCTTATGGGGGGGGGGGGGGAGGGAATTTTGTACCCCAAAATAAATACGAACCGAACCATTCAGCACAGGGTACAACTAGTAGATAAGTGCATGGAGAAAGTGTACAGATAGAATATCTAGCTAAATCTGGAGTGAGAAGCTCGAGTTCAACTTGATAGCTTACAACAACCAGATAATCTTCAAATTGCCTCTTGCACTAACAACCTAGTTCGAGATGTGTGATGGCCAGATCGCCTTCTTTGGAACTTTGAACTTAGCTGGTGTCAGGATAGGTTAGTTCTGAGGCATTCAACTCGAAGGAAGTGACTAGCTCGCAGAAGCTTGGTCATGATGCACAGGGAAGGATCCCAAAAGACTTGGAGATTCCTTATACGATCATGCCCATATTTTATTACACATTTATTACCTGAGATAACAAATGTAAATTCCATAGGCAATCGTATCCCTATGTTGGGAGGTTATCTGAATTTATTATATACCATATTTATGTACGCGGTTACCCAAAGTTGTCCAGGAAAACCATCTATAAATACTAGGGGAATGGATAGAAAAAGGGATCGATTCTTGATATACAAAAACTCTGCTGAAAGTATCAAGAAAAATTTCACAAAGAGCCCTAAAGAGATTAATAAGATTGTCTCGTGGACTAGGTGAATTTTAACCACTGAACCATGTAAAAGTGTGAGTGGTTGTGATATCTTCCATTTGTTCAATCACGGTTTAGTAAAAAAGCGTAATATCTCTATTGTCAGATTTCGTAATCCATTGTTGGCAAAAAACTGCATCAACACAAGGTTTCAGTGAAATACATGGTTGCTTGAGGCATTGAACCAATTATTCCATTTGACAATATCGATAACACCTCAGACACCTCCACTTGAATCTTGATTTTCCCTCTTACATGCTTAGCACTGTTATGGCCATGTGATCATCCATTCGTGAACTATCTCGAGAGAGACTCCAAACTTCCCATGAGAGGTGACATCACCTATAATTTAACATAGGTGAATTTTGTAATGCCTTGGATAGCCAAGACTGTTACATTGTGTATTTTAAATAGTGATAGACTCACTAATCGAGTCATTTGGCCATAAACGTGCAACTAAACGTGATTAACCACTTATGGTTAAAATTTTTGGATGAAAGGAATAGTCATTTCATTAAAAAGTTAAGTTCGTATATGGGATGCCAAAATAAACATTTACAAAGTTGTTTACAGTTCCAAAAGGGTAATTAAAACTCAAAAGTTACAAACAGTCGACCTAAGCGGCAAAATAGGGTTTGACCCTAGTTCTTCTAAGAGACCCCAACCGTGGTGGTCGAGTAGCCGCATATGTACACGTCGCCACCAAAACTCTCCAACTCATGGCTGGTCTAGCTTCCCTTTCCCCTTACCTCACCATATAGCACCTGTGAGCCAGGACCCAGCAAGAAAACTCAAACATGCTCATAAGCAGTTAATAACATATTACATAATCATAATAAACATGTCTAGCAGTAATAACCCTATTCATATAAATGAGTACAACGTCATATCGGGGCCCGTTGCCCTAATTAACTGACTAATAAGTCATATTGAGGCCCAGTGCCCTAGGATATGGGACCATGGAGTCACCCCGGGGCCCATTGCCTTATCCTCTGTATAACCAGCCTTGGAGTTGGCCCAGCGTACCTAGCACTTTAATTTTCCAATGACCATTGGGTCGGACAAGCGTATGTCACGCTCCTGATTAGGCCTAATCATAACGACCAGTGCTCAGTGCGCTACTACCGCCCTTGACTTATAAGTCAATGCTTTTCAATCAGATAATGCAAATAAGCATACACCATTTAACAATTATACAAATACAGAGCATTCAAGCATGCTTATTCAAACACCACAGGCATAATCATAATCATGCACATTTAAAGGGGCCCGAGCTCTAACCATAAATATATCTCACAATTGGGCCAAGCTCTATTCACATATATCATGTATTGGGTGCAGTTTTCTTACCTCTGATGCAAGCATCGGATAGATTAAACGACCCTCGAGCACGATCCTACCCCGAGCCCTAGCAGTAACCTAGTCACAACCATAAGTAATATCCTCATTAAGATTCAATCCCAAAAACAAACTACGGGACAAATCCCATGCTCTCGGCACTTCCAATCCCACCCAACGGGGTGGTGGAACCATCCCCCGAGCCCCCAAAACATTCCCAAGCTCTAAAAATGGGGCTTGCTAAAGTTGGTATAGGGCAGGGGCACCCAACCAAGTCAGAGAGCCCCCTAGGACTTCTCATGAATAGCGCAGGGGCGCCCAACACAAGGGCAGGGGAGCCCTAACCTAAATAGAGAGCCCCAAGTCCTCCTCTGCATAGCGCAGGGCTGCTACCGTGTGAGCCCAGAAATGCATTTTCTCTGAATTCAAGCCATCAAAATCCACCCCAATTGCCAACCATAACCAGAAATGAGTTCCAAAACTAGTATAATTCAACCTAAGTAACACATGGACACCAAAAACTCACCCAAACTCCCACTAAAACTCAAAATCCAAACTTGAGCTTCAAAGCTCAAGAACACCTCAAGAACATAAGAGATTAATAGCAAAACAAAGAGAATTCTTACCTCAAAATGTTAGGTTTCAATACTAAGCTACCCCTTAGCCCAAATTCTAGCTTCAATATCCCAATTTTGAGCCCTTCTTCTTCAAAATTCAAAAACACCTCAAGTGCTATAAGAGAGAGAGAGAGTAGCAAGAGAGAGAATGTGTGAGGGCTGAGAGTGTTCTTTTTGGAGTCTACTAGGTTCTGGGTTGGCTGGGTAATTCTATCCCTTAGTCAAGAAATTACTAAAATACCCTTTGCCCCTTTAGCTTACTCTCTGATGCCCTCAAGGGCAAAACCGTCATTGACACCTTTTCCGCTAATCCCAATTAACGTCTCATGATTCCCGTTACTTCCAATATCCTCAAATAATTACCAAATAATTTCTCATTATCTGATCAACCTGATAACGTACTAAATTACCAAAATAACCCTAGGTTCACCCCGAGCCAAGTATTTAACCTCGTTATGACTAAATCGCTACTTTGCTCGCTAGGATCGTCTCATGTTGAACAACTCAAATATGTCCACATAATAATGTGGTCTCAATCAATATGACGCATATATATACAAGTATGCCATCAACAGGCCAAAATTACGAAAATGTCATTGTAATAAGAAACGGGCCCACATGCATGGTTAATACACCTAAACATGCAAATACAATCATATTATAATATAACTCACATAATAACGCAATTACATCAATTATTACCCTCCTAGTCCCCTAATCAGGGCACTAAGCCTTATTAGGGAACTTGGGACATTACAAATTCTTATAGCATCTATGTCTCATTTATAGATGCTTGATGCACTCAACTTAACTCCATTAAAAGCTTCTCAAGCTTAACCTTTTTTTCTAATGACAACCAACACTATACACTTGGACGAGACCTTAATTTTGGGTTATTGTTGCATATATGCACTTATAAATGATTTTTTTCTACCCATTGAATTCTAGATTTGGTTTCCCTATTTTTGAGTTGGGTTGCCTTCATTGGTAAATTTTATTCTAAAAGTGTCAACCCCACCCCTTTTGTAGTAGAACTCACCAAGTCCTTTGTGAGGGGCTTTGTAAAGGGTTTTGCTAAATTCTCACTAGATCTCACATAAGGTATAGAGATGATTCCATCTTGAATCAATTGTCTCACATAATCATGTCTAAGACTAATATGTCTAGACTTCTCATTGTATACACTATTGTAATCTCTAGCTAGTGTTGTTTGAATACCACAATGGATTAAGATAGTTGACACTTTCTCATTTATGATGGGGATGCCCAACATGAGATCCTTTGATCATTTGGCCTTTTTTTGTGGTAGCCACTAGAGCTATGAACTCAGATTCCATGGTTAAGTGTGAAATGCAATTTTTTTTCTTTGAGCTCCAAAAAACCGAACCACCTTCTAGTGTGAATACCCAACCGGTTATGGAGAGATTATCTTCTACACTTGTTATTCAACTTGCGTTAGAGTACCCTTCAAGTACCCTAGGAAACTTTGAATAGTGAAGACTAAGGTTCTTGGTCCTTTTATGGTATCCTAGAACTATCTCAATAGTCGTCCAATGTTGGATACTTGGATTGCTAATAAACCTACGTTGTTTACTCACCGCAAATGCAATATCTGCTATTGTACAATGCGTGGCATATATTAAACTTCGTATTGCACGTGCATACTCTAATTGAGCCACCATTCTTCATTCATTTTTTTCAAGGTTTACACTTGTATCGAATAGTGTATTTGATTCCTTGATTTTAAGATGACTTTTCAATCACTTTGTCTACATAGTGTGTTGACATAAGATATAGCCCCCACTATTTCTTTTAGCTTTGATACCTAAGATGGTATCGACATCTTCAAGGTCCTTCATTTGAAATGTGGAAGAAAGAAACTTCTTATCATCTAAGAAGCCTTTCATGTCATTGCTTATAATCAACATATATATATAGACATACTAAGATTATAGTTTTATCACAAGTCTTAGAATATAAGCACTTGTCTCAATTGTTATACCTAAACCCATTAGAAACAATGGCTTGGTCAAATTTCTCATGCCATTGTTTTGGGGCTTGTTTCAAACCATATAATGATTTCACAAGCTTGTACACTTTATGTTCATTTCCTCTTAGAAAGAAACCCTCTAATTGTTGCATATAGACCTCCTCATCAAGGTCTCCATTTAGAAAAGTCCTCTTGACATCTATTTGATGAACATAGAGGTCATATATTTATGATAATGCAAACAAAACTCCAATTGAGATTGTCCTAGCAATTGGTGCATAAGTGTCAAAATTATTAATCCCTTCTTTTTGTTTAAAACCCTTGGCTACTAGCCTAGACTTGAATGTTTGTAGGGTACCATCGGTGTGATATTTTATGTGAAATACCCACTTACACCCAATTGGTTTAGAGCATTGTGGAAGGTCAACCAATTCTCAAGTGTGGTTAGCCATTATTGAATCTATTTCACCGTGTATTACCTATCTCCAAAAAGTGAAGTCTCTTGAAGACATAGCTTCTTGATAGTTCTTAGGATCATCCTCTACTTGAAGAACCATAGGAATTTTCCTGATGAATTCTTCAAGGTTTCCTTCTACTAGGTACAAAAAATCAACTTGAGAACAAGTCTCACTTGATCCTAACTCTTTAAGTCGTTGGCTTCTTCTAGGCATTTTTAGTTGCTCAACAACCTTTGAAGATGCCTCTTTTGGATATTCTTCTATCACAATGGTTTCTTAAGAATTATTCTCTCCATGTAATAAATTGTAACGACCCAATATCACTAACAAGGCTTAAGGGCCTTGATTAGCATGGCTGGAGGGCATAATTGGTTTATGTATGATTATATGATATGCATGATTATATGGATATGTGAAATGCATGTTTATGAGTATTAGATATGCATGTGGGCCCTGTTTAGCTTATAAGGGCATATTTGTAATTTTGGCCCATTGAGGGCATAAATGTGAATATATATATATATGTGATATTAGTGCGAGACCACATTATTATGTGGATGTATTTGGATTATTCGATACGAGGCGATCCTAGTGAGCAATTAGCAAAAAGGTCACAATGGGAACGAATACTCGGCTCGGGGGAGCCTAGGGGTATTTTCGAGAATTTAGAATATATATTGGGAATTTTTAGAAATTGAGGAAAAATAATGGGTGATTAATTAGATGACGGGATTTAGGTGGTAAATATTAGGAACACTAGAAGAATTAGCGGGAATTGGGATCAAATGACTAATATACCTTTAGATTGATTAAAAGGCTTAGTTTTAATTGGAAGGGCAAAAGGGTCTTTTGGTTATTAGAAGATATACTTGATATACTCGGCTTTCTTTTAGATTATAGGAGAAAGTGGTAGAAGTAGTGAAGGAAAAGAAAGAAACAGAAAACACTTAGCTCACCCATCTTTCTCTCTCACGGTTTTCCCTCTCTCACTCTCCCTTGCGGACTTTGAAGCTAAGAATTCAAGAGGAGTTTAGGCTAGGCTTTGGGGCTGTGATCTTTGGAGTAATTGAAGGAGTTCAGCTGGAAATTTAGCTCCCAAGTTGAGGTAAGGTTTAAGGATTTTGAGTTTGTTGATTTTTTGTTGAGGTTAATTTCTGAGTTTGGATTTTGGATGGAAGTTTAAGGACTTAAGCTTGGGAATTGGAGGAATTAATGCTTGGAAGGGCACTGAAGGCAACCTAGGGTCAGATTCATCCAACTAAGGTAACAATTTCTTGCC
Organism: Humulus lupulus; assembly: GCF_963169125.1. Classification (NCBI taxonomy): domain Eukaryota; kingdom Viridiplantae; phylum Streptophyta; class Magnoliopsida; order Rosales; family Cannabaceae; genus Humulus; species Humulus lupulus. Next base: position 229,899,324 of record NC_084793.1, on the reverse strand, counting down.
TTAATTGTCTTGGGTTTCCTGGTTTTAGTTAGTGTTCTTGAGCTTTAAAGCTCAATTTTGATTTCTGTGTTTGATGAGGTTGTTAGCCAAGTTTTGGTGTTATTGGGTATTCTGGGTGAGCTATAGTGAGTTATGGGTTCAATTTTGAGTTTGGCTGAGGTTTGGGGAGGATTTTTGGATCTTTGGCTCAGGAGATGCGAAGGGAGAAGCCCAGAAAATTTGCATGTTTTGGTAGCAGCGCTGTAGCGCTAGGTTGGGAGTGCTACAGGGCTAGGCTGCGTTCTTGGGGGGCTGGAGTCTCTAACTCTAGTGCTGTAGCGCCCATCAGGTAGCGTTGTAGTGCTACTCAGCTTTCAGAACATGGTTTTTGGATAATTTTGAGGGTTTTTGCTTGGGGGCTCGGGGGACGGTTTCACCACTTCGTTTGGTAGAATTAGAGGTCCCGATAGCGTGAGTTTGGTCCCAGGATTGTCCTTTGGAATTTAAACTCATCGAAGTACCATTTATGGATTGTGACTAGGTGTACGCTAGGGCTCAGAATGGGATCATGCTCGAGGGTCGTTCATAGTAACTAAAGCACTCGAAATTAAAGGTAAGAAAACTGCACCCTTATGTGACTGTGTGGGACTGAGATTCCCTGTATTTGAAGGCATATGTTGTGTGATTGTGATATGCCATGTGAGCTTGAAATAAACGGCCTAAGAGTGCCGAAACTGATATTTCCGCACAGGACGCGGCTCGACCATTGGTAGCCAAGGACAGCTAAATAATCATTGAGCTCGGCTTAAGCGGGCCAGAGTCAGTGGGCTAAACACTGGGCTCGACCTAAGTGAGCCGAAGATAGTGGGTTAAATAGAGGGTTCGGCCTAAGGGCGTCGACCCTGAGTATTGTATGATGAATATTGATATGTTATCTTTGTTGTCAGTTGTTTATAGCTTGTTTAATATTGAGATGAATGGCTTATGAATAATTGATTGACCTCTCTGATTAGATGATTGTTATGGCATGCTAAATACCTAGTTAATAGATTTATGGATTATTTGATTGTCTGTATTGTTTATATGGTTTTCTTGCCGGGCCTTGGCTCACGGGTGCTACGTGGTGCAGGTAAAGGCAAGGGCAAGGTGGACCAATCTTGAGTTGGAGAGCTCTGGGGCAGAATGTACATAGTCAGCTGCTCGTCCGCCACGACCGAGGGATAGTGCAGGGACAGGAAAATTTGAAATGCGCATTTTTCCATTAGAGTGGCTTGTGGTTGTATATAACTTTGAAATTTTGTAAATTTTCCTTTAAAACCTGTTTTTGGGATCCCATGTATTAAACGTTTATTTAAATGAGAAAGTTCCCGTTTATGACCAAAATCTTTTAACCATAACCTGATTATGAGTTTAGAATCACATTTTCAACTAGATGACTTGATTAGCAAGTCTTGCACATTTATAATCACACTGTGTAACGGCCTTGGTAATCCAGGGTGTTACATAAATTCTCAAAGAATTCCACCTCTCTAGGTTCAACAATGGGATTTTTGCGGAAAAACCCCCTATTCTTTACGATTAGTGACACTCAACCCCATAATCAAATATTTTGGTAGCAATACCCCCTTTCATCACATATTTGTTGTGCTTGTAACATTTTGAATGTCAATTGCCATTTAGGACACTAAATTAGCATGCAATAGGTCCACATGTATGCACACATGGCATTATTTAATGATGCGTAAAAAATCAAATTTAAAACATATTTTTAAGAATAAAATTAAATACACATATTAAAATGAATAAAAATACAATATTAATACACATATTTTTATTAACATAATTAATTAAAAGCCCTAAATAGAAGCCCAAGCCCCGATCCTTTCAGAAAGAAAAAAACTAAGCCTAGCGATTTAGAAATGATCGTTTCTAAATAACTCATGTTGGGTTTTCTTCCTTTCCATATCTCATATGGAGAGATATTATTATTTTTTATAGGAGTTCAATGAAGTATATGACATGCCACAAGTAATGCTTCACCCCACAAATTATAATTCAACTTAGCGTGTAATAGCATAACATTTATCATTTCTACAAATGTTCTATACTTTCTTTCAGCTATACCTTTTTTTTTGTGAAGTGTGTGGAGTTGTACATTCATGTATAATGCCATGCTCTTCATAAAATACATTGAATTCATTATAAAAATATTCATCTCCCTTATCACTTCTAAGCACCTTAATCTTCTTATATAATATTTAGCTTTGTATATCTTAAATGCATCAAAAATTTCATCTTTACTTTCAAGTAGATATATATTTAAGAAATGCTTATTTCCACCTCTAGTTAACATGTCATTCCATTCACACAAGTCACTATGAATTAAGTCAAGCAAATTTGAACTTATAACGACGCGAGGATAAGGTTTCTTAACTACTTTAGACTTCATGCATAATTTACATTTATCAACATTGCTAACATCATAATTTATCATGCCACATCTAACAATTTTTTGTAATAGTACTATAACCTATATTAGAAAGTCTATTATGCCACAATGAAGGAGAGTTAGAATCAACAACATAGCAAGAATGGGATGAATTATCATTAGAAACATTTTTTTCAAGAGTATTTAACCATACCTTCAAATGAGTACACTTTCCCAACAAAGACCCTACCCTTTACAAAATTAGCTTGTTGGATTCAAGCACCGCTTATATACTTAGTTTGCTTAGTAAATCATCACTTACAAGGTTTCCATTCATCTCGGGCACATAGAAGACATTGGTGAGAACCACCTTCTTCCTGGATGTGAATATCAAGTTAATAGTGCTTTTGCCTTCTACCTTTGATCTCTTCTAATTTCCCATTTGTATTTCATGACCATCTTCAACCACATCAAAGGAGTGTCTTGTCATAAGATACATGAATGGTGGCACATGTATAATATCACCATCCCTTCTCCTTGTCTTTGATAACATTTATTTCACTTAGGGCAGCCACAATCTCATCATTGGTGACATTTACCGCCCTCATTTTAGTTCTTGCAGGACCTACATTCTCTAGCATAGTGGCCACCTTTGCCACATACAGAACAAGGCCCTTTGTTGGCCTTGAATTTCCATTTGTTCTTCCTGAGGCTAGAAAGTTATCACCTTTGTTGTTGTGCCTCTTTTTTTTTTTTGCTCAAGAAAGAAAGAACTTTATTGAACCAAAACAACTTACAACCACAAGCTCACAATGAGCTACCAAGAGAACAGATTACAAATTCTGAATGAAATCAAACATAAGCTTCTCTTTGGTCAAAAGTTTCTTCCTCACAGAGCTAATCATTCTAGCCTTCAAACAAGTTTTAATAAAAAAATCAACTTTTTGAACAGAAAAGGCAAAATGATCAAAAATACAAGAATTACGATTGAGCCAAATGAAGTAAACTGAGCAGCAAGAGTAGCGGCAGCAATCCTTTGCAACAACCCTTTTGATCTCCCATCCATCCAAGTAAGCCAATATGAGTACTTGGTAGGCCAAATGGCTGAACCAAGCCAACCGATGAACTGCTGCATAACTTTTTGGGAAAAAGCACAGTAAAAAAATAGGCGTGCATGAGTCTTGACTTCAATCTCACAAACAGGGCACAAGTTAGAATCAATTCGAACATGGAAATGCACCAAATTGTCCCAAGTAAGCAGGTGACCATGGACCGATTGCCACAAAATAAACATGTGCTTCAGAACAGAAAGATTACACCAAACAATATTAGCAAAGCTTACCTTTTCCCGCTGCAGCATCTGGTTATATAGAATACTCAGATTGAGTTTCCCTTTTGAAACCGAAGCCTCCAAATCAGCTAAAGACAAATAATATCTCAGCTTAATTAATTTCCGCCAATACTAGCTCACATCAATCTTTAAACTATACTCCCAAAAATTCTGACCTTTGAGGTAAAGATCATCTACCCAATTACCCCACAGCAGGTCTTGTTTAGAAGTAATCGCCCAAACATATTTAGCTAACAGAACTTTATTCCATCTAGAACCTTCCTCAAATCCAATACCTCCCAAGCTTTTCGGTAAACAAACTTGATCCCAAGATGTGAAGTGGAGTTTGGGGGAGAAGGAAATTGCTACACAGTCGATCAATTTCATGGATAACACTTTGGGGGAGAAGGAAAATGCTTATCCAATAAGTCCAGATGCCTAACAAAACAGAATGAATCAACTGAGCTCTTCCTGCAAAAGATAGATGACGACTAGAACAAGTATGAAGATGACTGTGAATCTTTTTAATAATCAAGCCACAATCATCAGCCTTCCATTTAGTAGGCCAAAGAGGGACACCTAGATAATTTAAGGGAAAAGAACCCTCCTCAATGTTGACACAGTCCAAGATACTCTTCTTATCCTCAGAGGTTACTCCACCAAAATATGTATGAGATTTAATCAAGTTGGCTGAAAGACCAGAGGCTTGACTAAAATTTTTAAATCCATCATGGAGGATTTGGACAGACTGAAGAGACCCTTTGCAAAATATTATGAGATCATCTGCAAAGCACAAGTTAACTAGTTTCAGCCGTTTACAAAGAGGATGAAACCTGAAATCCTTGTTATGAGAGGCTTGAATAAGAAGTCTAGTAAGATATTCCATGACTAAAACAAACAATAAGGGGGCGATAGGATCCCCTTGTCTTAGTCCTTTCCTCCCACTAAACTCCCCTTGCATCCTGCCATTCATCAAAAGAGAATAGGAAGTGCCCTTCAAACACACCATAATCCAATGGATAAACCGGCTAGGAAAACAATAAGCTTTCAGAAGATCCTCCAGAAAAAACCAATCAATTGTGTCATAAGCCTTGCTAAGATCAATCTTCAACACACTCCGAGGCAAAATATTTTTCCTAGTATAGCCTTTAATAAGGTCTTGGAAAATGAGAATATTATGAGCTAAAGAACGGTTCTTGATAAACGCTCATTAATTCTAGTTAACTAACACCGGCAGCACCTTAGCCAACCTCAAACATAGCATTTTCGAAATGCACTTATACAGAGTATTGCAACAAGCAATCGGCCCGTAATTCGCAGCTCTAGAGGGAGTCTCAACTTTAGGAATAAGGGATAGGATGGTGTTGTTCAATTCAGCAGGGAGCTCTCCGTGATAAAAAAAAAAAACTCAATATCGCATCAGCTATTTCATCCCTTATATCTTGCCACAAGACTTTGAAAAAGCCCAAACCATACCCATCAGGGCCAGGACTCTTAATAGAGTGAATACTGAATAATGACAACTTCACATCCTTCTTGGTAAACAGCTTTATTAATCCAAATTGTTGATCCAAATTCAAAGTTGCTCCATGAGTGAAACAGTCTTGCTGGACTTGAGTAGAGGCCGAACTAGGATTGCCCATAAAGCTTTTAAAATGGTTAATGAAATGAGCAACAACATCTTCATAATTATCAATGAGCTGACCTTTATCATCCATGAACGAAGTGATCCGATTGCCATCTTTCCTCTTCTTAAGACTGACGTGAAAATAGGAAGTATTCTCTTCTCCAAATCAAAGCCAAGTGATCTTACTCCTTTGCCTTATAAATCTTTCATACATTTTGGATTGAAGATAAAAATCTAGACAAGTAGCTTTTTCAGCATGTTGAAGCTCAGCGGGAGAAGGATTCTATTGAAGATTAAACTGAGCTTGTTGGTAATTCTCTTTAGCTGTTGAAAACAAGTGAGCAACATCACCAACCTTCACTTTATTAAATTTATGCAGAACATATTTAAGTCTATCCAATTTCCTTAAAATTCGCACTAAACCATAATTGTGCATCGGTTTAGACCAATTACTTAACATAGCATCTCTGAACTCCAAATTCTTAGCAAACATGTTATAGTATCTAAAAGGCTTGACCCCTGAAATATTGACAAGCATGGTTTTGATAATACAGTAGCAATGATCAGAAATGACATCCCAATTAATTAAGGCCTCAGTATTGGGAAAAGCATCAACCCAAGCTTCATTTTTGAACACCCTATCAAATTTTGTGATGAGAAGTTTGAGAGGGTTGGGGAATGTCTACCACATTTTCCATTAAAGTCTCTTCATTGGCCTCATTCTCACACATATCCCTATAGTGGGATTCCTCTTCAATTATCAAATGTTTGAGAATCTCTTCCAATGAGATTTCTTCATTCTTGTGGATAATTTTATTTCAACAGTCCCTCCAACTTTGTGGTAGCTTGGTAATGATAGCACCAACAAGGAATGCCTCGGCAATACAATTTTTAGGGTACTTAATTTACTGACAATAATTTGAAATTCGTGAATTTGAGGAAACAACGGTTTATCATAAAAAAAAAAATTAACTCCATATATTGAGTAATTACGAAATTTTTGGTACCTTCCACCTCCGCTTTGTACTAGTGTTGGTGTAGAGATTTTTGAGATTGGTTAATCATAAAGGTTAAGTAGTGCTACACAAGGTGGTGTAAAACATTTAACAGTTTTCACTTAAGTTGAAGTAAAAAATATGAGTTTTTGTTGTAGGCATTAATAATTGAAGTTTATGGGTCCAAAGTGATACAATAAGGTATCTAAGCTTACCCTAAAATTTTGGAATCATTTGGAGGTAATTAAGGGTGGTTTTGGGAACCCTGGGCAATGGGGAGGCAACATGTTGCAACCCAGGTGATGACATGTCGCCACAAGGCTTAAAACCTATTCCAAGATAGAGGACTAGCATCGTCTGTCAATGGAAAAAATGTCGCCTGTCTCAGGGTTTAAATTACATTTCTTGGCTCTAGAATGATATGTTTAAAATCTTTAATCCTATTTGTTAGACTTAATGATAGTGCCTACATTATAAAATAGTTCTTTTAGAGTTTTAAAGCATTGATTACTCTTTTCAACTCTCTCTCGAACCTCTCTTTCTCTAGCTCTTAAAGATCATAAGTTTTCTCCAAGAAATTCATCAAGAAAGTGGTTGTCTTGTGAATTTCAAAAGCTTGTTCAATCCCAATTCCTTTTCCTCTTAGAAAAAGCCTCAAGCATCAATGGTGGGCTATGAAATAGAGAATTTAGACCGCGATACTTCTCGTGTATGAGTATTATGGTGTTTCTTCCCAAACATTTAATAGACAAGTGGTGTTCTTCTTCTCGTCATATATTGGATTTCGGCTAACGGTTTGCACTTGTTTTCTTTTTGAATTTTATGGATCTTTATATTGTATGTTTCATCCTGAATCTATCTAGACTGGTGGTGTAATTTCATTCTCCCCCAACATTCAAATTCTCTATTTGCTTTTAGTTTCTTATTTTCTACAACACCGTGGATAAATCTTCATCAATTTTGGCTTTGAAATTTATGAATCAAGATTTTGTTAGATTTGATGAAACTAATTTTGTGCATTGGCAAGACAAAATTAGGTGTCTTCTCACTACTCTCAAGGTGTATTATGTTTTGGAGAAGGATTTGAAAGCCTTTGATCCACCAAAGGAATATGACACTCAAGATGTTATCCAACAAAGGATGAAACATGAAGAAAATGAGCTCATATGTCTTGGTCACATCCTAAACGATATCTTGGATCATCTTTATGACCTCTATACCAACACCAATACCGCCAAAGAGATATGAGATGCCTTGGAAAACAAATACAAATTATAGAATGAAGGTACAAAGAAATTCCTTATTACTCAATACATGGAATTTAAGTTTATTGATGATAAAATCATTCTCCCCTAAAGCCATGAGTTGTAAATCATTGTGAATGAACTCTCCACCCTTAAGATTGTGTTGCCAGAGAAATTTCTTGCTGGTGCTATAATGGCCAAGTTACATCCTTCTTGGAGAGGATATAGGAAGAAAATTCTTCACAAGAATAAGGAGATCTCATTGGAAGAGATTCTCAAGCACCTAAGAATTGAGGAGTCTCATTTTAGAGATAAACATGTGGATGCGTCTATAATGGAACCTCCAAAGCCAATGTAGTGGCCAAACCTCCTAACAACAAAGGCAAAGGGCATAAGAATTCCCATGAAAAAAGTGACAAACCCTTGGGTCGTAGAAAGAATGAAGGACAATTCAAGAGTTCCAAAGGGTCTTGCTTTATGTGTGGCAAGAGTGACCATTTTTCAAGGGGTTGTAGATTCTAAAAGAGCCATAACCAAAAGTGAGTTCAATCAAAAAAATACTTAATGGCTACACTTAGTGAGGTCAATGGCATCAATTAGAAAGTGCAAATATTGTGCTATGACACTTCTACCACCATTCATGTCACGTATGATAGGTCTCTCTTTAATACCATTGAAAACACAAGTGATGGGCAAAAAATTAAAATGGGCAATGAAAAGAGGTCCAAGGTTAAAGACAACGGCACAATTTCTCTCTTTTTCACTTTCGGTAAGAAAGTCCTACTTACTAATGTTCTCTATGTACCGGACGTGTGTACAAACCTTGTAGGTGGATAATTTCTTAGTAAATCGACCATCAAGGCAGTGCTTGAATCTGGAAAGCTCATTTTTTCTAAGGGAAGAATTTTTGTGGGGAAAGGACAGGTTGAATAGTATTTTTTTGTTAATTGGACGGGTTATGGGTTTGCATTTGCCAACCCTACTTCGAGATTGGATGGGTAAAAAATCCTTCCAACCCAACCAATGAACACCTCTAGTTTTGAGCCTCCATTTTCTTTTCGTCAGGAACTTGAATCACTTATGGAAAATTTTAGGTTGAAGGGGTGATGTGCATAAGTTTAAGGTTCATTGGAAATATTGTTATTCCTTATTCAAATCCAAATTCACTGTGTGTTTGGGATTCACATCACTTGTTCACTTTTAATCAAGTCATGCTAGCTAAGCAAGCTTGGTCATTATCTTTCACTGGTTTGGAGAAGTATTAATTTGGATAAAGACCTTTTAATCAAAGGTCTTCAATTTTTCCTTTCACTAATCATTGGGTCCCTGATTTTAAATGTCTTTCCTTTCTCTCTAACTATTTTCCTAAAGTTAATTCAGTTGCCTATTTCATTAATGGAGAGATAAGGAAAAACATCTCTGAGTTTTCCCAATATTTCCATGTTGATATTGTCAAGACTATTCTGTCCATTCTTCTCTCTAATATCTCACAACCTGATACTCAGATCTAGAGTCTTGCTAATGCAAGTTGCTATATTGTCAAATCTAGCTACCATCTTGCTAACTCCATGGTTAATGATCTATATTCTTATAATTCTTTTGTTATCAAGTCTTGGTGGTAAAAGTCTTGGCATTTAAACATTCCTCCAAATTCTTAATTCTCAAGCTTCTATTATCAATGTAAAACATTTCATTTCAAGGGTTTGTAGTAATGCACTTCCTTCAAATGATGATCTTTTTGCTAGGAAATTATTAATTCTCCTACTTGTTTTAGATGTGGTTTCTATTATGAATATGTGCCTCATACTTTGCTTGGTGTCTCTTCATCTCAGAAGGCGTAGAGAAATATTGTTTTTAATCAAATTATTAATTCTAATATGCTTTCTGATTTACTTAATATTATTTTACTTGTGGATGAAATTTTTGAAGGGGCTAGATTAGAGAATTTTTCTTGTACATTTTGGGTTTGGTGGAATAAAAGGAACAATTTTATCTTTAAAAGCTCTAATGGATCTTGCCAAGATTTGGTTTCTTGGTCTCTTTCCTTCTTGCAAGAATTCCAAGCTGCAACTCAAGGTGTTTATAATCGAATTTTTACCACCATCTTTGAATAGAGTCGAAGTATCTTGAGCTCTTCCTCCAGATGGTTGCCTCAAGCTTAACAAGGATGATGTTATTTCGTGTGATCAATGCAAAATGGGCTTTGAGGCACTAATCTGAAATAGCGTAGGAGGAGTTGTTGTAGCTCTTTTCATTCCTTGTATGGGGTTCTACAAGTATTTATTGATGGAAGCTTAAGCTTTGTTTTCCTCCCTACAATGGTGTTTGCAAGAAGATTTTCACATTCACTTTATAGAATTAAAATGCAGGATCCTTATTAATTTAGTGTCTAAAAGGTTTGTATATTTCTGATTTAGAGGATTTTTTTTAAAAGTATTAAATCTTCAGTACCTTTCCTCCACAATACTCAAGTTAGCCATGTCCTTAGAGAAGCCAATCAGTTTGGATAAATTTGCTTCAGAATATGTTAATCAAATGGTTTGGATTGATGACGATCCTTTTCTTGTAGATGATATCATTGTATCAAGTGCTTGATTCAATATATTTATTGTTAGGAAAATATGTATTTGCCTCAATAGAAATTGTAAGATAATACAACTCTATGCAATAATATTACAAATAAATATAGATTGATTAAAAAGAGTGTTACAACTCTATAACTGAAAATACAAATAAAAGGAGAAGGAGATGTAAGATGATAGAAATAGAAAGTACAACTCTATTACAAAAGGATACAAGTAAACTAGAAGTGTTTGAACAAAGGAAATAAAAGCATTACAACTCTTAAACAAAAGTACAAGTAAATAGAACAAGAAGAAAAAGAAGAAAATAAGAACAAGAACAAAAACAATAAACTCTCACTCACACAACCAAAGTGAAGAGTGTTGGAGATCACCAACTTGAACAAGGTTTGAAACCTTTGTCCAAAAGCTTATTTCCCCCTAACTCAAGCACTAAGGGATCTCTCATAGATTTTGGAAATGCTTTCTGGAATAATCAAGCCTCAAGATGTTTCTAGCCAAGTACTCTAATGGATAGAAATGTTGTGCTTTCAAGTGAGCTATAGGCTCCTATTTATAGAGTTTAAAGACACCCTTTGAATTTCAAATTCCACAAACCCTCATGGTTGTTACCAGTGTTTAATTGGATTAATATGGAATTAAAATTGAGATTTGGAAGTTATTTGGGTTTTTGGAACTGTTCAACACATTTGGAAAAAACTGAAAAATTGGCTTGAAATGCACCTGTGGTCGCGGCCAGGGACATCAGTGGTCGCGGCCACTGCTCTCTGTCCCCCAAGCCGCGGCCACCATCATTCAGTGGCCGCGGCCACAGCCCAGTTTCAGCACTTGAAAATGTGATGTTTTCCAAACGGTTCCAAACCCTCCCAAATGATTTTGTAACTCCCAAAACACATTATTGGGGTTAAAATCATATCTCTAACAGCCATTTCACATATGGCTTTATGAAATTCATCTCAATATTGTGTAACACCAAATTTACACAATAAGGATACTATTTGGAAGTTACAAATTTGTAACACCAAATATGTTACATTATTTGGATATATCTCATATATCTAAATATTGTAACTCTCTATTATATGTTACAATATGTGACACTCTTTATCACATTTATTTAATCTAAAACATTATATTATAATATAATATAATATTACATTATATTATAAAATAATATAACATTACTGTTGTAACGCCCTACTTCCTTAGAGCCGTTACAGGTGAGTTTAAAAAAACGTGCTTACAACTCGCTAATCGAGGTTTTAAGTCAAACAGTGTAATTAAGCCATAAATAGAGGAAAAATTTAGAAATAACTTCATAACATTGAAAATCATAAAAGTTTGGCACCTGGGATCCCAAAATACAGTTTAGAAATATTTACAACATAAAAATAGAACTAAGTCGGCTAAACGACAAAATCTAAGTTCATTTACAAGCATCTCCCAAAATCCCCTGGCTGTGGCAGCCAGGCTGGCCAAACATGTACACGCCGCCTCACGCCTGCTGTACTCATGGTTGGTTGACCTTCTCTTTACCCTTACCTGCACCACAGAGCATCTGTGAGCCGAAGCCCAGCAAGAAAACCCACAAACAGATAACATATGCAACACATATATCAAGCATATAAACAGGCCACCAATGGGCTAAACAGATACGGCCTAGCCGTCCCAGGCGTTTACCAAGCCCTGGTCTCGCGGACCACGTCGTGAGGATATCCCAGGTATCCTTTTAGGGACCCGCCCTGGCATCTCGCACTCCACGTGCTCAACGCTGCTCCTAGCCCCTTTCCATTCTTAGCCTTGCACTCAACGTTCCCAACGCCGTTCCCGGCCCCTCGTCATTCTCGGTCAACACCGTTCCCGGCTCTAGCCGATCATTCACATCATAATATACATAGCATAGCAAGCAAGTACAGAATTCTAGCATATTCAATTAAAGGGCTAAGCCCCGCAGTTCTAACATATTGGGTTCAGCCCTGCATACCAATTCTATTCAAACACATTGGGCTCAGCCTTACACACAAGCTCTATGGGAACAAGGGTTTTCTTACCTGAGTTCCGAGCTTTCTGAGCACCGATGCTTCGAGCACAGTCCCCTAGTCACAACATATTAATAATATCCATCCATTAAATTCTAATCCAATAAATAACTCTGAACCATAACCCTAACCTCCGGGACCTTGAATTCTATCAATCCGGGTGATAAAATCCATCCCGAGCCTTACCCATTGAATTCCCAAGCCTAAATACCCTTAAAAACACAGACTGGCACTAAGGGTCGCGACCCCACCCACAAGAGTCACGGCTAGCCTCAAAATAGAGGCTAGCACACCCCTGCAACACACACGGGCCACGGCGCGCGCACCAAGCGCCGCGGCGCGCATGAACTTCTCGGCCACCCTCGGCCGCGCGCGCACACGGGCCGCGGCCCGCCCATCCTAGGGCCGCCGCTGTAACGCCCTGGATAGCCAAGACCATTACACTGTGTGTTTATAAAGTGCCAGACTTGCTAATCATGTCAATTAATTAAAATTGTGTTACTGAAACTATAAAGGAACTAGGGTTAAAAATGGTTTGGTCTCAAAAGCCACATTTTCATTAAGAAGCATCATCTGTTTACACGGGATCCCAAAAATATCAAGTTTAAAGACTGTTTACAAAAGACACACGGTTTATACACAATATCAGGCCATATTAAGGCAAAATAGACAATTAGGTAGTCCTTGTCCTGATCCACTCCTCGACCATGGCGATCGAACAGCGGGCTATGTACATTCCACCTCGGAGCTCTCCATCTCAGGCTTGGTCCAATCTGCCTTTGCCTTTACCTGCACCACGTAGCACCCGTGAGCCAAGGCCTAGCAAGAAAACACAACAACAGAGCATAAGCAATCAACAGACAAATCCATATCTCACATTGCATCACAAGTTCTCAAACATATAATCATTCAGTATGACCAAGTATTCAACACACTAATCATATCAATTCATATCTCATATCACTGCACAAATGATAACTAGGGCTAGCGCTCTCAGGCTGCTCCCTCCGTTATCCCACTGACTCCGGCCCGCTTAAGCCGAGCTCAATGAATGTTAAGCTGTCCTCGGCTACCAGTGGCCAAGCCGCGCCCTATGCGCAATTATTATGTACGGCACTCTTAGGCCGCTTTTACATGTCCCATGGCGTAATACCATCATTGACACGATACAATTCTCGGGAGCACTTAGTCCCATCACAAACATATAATCGAGTGCAGTTTTCTTACCTTTCAATTCACTAGCTTTGATCCCTCGACTCCTTGAGCACGATCCCCCTCGAGCCCTAGCGCTCACCTAAACACAATCATGGGCCAAAGTCATTATCAATCCTCAAGTTCAAAACCTAGCCTCGGGGCCAATTCCGAGCCCCCAGGAAGTCCTAGTTCCACCAAACAAGGTGGTGGAATCAAACCCCAAACCTTAGGTCAAAAGCCCTTGCAAATAACCCTAAAATCCCCTTCAGAAGGCAGGGTAGCGCTACAGCGCTCATGGGAGGGCGCTACAGCGCTACAAACAGAAGCAAAACCCCATCAGCAAACTTGGCCTAGCGCTACAGCGCCCAAAGGCTAGCGCTGTAGCGCTAGTCACAGACTGGCCAACACCAGTTTTTCCCTTCTGCGATTTCCTCGAACCAACCTCAATCAAAACTCTTCCAACTCTTCCCCAACCTCAAAAACAACCTTATGACCATACTCCACTCATCCCAAGCACCCCAAATACCTAGAACTCAAGCACATGCATCCCCAAACTCAAAGTTCACCATAGCCACTCCTAAGCACTAAAACTCAGTAAAAACCAGCTGAACAACAAATTTGGAGTTTAGAATTTATACCTCTGGTGGAATTTCGACCTCAAGGTGCCTCTAGACTTCCTTGGATTGATCCTCCTCAGCCTTAGGCCTAAATTCCCTAAAGTTCCATCCAATTCAACTCAAACACCATAGCTCAAAAACCAGAAACAGAAACTGAAGAACTCTAAAGTCTTACCTCAAGTGTTGATGAATCCTTGCTAAACCTCTGCCAACTTCTCAATCCTAGGTTAGGATCCTTGATGCTTAGTTTATCCCAGCTCTCCTCTGAGCTTTACTCCAGAAATCCTCAAGAAACAGATGAAGGAAATATAAACCGACCTAGAGAACTCTCTCTGTTTTTCTCTCTTTCTTTTCCCTTCCTTTTCCTTCTTTTTCAGACTTCCACACTTCTCTACAATTCCTACTAACATAAAGCCTTGGTAATACTTAACTTCTGTAAGCCAAATGACTGTTATGCCCTCCCTATTAAGTCTAAACCCTTTAATCCACTTAGGGGCATTTTAGTCATTTTACCCCAATTCCCGCTAACTCCTCGAGTGTCTCTAATATTTCCCGCTTAACTCCCGATACCTAATTAATCACCAATAACATTCCTCAATGTCAAGATAAACTCCAGTATATTCACTAAATTCCCATTTATACCCCTAAGCTCACACCGAGCCAGGTATAAATCCCCGCCATGGCTTTTCCGCTACTTTGCTCATTAGGATCGTCTCGAGTCACATATCACAGATATATCCACATAATAATGTGGTCTCGACAATTATCACATATATCAATACAGTTATGCCCATAATGGCCTAAATTACGATTATGCCCCTCTAACCTAATCAGGGCCTACATGCATACTAATACACATAGTCATGCATCTCAAATATTCAAGTAGTCATATAACATGCTTTAAATCATAATCATGCATCTTAATCATTAAAGTCACACATAATTCCCATTATGCCCTCCAGGCACACAAATCAAGGCCCTTAAGCCTTATTAGTGAATTTGGGTCGTTACAGCGGCCCTCATCACCAAACCCAGATTTTCTCACCATTTTTCCACACCTTTCCTCAAGCCAATTCATCCAAAACTCATCTATCAAACCCAGATATTTAACACATATACTCCAGCTCAATAATAACTCAGTAACAACATCAAAACCCATTAAAATCTACCCCAAAACTCAACTAGATCAAACAAGAACAATTCAAACTTGCTAACATGCATACTCTAACAACCAGCTGCAACTCTAAACATAACCTCCATAATCAAAGCTTACCTCTTGCTGAATTAAACCTTAGAACCAGCCCCCTTATGCTCCAAGCTCCCTAAATCCCAGCTGAACTCCTTAGACCTTCAAGTTGATTCCCAAAGTTTCCCTTTGATTTTGCCTTAGAGAGTGAAAGAGAGAGGAAAATAAAAGCTATCCTTGGCTGAGAAGCGAAGTGCAAGTCGATTTCTCTAAGTTTCTAAACAATTCTCCCTTTTGTTTTATTCACTTAAATCTATGTGGTTATCTCAAGGCTCGGGGTGCCCAAAACGTCCCCGAGGGCAAAATGGTAAATTTCCCCAATATTCCCGCCTGACATTCTATCCTCAAATATATCTCCAAATATTTATTTTCATGTCCCGATAATCCCATAACACACCTAGTACCCAAATTACCCCTCGACTCACCCCGAGTTGGAATCTCAACCCCGTTGTGACTCTCTGGCTAACCGCTCCCCAGGACTGTCTCGGATCGTGCTGCACAGACATATCACATATATAACATTTATCACATTTATCACACTTATGCCCCTAATATCCAGACGGGGCCCACATGCACATTTAACTCAATTAAACATGCATCATTATCATATATTCACATAAATCCACGTATTAGCATATTAAATCATTTATTGCCCTCCAAGCACACTAATCAAGGCCCTAAGCCCGATTAGCAAATTCAGGTCGTTACAACTATCCCCTCCTTACAGAAATTTCGTCCTCGAAATTACCTGAACAACTCGGGGTACCGCTCCCTCATCTCTGACTCAAGTTCCCACGTCGCCTCCTCAACCTTGTTGTTTCTCCACAGCACTTTCACCAAGGCGATGGTCTTGTTCCTCAAGACTCTGTCTTTTCGATCAAAAATCTGAACCGGCTTCTCCTCATAGGAAAAATCCTGATGAAGCTCCAAATTCTCAAAACTTAAAACATGCGTTGAATCTGACATATACTTCCGGAGCATGGATACATGGAAAACATCATGAACCCTTGATAAAGCTGGAGGCATCGCTAATCTGTAAGCTACCTCTCCAACCAGTTCCAAAATCTCGAAGGGGCCAACAAACCTAGGGCTCAACTTGCCCCGAACACCAAACCGTTTCACACCCCTCATGGGTGAAACCCTAAGGAACACATGATCACCAACCTAAAACTCCACGCTCCTGCGTTTCAGGTCTGAATAACTTTTCTGTCGACTCTGGGAGGCAAGCATACGCGCTCTAATCTTCTCAACTGCCTCATTGGTCCTCTAAACCATCTCTGGACCCAAATACCTCCTCTCACCTGTCTCATCCCAATGAATAGGTGATCTACACTTCCTTCCATAAAGCATCTCGTATGGAGCCACACCAATGGTCGCCTGATAACTGTTGTTGTACGAGAACTCGATCAAAGGGAGATACTTACTCCACGATCCCCCAAAGTCAAGCACACAGGCTCGCAGCAGATCCTCCAATATCTGAATTGTCCTCTCAGACTGCCCATCCGTCTGAGGATGATAAGCGATACTAAACTGTAACTGCGTGCCCATAGCCTTCTGCAGACTCTCCCAAAACTTGGAGGTGAAGGTGGGGTCTCTGTCCGACACTATCGACCTCGGAGCCCCATGAAGTCGAACAATCTCTTTCACATACAACTCAGCGTACTGCTCCACAGTATAAGTTGTCCTAACAGGAAAAAAGTGGGCGGACTTGGTATACCTATCCACAATCACCCACACTAAGTCATGCTGTCCTATAGTTCTCGGTAAACCAACCACAAAGTCCATAGTAATATCTTCCCACTTCCATTCCGGGATCCCCATAGGCTACAACAACCCTGCTGGCCTCTGGTGCTCAGCCTTAACCTGCTGGCAAGTTAAGCACTTAGCCACATAATCCACCACACCCCTCTTCATGCCCGACCACTAATACAGAGCTTTCAAATCCTGATACATCTTCGTCGTACCCAGGTGCAAAGAATAGGGAGTGGTATGAAATTCATCCAAGATCTCTCGCCGGATATCAGAATCCATCGGAACACAGATCCGACCCTTGTACTTCAGTAACCCCATCTCTGAAATGGAAAAGTCCTTTGTCGCTCTGGCTAAGGCACTCTCCCTATGACCCCGCAACTGGGAATCTTTCCCGTGCGCTTCCTTGATCCTCTCAAGGAGTGTGGACAGAAGAGTGATGTTGGCCAACTGACCAACCACCAACTCTATACCTACTTTGGTCATCTCCTTAGCTAACTTATCAGATATCTGCCTTGAGCTAAACAACTGCCCTAGGCCCTTCCGACTCAATGCATCAGCCACTACATTAGCCTTCCCAGGATGGTATAGGATATCAAAATCATAATCCTTAACCAACTCCAGCCACCGCCTCTGGCGCATATTCAGGTCCTTCTATGTAAAGAAATACTTTAGGCTCTTATGGTCGGTGTATATCTCGCACCTCTCACCATAAAGATAATGCCTCCAAATCTTAAGTGCAAACACCACCGCTGCCAACTCCAGGTCATGCGTAGGATATCTCTGCTCATATTCCTTCAACTATCTCGATGCATAGGCTATCACCTTACCAGCTTGCATCAACACGCACCCCAAACCCTGCCTGGATGCATCACAGTAGACCACAAACTTTTCATTCTCTGTCGGCAAGCTTAACACTGGCGCAGTAATCAGTCGCCGCTTCAGTTCCTTAAAACTGTTCTCACACCTATCCGTCCAGACATAGCTTGTCTTCTTCTTTGTCAGTTCTTTCAATGGCATAGCTATTATGGAGAATCCCTCAACGAACCGCCGACATTACCCTGCTAAACCCAGGAAGCTTCTCACTTCAGGAACACTGCTCGGTCTAGGCCAATCTCTGACCGCCTCAATCTTACTTGGGTCAACCAGAATCCCCTCCTTACTGACAATATGGCCCAGAAATGTAACTTGTGGCAACCAAAACTCACACTTACTGAGCTTAGCATATAACTTATGCTCCCTCAACCGCTGTAAAACCAACCGCAGATGTTGCTCATGCTCTGCCTCTGACTGGGAGTACACTAGGATGTCGTCGATGAATACAATCACAAACTTGTCCAGATAATCCTTGAAAACCTTATTCATCATGTCCATGAAAGCTGCTGGGGCATTGGTTAATCCAAAGGACATAACCAAAAATTCATAGTGCCCATACCTCGTTCGGAAAGCGGTCTTTGGTATGTCCTCCTCTTTAATCCTTAGCTGATGGTAACCTGACCAGAGATCTATCTTGGAAAACACTATTCTTCCCTGTAGCTGATCAAATAAATCATCAATCCTAGGCAGTGGATACTTGTTCTTAATGGTTAACTTTTTCAGCTCCCTATAATCAATACACATCCTAAAGGACCCATCCTTCTTCTTAACGAACAACACTGGAGCACCCCATGGCGAGAAACTCTGTCTGATGAACCCCAAATCAAGTAACTCCTGCAACTGAATCTTCAACTCCTTTAGCTCCGCCGGAGCCATTCTATAAGGTGTCCTAGATACTGGCTCCACTCCTGGTACCAATTCTATAATAAAGTCAATCTCCCACTACGGCGGCAACCCCGGCAGATCTGCTGGAAACAAATCCGGGAACTCACACACCAATTTAGTCTCACCCGGTCCAACCGACACCGCCCTAGAAGTATCCACAACACTTGCCAGGAATCCTATGCAACCTTCTTGCATCAGGTCCCTAGCCCTTAAGGCTGAAATCATTGGTACACGCGGTCCACTAACTGACCCCACAAACACAAAGGGTACCTCCCCTTCTGGTTCAAAAGTCACCATTCTGCGTTTGTAATCAATCGTTGCCCCATACTTGGATAGCCAATCCATTCCCAGAATCATGTCAAAATCATCCATCTCTAACTCAATCAGATCAACAGATAGCTCCCTACCATCTACCTCTACAAGCAATGCTCTAATCCACTTTCTAGAGACTACCAATTCTCCTGTTGGCAACAAGGTCTGGAATCCCCTAGCATACACACCACTAGGTCTACAAAGCTGATCTATTACCCTAGCAGATACAAAAGAATGGGTAGCCCCTGAATCAAACAAGGCAGTATACAAAGAACCAACACTAGAGATCTGACCTGTCACAACAGAGGGGCTAGCCTCTGCCTCAGTCTGTGTCAAAGTGAATACCCTGGCAGGAGCAAGACTGTCACTCAGCTTCTGGTCCTCCTTCTTAACTTGAGGGCAATCCCTCTTCAGATGGCTGGCGCTCCCACAAACAAAGCAGGCCCTAATCCTGCACTCACCCTGGTGTCGACGCCTGCACCGCGGACACATAGGAAAACTCCTCCAGTTATCACTGCCACCCTGACGACCAGTAGAAGCACCCCGTGCCCTCCTGTCTAAGTTGGGAGGAACAAAGGAATCTGGGGCCTTCCTCTTCTGCTCACTAGAACCACCACCACGACTGAACCCAACGAAAGGAGGCACTGTCCTCCTGGCATCGCGCCTAACAGCGCTATCCTTCCAAATCTGATCCTCAGCCCTCTCAGCAGTAAGGGCCTTATCCACAGCTTGGCCATAAGTAGTAGTCTCTGGATCCAAGGTAATGTTCACATCGCGGGCAATCATCACATTCAACCCCCGCACAAACCTATCTCTCCTGGCCGCATCTGTCGGCACTAGATCTGGCGCAAACTTCGCCAATCTATCGAATTTTATTTCATACTCCGTCACTGTCGATCGATTCTGAGTCAGGTTGATAAACTCATCAACCTTTGCAGCTTGCACTGCCACACTGTAGTACTTCTCATTAAACAAGTTTCTGAATTCCTCCCAGGTCATAACCGATACATCCCTTCTCTGAACCACCACGTCCCACCAGATGCGGGCATCCTCTCTGAACATGTAGCTAGCACAGGCTACCCTCTCGTTCCCCTGAACTCTCATAAAATCTAGGATTGAAGCAATCATATTCATCCATTGCTCTGCCCGCAGTGGGTCTGATCCACCCTCAAAGGTGGGAGGATGCTGCTTCCTGAACCTTTCATACAGAGGTTCCCACTTATTCTCCTCAACAGACTGTACTGGCACCGCCGCTGCAACCTGCTGCACTGGCAGCCCAGCAGCCTGAGGCGGGGCCTGTTGCCTCAACTGTCGTAACTCTTCCTCTGTTTGCTGCAGTCTCGCTTCCATCTCCGCAAACATCTCTTGCCAGTTCTGTGGGGCAGGTGGAGGGTCCTGACCCTGGTTGTCATCCTCGGCCCTACTGCCGCGGAGTCTAGCTGATTGTCGAGGCATCTCAACAAATATGCCTGCAACCAACGACGCCGCTCATCAGGCATGATAACAACATCCAAAACCACCTCCCAGGCACATCATTCATCCACAATAATATCTCATATAACATATAACACACAACGGGCCATGCCCTAGCATCATGCATATGTTAACTCATTCATCATGCTCTATATAAAATAAGCAGGCATGCAGGGCATTCAAACACATTTTCAGACATATTAGCCAATCTTATCAACCAACCCTGAGTTAAGCCTATCACTGACTGCGTGTGTACATGTTCGGTCAATCTCCAGAATCAATAACCTTGGCTCGCTCTAATACCAAGTTGTAACGCCCTACTTCCTTAGAGCCGTTACAAGTGAGTTTAAAAAAATATGCTTACAACTCGCTAATCGAGGTTTTAAGTCAAACAGTGTAATTAAGCCATAAACAGAGGAAAAATGTAGAAATAACTTCATAACATTGAAAATCATAAAAGTTTGACACCTGGGATCCCAAAATACAGTTTAGAAATATTTACAACATAAAAATCTAACCAAGTCGGCTAAATGACAAAATCTAAGTTCATTTACAAGCATCTCCCAAAATCCCCTGGCTGTGGCAGCCAGGCTGGCCAAACATGTACACGCCGCCTCACGCCTGCTGTACTCATGGTCGGTTGACCTTCTCTTTACCCTTACCTGCACCACAGAGCATCTGTGAGCCGAAGCCCAGCAAGAAAACCCACAAGCAGATAACATATGCAACACATATATCAAGCATATAAACAGGCCACCAATGGGCTAAACACATACGGCCTAGCCATCCCAGGCGTTTACCAAGCCCTGGTTTCGCGGACCATGCCGTGAGGATATCCCAGGTATCCTTTTAGGGACCCGCCATGGCAACTCGCACTCCACATGCTCAACGCTGCTCCCGACCCCTTGCTGTTCTCAGTCTTGCACTCAACGTGCCCAACGCCGTTCCCGGCCCCTCGTCGTTCTCGGTCTACACCGTTCCCGGCTCTAGCCGATCATTCACATCATAATATGCATGGCATAGCAAGCAAGTACAGAATTCTAGCATATTCAATTAAAGGGCTACGCCCCGCAGTTCTAACATATTAGGCTCAGCCCTGCATACCAATTCTATTCAAACACATTGAGCTCAGCCCTGCACACAAGCTCTATGGGAACAAGAGTTTTCTTACCTGAGTTCCGAGCTTTCTGAGCACCGATGCTCCGAGCACAGTCCCCTAGTCACAACATATTAATAATATCCATCCATTAAATTCTAATCCAATAAATAACTCTGAAACATAACCCTAACCTCCGGGACCTTGAATTCTATCAATCCGGGTGATAAAATCCATCCTGAGCCTTACCCATTGAATTCCCAAGCCTAAATACCCTTAAAAACACAGACTGGCACCAAGGGCCGCAGCCCCACCCACAAGAGTCGCGGCTAGCCTCAAAATAGAGGCTAGCACACCCCTGCAACACACACAGGCCGCAGCGCGCCCATCCTAGGGCCGCGGCCCTCATCACCGAACCCAGATTTTCTCACCATTTTTCCACACCTTTCCTCAAGCCAATTCATCCAAAACTCATCTATCAAACCCAGATATTTAACACATATACTCCAGCTCAATAATAACTCAGTAACAACATCAAAACCCATTAAAATCTACCCCAAAACTCAACTAGATCACACAAGAACAATTCAAACTTGCTAACATGCATACTCTAACAACCAGCTGCAACTCTAAACATAACCTCCATAATCAAAGCTTACCTCTTGCTGAATTAAACCTTAGAACCAGCCCCCTTATGCTCCAAGCTCCCTAAATCCCAGCTGAACTCCTTGACCTTCAAGTTGATTCCCAAAGTTTCCCTTTGATTTTTCCTTAGAGAGTGAAAGAGAGAGGAAAATAAAAGTTATCCTTGGCTGAGATGAGAAGTTCAAGTCGGTTTCTCTAAGTTTCTAAACAATTCTCCCTTTTGTTTTATTCACTTAAATCTATGTGGTTATCTCAAGGCTCGGGGTGCCCAAAACGTCCCCGAGGGCAAAATGGTAAATTTCCCCAATATTCCCGCCTAGACATTCTATCATCAAATATATCTCCAAATATTTATTTTCATGTCCCGATAATCCCATAACACACCTAGTACCCAAATTACCCCTCGACTCACCCCGAGTCGAAATCTCAACCCCGTTGTGACTCTTTGGCTAACCGCTCCCCAGGACTGTCTCGGATCGTGCTGCACAGACATATCACATATATAACATTTATCACACTTATGCCCCTAATATCCAGACGGGGCCCACATGCACATTTAACTCAATTAAACATGCATCATTATCATATATTCACATAAATCCACGTATTAGCATATTAAATCATTTATTTCCCTCCAGGCACACTAATCAAGGCCTTAAGCCTGATTAGCAAATTCGGGTCGTTACAACTGTTGACCCTCGATTTGGCCAACGACACGAAGTCAATATACGACAAAATATGGAACGACACTTGAAAAGATAATCTAATGGAAAGGAAAAAAAAACACCAAGGAATTATAGAGGTTCGGCCCCAATGATTGGTAACAACCTACGTCCACTTAGTGTATTGTTATTATTGAACTTCAAAGTCGTGATCAAAGAACTAGGGTTCTTTGAGTTTCACAAACCTTGGAAGAATTACAATAGAACGATTAACAATCACTATAGCTATTTTCTCTCAATATTAAGCCAAAAAACTCATGAATCCAAAAGTCCCTTCCTTGAGCTATTTCATGCATATTTATAGGCTCAATGAGGGTTACACATGCTACTGTGTCCTATCTTTCCTTAATAATCGAGTATCAAGGATAATTATGAAGAAATATTCAAATGTAGTTAATATTAGATTACAACTTAGGAAGGAAATAAATCAAGCTTCACGATCAGCCTGACCGTATCAAAACTTAACACTGATGATGAGGCATGCTTCTGGTCGATAGCTGAACAGCACCTTTGCCCTTCAATTCTGCCATGTGTCAATCCACGTGCGAGAAATCTTTTCCACGTCATCAATAGCCATTTTTGGGTAAACATTTGCCCCCCAAGTTTATTTATTGCCACCAGCAATCAGTAAACTTAGGAAACCGACTCTTTGAATACCCCACGAAATCTGTCAGAACCACCCATGCTTTCTCGAAAAAGGTGACCAATCATGTCTAATCATGTCTTTTCGATTTCCCAAGAATGTGTCCGACGGCTATCACGCTTCCCCATTCCTTGAAAAATTACCCTTTATGATTACCTTGGTAACTGCTCCTCAACTAGTATAAATAACCTTTCATAATCACTTTTTACTTTTTACATTTTATCTCTATCTTCAAGAAAACCAAAGATCAAGGTGCCAAACTTCCAGAACTCAGACAACTCTTGACGATCCACGAAGCTCCTGCCCAGCCAAACCGACTTAGCGCCTCAGACTCTACTCCATCTTTTATTCAAGTACTTTTCTTCAACCTTTCAGTTGTCGATACACCATGCAATATCTTTTTATCTCTATTTTTGATTTCTGAGTCCTTGAATACATTTTTTTTTACTGTTCTTGGCCAAAACTGACTTGGGGTAACGAGCATACTGACCGATGCTTGATAGGATAGTGAAATAGCTTTCTGTAGGAGTTAGGGGCAGTTTGGTAGTCGAGATTGTAGATTTAGGGCGTAAAATCGAAGTAAAAATTTGATTTTTAAGCTAGGTGAAAAATTGGGTTTTTCCCGCCCTTTCGGAGTCGAAAAAGCTTTTTCCTTAAAAAAATTTTTACTTCCGCTTTTCAATCTGTTTTTCAAACTGCTCGTATAGAACTTAGTGTTTTTGTTAGAATGCTGCTGGTCGTATACGCGAGCAATGTTATTCCAACTTTCAACACAAGCTTCTAAGCTTTACATCTTATCTCCCCCTTTCTTTGTTCGCAGCTTTCATGCAAGATCCATGGGGAGGAGACAGACCCATCGACAACGACTTACTAGCTCAGCTGCTTGAGGATGAGGAGCAACCGTCATCGCTAATACCTGACATTTCCTTTTCTCGCGCCACTTCAAACACTCCATCTATCCTCATCCAAAATATGGCTCGAGCAAAAAATCCAGCCCAGAAAAAGAAATTTCCCAATCCTTCAAATTAGCCTGCTCCTCGGGTTGAAATCCCCTCGACTAGTGGTTGAGCAGAAAATATTCCTGACCCCAATATCCAAACTAATGCTTAGCCCTGAAATGCCATTCAACCAGATGTTGAATGGTATGTTATACCTGAAATTTGGGTGACGATCAGGATGATCCCAACTACATTAGAACATATGGACTCTCGGAGGTGACATTAGTTCGACCCAATCAAGACCAATGGGCAAACTTGCCCAGAGGCGCCTTCAGCGCCTGGTCGAGATACCATATTGAGGCAGGGGCTACCTTGCCTCTTCATCCATTCTTCCAAGGGGTGGCCAACTACTTCGGGGTCACCCCTTTCCAAATAAGTCCCAGTGGGTATAGAATGCTTGCAGCACTCTATATCCTTTATAGCCACAAAAAATGGCCTGTGCCAACACCCCATGAGGTTAATTATCTGTTCGACCTTAAGTCTAACCCCAACCAAGAAGGTACGGGGTTTTTTCATTTTTGTCATCAGGAAACAGGGCGCACCTTCCTGACCGACACTACTCACATATCAAATGTGGGGAGGTACTACCAGGAGTATTTCCTTACGACCGACATGGTCACGAACAATCTGGCCTTTACTCAAGGAGGTAACACCTTTGTACCACTAATCGTTAATCTTTCTTTAATTTTTTCTCTACACTTTCTTAGACTTTTAATGCCTTTCAGGCCCATGGCTGCGACCAGACCCCACTCCTGACATGGAGTTAAGATCAGCCCTCTTGGCCAGTATGACTGATGTGGAGAAAAGCGTCAAGCACCTGGTCACAGAGGCTAACCTTAGGCTGGTCGGCATTTTGGCCCCTCATCAGGACATGAGGGAGTCAACAACGGGGAGTGCTACTGGCGGAGAAGTTCCCGAGCAGTACCCGGACATGGAACAAACCCTTCCGAGGAGGGCCACTGGAGTAACAATCAGGGAACCTTCCAGCACCCCGCGGGCTGCTGCTCCCCCCGCCCCAAAGGGAAAAGGGAAAAAGAAGGCCACCGAACCTCTCGAGCCCCTCAACGAATCTTCATACGAGAACGATATTGATCTCTCGCTCTTAGATAGCTTGCCAATTCCCTATCACTTATTTGACGGGGACGGCAATTTTAAGTACGCTCCAAATTTAGATTCAGCCTTCTTCATGCCAGAGAGTGAGTGTAAGACTAGTAAAGTATATAATGTAGCGACCAGTAATGATAGCTCGGGTATTTCACTTACAATTGTCTTTGTTTCTTTTCCTGACATAACATACCTAATTGTTTATACTATCTCACTGTTCAAATATTTGCTTCTTTTCCAGATATGGACTCTGAGTGCGTGTTCAACATATACAGCGCCCCTGAGGCACCCGAAGCTCCCTCGAGCAAAAAGAAAGCGAGCAAGAGGCATCCCAGAGAAAGCAGTAAAATGCCTCAGGCTAAGAAGTCTCGCACTGCTGGCCTCCCAGAGGACGGACCCTCAGCCAATGCAACACCACCCTCTTCTCCTCTCGAGCAGCAGACTTCCCCTGCTCCTGCCGGATCGACACCATCTCCATTGGCCCCAACTGATCAGACTCAGCAGGTTGGTGCTGCTTCCACTGGGGGCGACATAACAAGTCGTGCCTTCAGATCGGTCAAAGACAGGGTCGCAAAAATTGTGAAGAACGATCGCTGTCGAGGGGCGATGGCTGCGACTGAGACCATGGATGTCGACCAGATCCTAACCCACGCCTTGAATGAATTTTCCAATGTAAGTTATCTTTTTCTATGGAGACGGCTTCTTTTATACTCTACAGTTAGTCTAATCTTTGCTCTAATCGCAGGCATTTCTAACCCTTACTGCCGGTCAGCTACGCTCGGGCGCCATCACCGAGCAGTCCAAATCTTCGGAGCAACGGCATGCTAACGAACTCAAAGCTACCGAAGAAAAATACGCTGAACAGCTTGAGGCGGTGCTCAGGGAGAAGAACAAACTGGTTGAGGAGTTGAAGGAGAAGCAAAGTGCTCTGGATAAGGCCATCGAGCAGAGAGACAACTTCAAGGAGTCTAACCGCGTCAATTACCGCGCGGCTAAAAAGCTCGAGGAGGATTTGACTGCGAGTAGACAAGAGATTACAACTTTGGAGACCAGATTGAGGAGCTTGAAAAAGCCAATGCCAGCAATTTGGAAAGGTACAAGAACACCACGAGTAAGTGTTTTTATGACTTCTAGAAACACAACCAAGGGGCGGATTTTAGCTACCTTCCTGAGCGCGCAATGCAAGCCAAGATAGCCCGCTGCATTGCTTGACTGGCAGAAGAGGAGAGGGCAAGGGTACCTGCCTTGCCCGAAATCTCCTTGGCGACTGGCATGGACGGGGCGGACAATGAAACTGCAAATGTTGTCGACCAGGGTACCCCTCAAGATCCTTCGGCTTCGTAGTCTGCTATTTCTTTTAATCTTTCAAGTACTCGACCTACGGGTCGTAATGTAAAAACATTAATTTTTTATTGCTGCATGGGTAGCTATTTTCCTTTTAATCAGACAATTACATCCAAGCAGTACTGCTTGCGGTGTAAAGTAATTCGTTTTTGATATTATAACACATTTTTATTTTATTATAATATATGTTCGCATGACCGAACTTAGCATAGCACTTTGGTTTGATTTAACAAAATATAAAAAGATTTTGAAAAATACTCTAAGTACCCTAGCATGCTTTCACTTATTTTGCTCATGTGTTTACATAACTTTTAATGATATGCTTTGCTTACTTGTACCTTATATGCCCCCCAAGTGATCGAGGAGCTTTAGGTCCTTGGTCACTTGCCTTGACCAAAACCTGTTTGAACAATGCTGCTCGGAGCAAAATAATTGAAATTGTAATACAGCAAAACAACACACGTAATGAGCAAATACTTGTAATAAATACAATAATTGGCAAGAAATGTCTGGCTGCGCACAATCCCTTATATTTCTCGTAATAAAATGGACGAAACATGTATGTACGAGTGATCAATAAGATCTTACACTTATAAGCGATCGGTCACATAAAATGACCAACCCTTTTTCAAAACTTGTAAAAAGTAAAATTAATACAAGCCAATTCTTTAAGAAGAATTGTTTATTGATAGTACTTGCGCAGGTGTTCTCCATTCCAATAGCGAGGAACGAGATCTCCGTTTTTAAGCAAGCAAGTTTATAGGTGCCTTGGTGAAGGACTTCTTCAATCTGGCATGGCCCTTCCCAATTAGGTCCGAGTACTCCAACAGCTTGGTCGCGGGTGTTTAGAAAAACTCTTCGGAGTACAAGATCTCCAACGTTGAACTTTCTTTCTCGAACTTTAGAGTTGAAATACCGAGCAACCTTTTGTTGGTATGTAGCTACTTGGAGTTGAGCTTGCTCCCATTTCTCATCGATCAAATCAAGGGATTCCATCAATAGGTGGCTGTTCGAGCCTTGGTCGTACGTTATTCTGCGATGCGAAGGCGGATCTAACTCAATAGGCAACATAGCTTCATATCCATAAGCCAAAGAGAACAGAGTATGACCTGTTGTTGTTCGGTGGGAAGTTATGTACGACCAAAGTACTTCAGGCAATTATTCTGGCCACGCCCCCTTAGCTTCTTCTAGTCTTTTCTTCAGTATATCCTTCAGCGTTTTGTTGACTGCTTCAACTTGTTTGGGGATGAGCGACTAAAGAGAAGCTCTTATTAATACCACGCCACTTGCAGAAGTCCGTGAATAAATCACTATCAGACTGGGTACCGTTATCCGAGACGATATTCCTTGGCAATCCATAGCGACAAATGATGTTTTTAATCACAAAATCCAGCACTTTCTTGGTCGTTATGGTTGCAAGCGGTTCAGCTTCGGCCCACTTGGTGAAGTAGTCGACAGCAACCACAGCATATTTGACACCGCCTTTTCCCGTGGGCAAAGATCTGATTAGGTCGATACCCCAAACTGCAAACGGCCATGGGCTTTGCATCTGTTTAAGCTCATTAAGGGCTGCTCGTGGGATTTTGGAGAACCTCTAGCATTTGTCACACTTTCGTACGAACTCCATCAAGTCTTCATTCATTGTGGGCTAGAAGTATCCTTGCCTTAGGATCTTTTTTGACAAACTCTGCCCCCCAGCGTGGTCTCCACAAAAACCTTCGTGCACCTCTTTCATCAACTCTTTGGCTTTCTCCTTAGTAATACATCTGAGGAGTGGCATTGAGTATCCCCTTCGGTATAAGATTCCATCGACCAGGATATACCTAGCAGCTTGCCGCTGAAGGGTCCTGGCTTTGTTTCTGTCCGTTGGTAACACGCCTTGCGTCAGATACTCTACGTATGGTTCCATCCCTGTATCCGCCATCTAGATCACCAGAGTGGTCTCCTCTGCTCGGATGCTTGGTACAGATAGTCGTTCAACTAGCACTATGTTCAGAGTATCAGCATCTTTGGCACTTGCTAATTTGGCCAAAGCGTCCGCATTGGAATTCTGATCGCGAGGTACTTGCTGGAGACTGTTTTTGTCAAACTGAGCCAATAGATCTCTTGTTTTGTTCAGGTAGGCAACCATCTTTAAACCTCTCGCCTGGTATTCTCCCATGACTTGATTCACCACCAGCTGAGAATCACTGTAGATGTCAAGCACTTTTATATTCATGTCCCTGGCTAACTGCAATCCAGCGAGAAGTGCTTCATACTTAGCCTCATTATTAGAAGCAGTGAAGTCAAACCTAATTGCGCAGTGAAATCAATGCCCTTCTGGCGTTATCAATATCACTCCTGCCCCAGCGTGGCACTCGTTAGAAGAACCATCTGTAAATAATTTCCACGTGGGTGCTTGGCTTTGACATTCAGGCTCGCAGGCTCTTCAATCTATTCACCATTCATAAGTTCAATGAATTCTGTAATGAAGTCAGCCAGGGCTTGTCCTTTTATCGTTGCTCGCGACAAGTAAGATATGTCGAACTGCCCAAGTTCGACTGCCCATTTTAACAAACTACCTGCAGCCTCTGGTTTTTGTAGGACTTTTCGAAGAGGTTGGTCGGTCAAGACCGTAATTGGATGAGCTTGAAAGTAAGGTCTCAGCTTCCTAGAGGCCAAAACTAGGCAATAGGCTAGCTTCTCGATGGGCGGGTACCGCTGTTCTGCTCCAATCAGCCTTTTGCTTACATAGTAAACAGCCTTATGCACGCCTTCTTCTTCCCTTACTAAAACGGCACTAGCAGCGTATTCCGTGATTGCCAGGTAGATGAACAAAGTTTCTTTATCGACCGGCTTTGACAGAATGGGTGGTTGAACCATATGTGTTTTTAGTGCTTGAAAATCCTGTTCGCACTCCTCCGTCCATTCAAACTTTTTATTGCCCTTGAGTAGATTAAAGAATGGGACGCACTTATCTGTTGACTTTGAAATGAATCTACTAAGAGCAGCAATTCTTCTGGTTAAGCTTTGAACATCCTTAATCTTTGCTGGCGATTTCATGTCGATCAGGGCTTTAATTTTCTCAGGATTGGCTTCAATTCCTCTCGAGTTAACTATAAACCCAAGAACTTCCCTGATCCTACTCTGAAGGAGCATTAAGGGGATTTAGCTTCATCTGATATTTGTTCAAGACGTTGAAGCACTCCTACAAATCCCTTACATGCCCTTCTGCTTTCTTCGACTTGACCAGCATGTCGTCGATGTAGACCTCCATGTTTGTGCTGATCAACTCCTTAAACATGTGGTTGACGAGTCGCACCAGCGTTTTTCAAACCAAAGGGCATCACTTTGTAACAGTTGAGCCTTGTATCACTCCGAAAGCTAGTGTGATCTTCATCAGAAGGATGCATACTAATTTGATTATACCCAGAGTGCGCATCCATGAATGAGAGGATCTCATGTCTTGCAGTGGCATCGACCATCTGGTCGATCCTTGGGAGTGGGAAACAATCTTTGAGGCAGGCTTTATTTAGGTCTATAAAATGCACGCACGTACACCACTTTCCATTCGGCTTGGGCACTAGTACGGGATTAGAGACCCACGATGGATAAAACGCCACCCTAATGAACCCATTCTCCTTCAGCTTCTCGACTTCCTCTTTTAAGGCCCTTGATCTATCTTTGTCGAACATCCTTCTTTTTTGTTGCACCGGTGGAAAACTCTTGTCGATGTTTAGGACATGGCTGATGACTACAGGATCTATCTCGACCATGTCTTTGTGCGACCAGGCAAAGATCTCCTGGTTCCTCCTTAAAAACTCCACCAGTTCTTGTTTTGTCGTTGTCTCTAAGTTTTTACCGACTTTCACAACTTTGGTCGGATTTTCTTCATCGAGTTGGACCTCTTCAAGGTCCTCGATGGGTCTCACTTCTTCTTCAAAATCCCCAAAGCGAGGATCTAAGTCCCTATCCTCACTTTGGGCAATGCCCTATTTGGTGACATTATCACCCGAGTGAGCCTGAACGTCAGTCGACATTTGCAACTCCTTTCCGGTGGCGTCTCTCGATACACCCTTATTCACCTTGGTGATCGAGGCATTGTAGCACTCCCTCGCTTCCCTCTGGTTTCACAATACGCAACCTATCCCTGCGTCTGTTGGGAATTTCATGGCGAGGTGCCATATCGAGGTGACAGCTCGTAGGTCGACCAAAATTGGTCTCCCAATTATAGTAATGTATGCCGAAGGACAAACAACTACTATAAAATTAGTGAGTAATGTACTATTAGCAGGTGCAGTGCCTGCTGTAATTAGGAGTCTAATTGGCCCTGTTGGGGCGAGCCCTTCTCCGGAGAAACCGTAAATGGTTTGGTTGCATGGCTCCAGGTCCTTCATGGACAACTTCATTCTTTCCAGCGAAGACTTGTATAGGATGTTGACCGAACTTCCTGTATCGACCAACACCCTCTTCACCATCATGTTGGCAATCTGCACGTCCACGACCAGTGGATCGGAGTGTGGGAATTGCACGTGCTGGGCGTCGTTGTCAGAGAAGGTTATCAGTTCCTCCTCTGTTTGAGCCTTTTTTGGTGCTCGGTCCTCGACACTCATCATCTCGATGTCCTGGTCGTGGCGCAGGGTTCGAGCGTATCGTTCCCTTGCTTTCCCACTATCTCTTGCAAGATGCAGGCCTCCGCAGATGGTGAGTAAAGTGCCTGCCACAGGAGCTGGCTGTAAAGGTGGCGAGCATTGGCGTGCAGGCGCCTGCTCGTTGCCACCTTGAGCCTCTCACTGAGAACCTCCTGCGACTCGCACATATCTTCTTAAATGTCCCTGCCTTATCAGGAACTCAATCTCGTCCTTCAGCTGGTTACACTCGTTGGTGTCATGCCCGTAGTCGTTGTGAAAATGATAGAACTTTGTTGTATCTCTCTTGGAGATATCTTTCCTTATAGGTGCGGGTCGTTTGTAAGGCACGCTTGAGCTGGTCGCCTGGTAGACCTCAGCTCGGGTTTCGACAAGGGCAGTGTAGTTGGTGAATCTCGATTCATACCGATTGCCTTTAGGGCGCTTACTCTCAGAGGTCGAGGGTTCATTGTTCACCCGCTTTCCACCATTTCTACCATTGCCATTCCCGTTGCCTTTGTCGTTGCCATTGGGTTTTTCTGACCCATTGGTGGCTTTGGCGGGTTCTTCCTTGGGCCCCTTGTCTTTTGTTGGCGATTTCCCTTCGTTGGCGATCGCATCTTCGAGCTTGATGTACCGATCAGCTTGATCTAAGAATTCTTGGGTGCTCATTACCTCATTCTTTCTGAGGCTGCTCCAGAGGGGTGAATGGCGCCTAACCCCAGCAGTTAGAGCCATCATCTTACCTTCATCGCCCATAGTCTTGGCTCCAGCTGTAGCTCGCATGAAGCGCTGAACATACTCCTTCAAGGGCTCTCCCTCTTTCTGGCGTATCTCGACCAGCTGGTTGGCCTCAGTGGGGTGCACGCGACCTGCATAGAACTGTCCTTAAAACTCCTTTACGAACATTTCCCATGATACTATACTAGCAGGAGGGAACTTGAAGAACCACTCCTGGGCAGTGTTAAACAGTGTTGCAGGGAAGATGCGGCAGCAGCATCTTCTGACACCTTTTGTATATCCATTTGTATCTCAAACTTATTAACGTGAGATACTGGGTCTCCATACCCATCAAAATTTGGCAGTGTTGGCATCTTGAATTTACTGGGGGTTTCAGCCACAGCAATCCTCTGTACGAAGGGGGTGCCTCTCCTTCGATCGTACTCAATGTGGGATGTCCGCTCCCCGACCAGCTGCTGCACCACCTGGTTCAGGGCATCGATCTGAGCCTGAACAGCATCTGGGATTGTTGGGGCCACTGGTGCCGGGGGAACGTACTCATCGTGCCTTCCACGGCGGTCGTTAAGTACGTCCCTCAGATCATCGTCTCTTCATCTCTGCTCGCTAACTCCCAGCCGACTAAAGACGTTCTACTGCCTGGCTGCCCCCCAGCGTTATGGCCCGCTGGTCGGTCCTCTCTAGGTGGGGGGCTCCTGCCTCCACCCCTTACTTCGTTTCTCCGACCAACATTTCTTCTGCCGGAATTGGCTTCATGTAGTCGTGGCCATCTCTGAATTGTGGCTGACTATGGTGTGACCGGCTATTCACTTTGTTGCCTCCTCAGGCTGGCATTTCCCAAGCGTCAGGGGGAGGCATGCGCTGGTCAGTGGGTCCCCGGGCATTGTTATGCCATGGGGGGCCCTTGACCGCAGAGCCTGTCTCGGAGTTCCTCCTGTTGACAAAAGGGCGTTGTCCCCTGCTCGGTAGATTCGGCTCTTCATCCCCTGGGCGTCTAGGGCTGCGGGGCGGTTGCCCGGCCCTATTCTACCTCGGGCGCTGGGGATTGCCTCGACCAGCCTGAGATGGAGGCTGCTACTTAGGATCCCTAGGTGGGACATCATCCTGAGCCACAAGCGGCTGCTCTGACCTTTGAGGGCTTGTTGTCTAGAGAGGAGGGCTAGGATTGGGACCCCTTTAAGGCGGCCCATTTGGTGGCTGATCTGGCTGAGAGGCTGGCGCAGCCTGATTCCTTGCAAGCTGGATGGCTGCTTCAAGGGCGGCCATGGCATCCCTCTGCCGACGATCCATCTTAGCCTGCCACTCGCTCAGCTCCTGGCACTGGCGTTCTATTTCTCTTTCCTGCGACACCATTATCTCTGCAGAATTCTCTTGATTGGCCCTCAGATTGGCCAGCTCATCCTGTAACACCCCCAGCGTTTCCTTCAGTGTTTCAGAATCTAACTCCTCCTCACTAAACTCCAAATGTGGTTCATCCTTAGCCACATTTGGGGGAGGAGGCTGGGATGATGCAGCACCAGCGGCCTGTCCGGTCCTCTTGGATGTTTTCGCCATTAGATTCTTTCACAATCTCTCAATGAAAGCACCAGAATGTTGACCCTCGATTTGGCCAACGACACGGAGTCAATATACAACAAAATATGGAACGACACTTGAAAAGATAATCTAATGGAAAGGGAAAAAACACCAAGGAATTATAGTGGTTCGGCCCTAATGATTGGTAACAACCTACGTCCACTTAGTGTATTGTTATTATTGAACTTCAAAGTCGTGATCAAAGAACTAAGGTTCTTTGAGTTTTACAAACCTTGGAAGAATTACAATAGAACGATGAACAATCACTATAACTCTTTTCTCTCAATATTAAGCCAAAAAACTCATGAATCCAAAAGTCCCTTCCTTGAGCTATTTCATGCATATTTATAGGCTCAAGGAGGGTTACACATGCTAACGTGGCCTATCTTTCCTTAATAATCACGTATCAAGGATAATTATGAAGAAATATTCAAATGTAGTTAATATTAGATTACAACTTAGGAAGGAAATAAATCAGGCTTCACGATGAGCCTGGTCGTATCAAAAATTAACACTGACGATGAGGCGTGCTTCTGGTCGATAGCCGAATAGCACCTTTGCCCTTCAATTCCACCACATGTCAATCCACGTATGAGAAATCTTTGCCACATCATCAATAGCCATTTTTTGGTAAAAAATTACCTACACCATAGAGCACCCGTGAGCCAAGGCCCAGCAAGAAAACTCCAGACACAGCATATAACAATTCATTCCAGTAAATGCATAACTTTAAACATATACGACAGACTATCCACATAGCAGCCTATGCCGACCAAGGTACTTTACCAGGCACCAAGTTCACGATCTTCTCCGAACGGGTGAGTACAACACTCTAGATGGCCATGCCATGGCAACCTGCATTCAGCATGCTTGTTGTCGTTTCCAGCCTTTGCCAATCCCGGCCTTCGCCGATCAGTCATAATCACACAACATGGCATAACAATTATAAACATTCATGCATAACATTAAACACTATTAATCAGACCATACCCTGCTCTACAGGCACAAACAGTTTTCTTACCTGTGTCTCGAGCACAATCCCCAAAACCTGAGCCTTAGCGGTAAAACCTAGTCACAACGCATTAATAATAAATATCCATCAAACCCTAAACCAATTAAAATCTTCAAAATAATATTCTAGCCTCTGGGAGCTCGAATTCTACTAAACCGGGTAGTATAATCCTTCCCGAGCCCTTAAATTTGAGTTCCCAAGCTTAAAACTATGTTTTGGCCGTTTCCCCTAATTTAGCCACGGCCCAGCCCCTAGGGTCGCGACACGCTACAATTCAGAGAGCCCCAAGGCTCTCTCCTAGGGACGCAGGCCATGGCATGCCCTACCTGCACCGCGATGCTTGGGAAAATTCAGAGACCCTCCAGAGCCTTCTCACGCACACGGGCCACGGTGCCTGAAGAACAGGGTCACTGCTCGAGCTCCAAACCCAGAACTCCTTTGCGTTTTTCTCGAGCCAAATCCATTAAAATCCACCCAAATCAATACATAAAGCCAAAATTGCGTCTAGAATCCATATCAATACAACATAATCATTATAATTATCTCAAAAACTACTTCATATCCTCACTAAAACCCAAAATCAAACCAAGGTTTAAACCTAAAAAAAAACCTTTAAACTACAGCTAAAACTACCAAAAATTCAAAGTAAAACCTTACCTCAATCATGGAATTCGACCCGCAGCTGCCTCAGACTTGCTCCTAGCTCGTTTTCCCCAAGTTCCCAACCTCAAATCCTCAACTCCCAGCCCCAAATTCAGAGCCTTTCCTTCAAAACTTCCCAAAACCTTCCAAGCCACCAAGAGAGAGAGTGAGCCAGAGAGAGAGAGAGTGACTAATTCTTTTTCTTCTATTTGAGTCTAGATTCCTAAGGTCACATGTCCATGTCTATCCCTTGGCACCAAAATGACCAAATTGCCCCTAACTTAACTCTTAGCCCTTTAATACCACCAAGGGCAAGTCCATCATTTACACCATTCCCGGTAATTCTTCGAGTATTCCTATAAATCCTCAATTAATCCTGGCATACCCAAATACTCACTAAATAGCTACCCATTACCCGGTAAATTCTGAACATACACTAACTCCCCAAAATACCCCTAGGCTCACCCTGAGCCGGGCATTTGACCCCATTGTGACTATTTTGTGTATCCGCTCCCTAGGACTGCCTCGGATCACACATCTCAAATATATCTCCACAATACGGTGGTCTCATACATATCACAACATAACACACACATATATATACCCTCAACGGGTCAAAATTACAAATATGTCCTTAACAACACGAACAGGCCCACATGCATGTTTAATTCACCTAAACATGCATATCTAGTCATATAATAATATAATTCAAGTAATCACGTAATGATGCACATATATCACAATTAATCATGTAGTAATACAATTAAATCAATTATTGCCCTCCCGGCATCAAGGCACTAAGCCTTATTAGCAAATTTGGGATGTTACAATGATATTGGAGATGTGTCAGATCTCATCATTTATCGAGAAGTTATTGGTTCTAAATATAATGTATGAATGGAGACGATGAATGATGAAATGAATGCTATGTCCCAGAATGAAGTATGAGACTTAGTAGAATTACCTAAAGGATGTAAACCCAACAGTAGAATTGCCTAAAGGATGTAAACCCATCAGATGCAAATGGGTGTTTAAGACAAAACGTGATTTAGATGGTCAAGTGGAAAGGTACAAAGCTAGACTTATGGCTAAAGGTTACAACCAAAGAGAAGGTGTTGATTATAAGGAAACATTCTCACCTATTTCTACTAAAGATTCATTTAGGATTATCATGGCAATTGTGGCTCATTTTGATTTAGAACTTCATCAGATGGATGTGAAAACTACTTTCTTGAATGGAGAATTGAATGAAGATGTGTATATGACTCAACCAGATGGTTATATGGTGACTGGGCAAGAGAATATGGTGTGTAAGCTTCAAAATTCCATTTATGGATTGAAACACGCTTCAAGGTAGTGGTATTTGAAGTTCTACAAGGTTGTCACTACTAGTGGTTTCAATGAGAATGTTATTGATCAGTGCATATGTATGAGGATGAGTGTGAGAAATTACA
The DNA here is from genome assembly GCF_963169125.1 of Humulus lupulus. Lineage (NCBI taxonomy): Eukaryota > Viridiplantae > Streptophyta > Magnoliopsida > Rosales > Cannabaceae > Humulus > Humulus lupulus. Next base: position 229,862,168 of record NC_084793.1, on the reverse strand, counting down.
TATTTCTAGTTTTATATTGATGACATTATGTTCGCATCTAATGACACCAATATTTTGTTTGAAATAAAGAATTTTTTGTTCATACATTTTGATATGAAGGATCTTGGAGAAGCCTCATATGTTTTAGGTATACAGATTCTTCATGATAGAGCTAATGGTGTCTATTATCCAATAAATTAGCATTTGTGACATGGCGAATAATCTCTTGACACGTGACTGATACCTGGAAGCGTCTGCTAGAGTATCGACCAGGAGACACACCAGAAGCAGGACAAGCCTGTCTTACTCGCGACCAGTCTGGTCGGTGGTTCCGCTGGCAAGGAAACATTTATGGGAAGATCTTTGTGAATCCCGAATTTATCTCATGCAATCTTCTGGATATCCCATTATTCAGGGGATAATATCTGTAACGATATTTTGTAACCTTCCATGAGCCTATAAATAGTAAGATATAGCTTAAGGGAAGGGACTTTTTGGCTGCTGAATCATAGAGATATAGAATTTCTCCTAGTAAATTTGTATTGTTTTGTCAGAAGTGTTGAAACTCATTGAACCCTTGTTCTTTGATCACACTTTTGGTTCCATATCAATATCATTCTAAGTGGACGTAGGTCATTACCAGATCCTGGGGCCGAACCACTATAAATCACTGTGTTTTCTCCACTTTTGTCATTACGTTATTCTCTTTACATTCGTCTATATCATTCATATTTTGACTCCGTGTCAGTTGGCCAAATCGTGGGTCAACATTCTGGTGCTTTCACTGAGAGGACGATTCATTGCTAAAAAAACAAAAAACACTGATGGCAAAAGCAGGAAGGAAAGCTGGCTAGACTTCCGCCGCTGCACCATCGAATCCACCACCTCCTCCTCCACCTGCAAGCATGGCGAAAGATGAGCCGCAACTAGACTTTGAAGAGGAGGAAATGGACGATGCGACGCTGAAGAGCACCCTGGGCGCGTTGCAAGAAGAATTGGCTAGTCTGAGGGCCAATCAAGAGACTGCCGCAGAAGTTATGGCGCGACAGCAGCAGGAGCTTGATCGTCAGCGGGCGGAGTTGAGCGAGACACAAGCAGAGGTGGACCGCTGCCAGACTGAGGCCATGGCAGCCCTCGAAGCAGCCTTGCTGTTGGCAAGAAATCAGGCCGCACCTGCCTCGCAGCCTAACCAACCTGAAAATGGGCCACCTCAGAAGGGTCCCAATCCTAGCCCACCAATCCATCCTTCAAGTCCGCAAAGGCCCGAGCAGCCTCAGATGCCCCATGACGAAGTCCCACTGGACCCAGAGGCAAATCCACCATCCCAGGTTGCTCGGGGTAATCCCTCGCAACAAAGGCAGAATAGGGCCGAGCGTCAGCCCCGTAGTCCTAGGCGCCATGAGAATGATGGGCCAAATCAAGCGAATAGAGGTCACCACCCTCCTGGTAACAGGAGGGACTCGGAACTAGGCTCTGCGGTCCGTGGACCCCCACGGCATAACGATGCATGGGGATACCGCGACCAGCGCAGGCCACCCTCTAACGTTTGGGCGTTTCTGCCAGAGACGGTCACAGAGGGAACAGTCAGTCTCACCACAGCCAGTCAAGGTTCAGAGATGGTCATGGGTACAATGAGGCTGACTCAGGCAAGGGAAATGCTGATGGGAGAAATGGAAATAGAGGTAAAAGCAGGAGCCAAGTACCTCAAGGTGACCAACCAAATAGACAAGATGCTGGGGGGCAACCCAAACAAAATAATGTCTTCAACCGGCTCGGAGGTAGCGAGCAACGGAGAAGAGAGGAGGACCTGAGAGATGTACTCAACGATCGTCGAGAAAGGCACGGCGAGAACATCCCCCCAGCCACAGAGGCCACCACAATTCCTGCCGCAGTGCAAGCCCAAATAGACGCACTCAATCAGGCTGTGCAGCAGCTAGTCAGAGGAAGGACTTCTTACATCGATCACGATAGGAGGAAAGGTACTCCTTTCGTCCAAAGGATAGCTAATGCCGAAACTCCCAGCAAGTTCAAAATGCCTACGCTCCCGAACTTTGATGGATATGGGGACCCAGTCTCGCATGTGAATAAATTTGAGATTCAGATGGACATTCAGAAAGTGTCCGAAGACGCTCGGTGCAGGATCTTCCCTGCAACACTTTCTGAAGCAACACAGGAGTGGTTCTTTAAGTTCCCACCTGCAAGCATAGTTTCCTGGGAAATGTTCGTAAGGGAGTTCTACGGACAGTTCTACGCGGGTCGTGTGCACCCAACCGAAGCAAACCAGCTGGTCGAAATCCGCCAGCAGGATGGAGAGTCAGTGAAGGATTACGTCCAGCGATTTATGCGGGCGGCGGCTGGAGCAAAAATGGTAGGAGACGAAGGCAAGATGATGGCCATTACCGCAGGGGTAAAGCGTTGCTCTCCCCTCTGGAAGAGTCTCCGAAAGGAAGGAGTTAAAACGACCCAAGAGTTCTTGGATCGAGCCGATCGTTACATTAAACTCGAGGAAGCCATTGCTGATGATGGGAAACCCTCGAACAAGGGTAAAAAGGCCGCCGAGCCTGCCAAAGCCGCCAATGGTTCCAAACCTGATGGCAATGACAAAGGCCATAAAAACGGCAATGGTAATGGCAAAAATGGTGGGAAACGGCCGTATAGCGAGCCTTCCACCTCCGACAATAAACGAGCCAAGGGTAATCGTTATGAACCTAGGTTCACTAACTACACTGCCCTCATCGAGTCTCGGGGAGAGGTTTACCAGGCCACAAGCTCTAGTGTACCTTACAAGAAACTTGGGCCCATTCGAAAAGACATTTCGAAAAGAGACACTACCAAGTTCTGTCGTTACCATAACGACTACGGACATGACACTAATGAATGCAACCAGTTAAAAGACGAAATCGAGTTCCTTATTAGACAAGGACACTTGAGAAGGTACGTATGGGCCCCGGGAACTTCCCAACGAGAAGCTCCACGTGGCAACGAGCAGACGTCCACACGCCAACGCTCGCCACCATTACAGCCTGCCCCCGTAGCCGAAACACTCTTAACCATCTGTGGAGGCCCGCACCTCGCGGGAAATAGCGGAAAGGCTAGAGAACGATATGCTCGGACTCTACGTCATGACCAGGACATCGAGATGATGACTGTGGAGGAGCGTGCGCCAAAAAAGGCTCGCTCAGAGGAATATGGGATAACCTTCTCCGATGGCGATGCCCAGCACGTCCGGTTCCCACATTCCGATCCACTGGTCGTGGACATCCAGATGGCTAATATGATGGTAAAAAGAGTACTGGTCGATACAGGAAGTTCAGTGAACATCCTGTATAAGTCAACACTGGAACGCATGAAGTTGTCCGTAAAAGACCTGGAGCCCTGCAATCAAACCATATACGGCTTCTCTGGAGAAGGACTCGCCCCAGCCGGAATGATCAAACTCTCAGTAACAACGGGTACAGCACCTGCCTCAAGGACATTACTCACCACTTTTGTAGTGGTCGATTGTCCTTCAGCATATAACACTGTTATTGGAAGGCCCATACTGGTTGAGCTGAGGGCCATCATCTCCATGTGGCACCTAGCCATGAAGTTTCCAACGGACGCAGGGGTAGGATGCGTCTTAGGAAACCAAAGGGAAGCCAGGGAGTGCTATAACGCCTCGATCACAAAGGCAAAAAGTGGAACATCGAAGAGCGCTACCTCAGACCGATTGCAGATGACAGAAGACAGCAAACCCAATCAGGTGGTAACGTCACCAAATAGGGTGTTGCCCAAAGTGAGGATATAGATTTGGATCCTCGCTTTGGGGATTTTGAAGAAAATGTTGGACCCTTCGAGGACCTGGAAGAGGTCCAACTCGATGAAAAAGACCCGACCAGAGTCGTGAAGGTTGGGAAGAATTTAGAGCCTACCGCAAAGCAGGCACTGGTGGAATTCTTACAAGAAAACCAGGAAGTGTTCGCCTGGTCGCATAAAGACATGGTCGGGATAGATCCAGCAGTGATCAGCCATGTCCTGAACATAAACAAAGCCTTTCCACCTGTGCAACAAAAAAGAAGGCTGCTCGATAAAGACAGATCAAAAGCCTTAAAAGAAGAAGTCGAAAGACTTAAAGAGAATGGGTTCATCAGGGTGGCATTTTATCCATCATGGGTCTCAAATCCGGTGTTGGTCCCCAAGCCTAACGGCAAATGGCGGACCTGCGTGGATTTTACAGATCTCAATAAAGCCTGCCCAAAAGATTGTTTCCCACTCCCAAGGATCGACCAGTTGGTCGATGCTACTGCAGGACATGAGATCCTCTCGTTCATGGACGCGTATTCGGGTTACAACCAAATTAGCATACATCCCCCTGACGAGGATCACACCAGCTTTCGGACCGATACGGGCTTATATTGTTACAAAGTGATGCCCTTCGGGCTGAAAAACGCAGGTGCGACTTACCAACGACTGGTCAACCACATGTTCAAGGAGCTGATTGGGGTAAGCATGGAGGTATATGTGGATGACATGCTTGTAAAGTCCAAGAAGGCAGAAGGACATATGAGGGATTTGCAAGGATGCTTTGATGTGTTGAACAAGTATCAGATGAAATTGAACCCCCTCAAATGTTCCTTTGGAGTCGGATCAGGGAAGTTTTTGGGGTTTATAGTAAATTCAAGAGGAATTGAGGCCAACCCTGACAAGATAAAAGCCCTGATCGACATGAAGTCTCCGAAGAAAATCAAGGATGTACAAAGCCTGACCGGAAGGATCGCTGCCCTAAGTAGATTCATCTCAAAATCAACTGACAAGTGCGTTCCATTCTTCAATCTACTCAGGGGGAATAAGAAGTTTGAATGGACGGAAGACTGCGAGCAAGCATTCCAGGCCTTAAAGGCTCATATGTCGCAACCTCCCATCCTATCAAAACCAATCGAAGGAGAGACTTTGTATATTTATCTGGCAATTACCGAAGTTGCTGCTAGTGCGGTATTAATACGGGAGGAAGAAGGCGTACAGAAAGCTGTTTACTATGTCAGCAAAAGGCTTATCGGAGCAGAATTGAAATATCCACCAATCGAGAGGTTAGCATATTGCTTAATTCTAGCCTCCAGAAAGTTGCGTCCGTACTTCCAAGCCCATCCTATCACAGTTCTGACCGACCAACCCCTTCGGCAAGTCCTCCAAAAACCTGAGGCGGCTGGACGGCTGTTAAAATGGGCGGTCGAATTAGGACAGTTCGATGTAACTTATTCACCGCGAGCAGCAATAAAAGGACAAGTCTTGGCCGATTTTATTGCGGAGTTCACCGAACTCCCCAACAGTGAGCTGTGCAAACAGCCTGAAGCGCCCATGCCTCAAGACGAGACTCCTTCGTGGAAACTATTCACGGATGGTTCATCCAATGAATCCCACGCTGGAGCAGGAGTGATATTGATAACACCCGAAGGGCATCGATTTCACTGCGCAATCAGGTTTGACTTCGCAGCATCAAACAATGAAGCAGAATATGAAGCGCTCCTCGCTGGACTGAGAATGGCCAAAGATATGAGCATAAAAACGCTTGATATTTACAGTGACTCCCAGCTGGTCGTGAATCAAATCCTGGGAGAATATCAAGCGCGAGGATTAAAGATGATGGCATACCTTAATAAAACGAAAGATGTGCTAGCCCAGTTCACAAAGTACACCCTCCAGCAAATTCCGCGAGACCAAAATTCCAATGCAGACGCCTTAGCTAAACTCGCAAGTGCGAAGGATGCTGACACCTTGAACATAGTCCCGGTAGAAAGATTGAGTAAGCCAAGCATTGAAGTGGCCGAAGCCAACATGGAGATTCGTGCAGAAGATACGTGGATGACACCTTACATGGAGTATCTGACAAATGGAACATTGCCAGCAGATAGAAACAAGGCCAGAACTCTGCAAAGGCGGGCTGCTAGGTACATACTGCTCGACGGTGTTATGTACCGAAGAGGATATTCAATGCCACTACTCAGATGCATTACATCAGAAAAAGCTAAGGAACTCATGAAAGAAGTGCATGAAGGCTTCTGCGGAGATCACGCTGGGGGGCAGAGTTTGGCGAAAAAAGTTCTAAGACAAGGCTACTTCTGGCCAACAATGAACGAGGATTCAATGGAGTACGTACGAAGATGCGATAAATGTCAAAGGTTCTCCAAGATCCCACGAGCAGCTCCAAACGAGCTAAAGCAGATGCAGAGCCCGTGGCCTTTCGCAATATGGGGAATAGACTTGATTGGATCACTGCCAACAGGAAAAGGAGGAGTAAAGTACGCAGTCTTGGCAGTCGATTATTTCACAAAATGGGTCGAAGCTGAACCACTCGCAACCATCACAACCAAAAAAGTTCTTCACTTCGTCATCAAGAACATTGTATGCCGGTATGGATTGCCCAGGAAGATAGTTCTTCACTTCGTCATCAAGAACATAAAGAAGCACTTACGCTGGAGATTTCGTTCAAAGCCCTGTTCATGATCTGGTCGACTGGCAGCTCTTTGGCTTGAACCATTGCGGTCCTAACACGCTCGCCTTTACCAATGCGATCAAGGCGGTCTCGGGCGGATCGGATGGCACGGCTCATAAGTCTGGCCCCATGAGCCTCTTCGCGAGAAAGGTGCTCCCTGGCAGGCGCAGCCGGAGGATTCGGGCGAACAGGAGTAGTTTGCTATTCAGAAGGAGCTGGAGGAGGAGTAGGAGTTCGCCCAGTTGGCGCAGGACTTTGCCCAGTTGGCGTGCCCTGAGGAGGGTCTTCTGGTCGACTTTTCTTGGCTGGAGGGCCCCGACTGGATTCACCAGTTCTCTTTTTTGGCTTCCGTGTGAGTTGGGGGGTTTCTTCTTCTTCCTCGGCCTGATACATGTCAAAGATGTTGGGAGTCGACATATCTGCATGAAGGTAAACACAAGAGGTTAATAAGGAAAGAGAAAGGTGAAAGTAAGTAACACAACAGAAAGAAGATAACAAAGTAAATACCCGAGCTACAACTACTGGTCGCTACACTATTGACTCTATTAATCATATACTCATTTTCTGACATGAAGAAGTCTGGCCCTAGATTTGGAGCATATGTAAAGTTACCGTCCCCGTCAAACATATGACAGGGAATTGGCAAACCATTTAAAAGTGAAATAACGTTACCATTGTCATCAGAAGACTCTCCCAAGTCAACAACAGGCTCTGTGACCTTTTCTTTCCCCTTGCCTTGGGGAGCAGAAGGCCTTTCTACAGAAGGGCTACCCGTGGGTTCCCTGATCGTAACTCCTGTAGGCCTCCTCCTAGGAGAAGGCACAGGAGGTTGCTACTCGGGAACCCCCTCGGCAGTGGCATCACCCACCACGGGCCCTCTATTTTCATGGCGAGGAGCCAGGAGGCCAGACGACCTCAGGTTCTTTTCAATAATCAGGGCCTTGACGCTTTTCTCTGCGTCAGACATCCTGGCCAAAGCATTGGACCTCAACACCATGTCTGGTGTTGGAGTCGGACGTAACCAAGGGCCTGAAAAACAGGTCAAGTTTGAGAAAAAATGAAAGAATATACTCTGAGGAAAGGTATCGACCAGCGAAAGATAAGCTCATACCTCCTCTCGCGAAGGCCAAGTTGTTACTGGCTATGTCCGGAGTGAAGAAGTACTCCTTATTGTAATGCCCCACGTTCGAGACATGAGTAGTACCACTCAGGAACGTCCGGCCAGTTTCCTCGTGACAGAAGTGAAAAAAGCCCGTCCCATTGTGCTGAGGGTTGGACTTGAGGTCAAAAAGGTAATTGACCTCATGAGGTGAAGGTTCTGGCCATTTGTTAAGTTTGTATAGGATATAGAGTGCGGCCAGCATCCTATATCCATTAGGAGTTATTTGAAAAGGGGCGACACCAAAGTAATTGGTCACCCCCACAAAAAATGGATGAAGAGGGAGATAAGCTCCCACCTCAATATGGTATCGAGACCAGGCGTTGTTCGCCCCTCCTGGGAGGTTAGCCCTCTGGTCCGCAGTGGGACGTGTAATGGTTACCCCCATGAGGGGGAATTTTCTGAAGTAGTTGGCAACCATTCGAGGGGTCACCGAACTAGCCGGGGAGGTATACCACTCGACATCAGGCGGATTCCGATGATGAGGACGAGCCCTAGTTTGGATATTAGGGTCAGGAACAAGATTTTCTCGACCGCTGGTCGAGGGAACCCCAGCCTGCGAGCCAGGCTGGGCAGGAGAAGTAGGGTTACTTTCAGACTCGGGCCTTTTCTTGCCAGAAGACTTTGAACGGGCCATTGGAGGAGAAGGATGTGGTCTGGAAGAGGCTCGCGAGAAAGGTATCTGGTGAATACGATCGGTTGGTTGTTCTTCTCCCTCGAGCAGCTGGGCGAGGAGGTCGTCGTCGATGGGTCTCTCACCTCCCCACAAATCTGGCATTAAAATCTGCAAACAGAAGAATGGGGAGGTGAGGTTAGAGGATTCTAGAGGGCTTTTAGAATAACGCTGGTCGAGTATAAAAGTTAAGCCTTTATACAACAGCATTCTAACAAGAAACTAAATCTAAAGTGAAAGGTTTTCCTAAAAAGCTTTTTCAACTCCCCTTAGGGCGGGAAAATTTATTTTTTCAACTAGCTTAAAAATCGAAATGTTACTTCGGTTTTACGTCCTAAAAAGCATGATCCTGAGTTTTAAACTAACTCATAAGCCTACTCTGCCTACAAAAACATTCTATCTACAGGCGCCTAAAAACCAGATGCCGAGAGACTTAAACAGTACACCGTTAAGAAGCATGCACCACGAGGAATTAGAAGCATGGGGTTTCAGTAACTTACCAGGGAAAATGGTCGTGAAGGTGGAAGAAAGGACTTCGGAAATCAAGGAGCCCACCGTCTGAGTCTTGAAAGCACAAGAGAACGTTCGCCGAAGAAGGTAAAGCTCTGGTTTTTAGGGTTTTTGGCAGAATAATGGCGTGCGTGAAAAGAAAAGAAATGGCTCTGGTGGTCTTATATAAGTTTGTCTCTGATATTAAAAAGGCGTAATCATTAGTTTTCCTTTTTCGAAGTATGGGGGAACGTGATGGCCGTCGAAATTATTTCTGGGGAACTGAAAAGTCATGATTAGACAGGAGTGGGTTGCTTTTTTCAAGAACACACGAAGGGTTCTGACACGTCAGGAGGGGTTACCGAAGGGTCGTTCGTTCAAAGTTTATTTACTGTTCGTGGTAAATAAACTTTGGGGGGCAAATGTTATCCAATAAATTAGCATTTGTGACGTGGCGAATAATCTCTTGACACATGACTGATACCTGGAAGCGTCTGCTAGAGTATCGACCAGGAGACACACCAGAAGCAGGACAAGCCTGTCTTACTCGCGACCAGTCTGGTCGGTGGTTCCGCTGGCAAGGAAACATTTATGGGAAGATCTTTGTGAATCCTGAATTTATCTCATGCAATCTTCTGGATATCCCATTATTCAGGGGATAATATCTGTAACGATATTTTGTGACCTTCCATGAGCCTATAAATAGTAAGATATAGCTTAAGGGAAGGGACTTTTTGGCTGCTGAATCATAGAGATATAGAATTTCTCCTAGTAAATTTGTATTGTTTTGTCAGAAGTGTTGAAACTCATTGAACCCTTGTTCTTTGATCACACTTTTGGTTCCATATCAATATCATTCTATGTGGACGTAGGTCATTACCAGATCCTGGGGCCGAACCACTATAAATCACTGTGTTTTCTCCACTTTTGTCATTACATTATTCTCTTTACATTCGTCTATATCATTCATATTTTGACTCCGTGTCAGTTGGCCAAATCGTGGGTCAACAGTGTCCTTAGACTACCCTAGAGAATCTACATTAATCGAATACTGAAAAGGCTCAATAAGCAATTGTGCTCTCCTATGAAAGCCCCTATTGTGAAGGGTGGTAAGTTTTCTAGAGATCAGCGTCCTCAGAATGATGAAGAAAGAACTCATATGAATTTCGTCTCATACCCATATGTTGTAGGCAATCTGATGTATGCTCAAGTTTGCACACGGCCTGATATCGCCTTTATAGTTTGGGTGTTGGGTAGATACTTGAGTGATCATGGACTAAGCCATTTGAAAGCGACTAAGAATGTGAGATATATTCAAGGTACCAAGGATCTTATGTTGACATATCGGCATGTGGTTGGATTTTGTGATGTCGATCATGCAGGCTGAGTGGATGATAAAAAGTCCACTTCTAGTTATATTTTTATGATGGTTGGAGGAGCTATTTCATGGAAAAGTGTCAAACAAACACTTATAGCTACTTTGTCAATGCATGCATAGGTCATGGCATGTTATGAGGGTACTTGTCATGCAACATGGCTACAAAAATTCATTTCAGCTTTGGGAGTTGTAGACTCCATCTCTAGGTCACTGAAGATGTATTGTGACAATGTTGCAGCTGTGTCTTTTTCCAATAATACTAGGAGCTCTACTCGCTCCAAGCATTTGGATATCAAGTTTTATTTTGTTAAAGAAAAAATTGTGGAATCCCTCATCATCATAGAACACATGCCTTCAGCCAACATGTTAGTGGATCCACTAACTAAGGGTTTGCCTATTTGTTATTGAGATCTTGACCCTTTTGTGTTAGTGGGAGCTATGTTTTGCATTTATTGTGTATGATGAACATGTTTGTAGTTTTTTTTAAGGACTGCTTGCAGTTTATGACATACATTACATGCACAATTCATGTATTTTGGTCATTGTGTTTACCATAATGTCTTGGTTGCATCTTTTGCTTGGTTAAGTGACATAGCAATGATAGATATCAAGTTTTTATTTCTATCTCTATTGTTATAAAATTACATTTATTTGTATTTTTTTTTTACCTCTTTATGAATCTTGAAAAGCTTGATTGTTAAAATATTTATATCCTGTTGATATGATATTTTACAATATAGTCTTATATTGACTCATAAAGATTCATAATACAATGTTATTTTGTTTTGTTTATACCATCCAAGAGGGAAAATTGTTGGAAATAAATATGTGGACTAGTATAAACATATCAAGCATTATTAAACAACTACATCTTGCTTATGGTATTATTAGAGACCATAATGGGATGGTGCTATTTTCCTAAAATAATATTAGATGGTTCATACTACTAAATTATGTGACCAGCCCATTGAACCACATAAACTCAATTTGATCCAAAGTCAAGCCAAATAACCTAATTGTATATTAGAAAATGATTTAATATTCATTTTCTAATTTTGATATTTATGATATTCTTTTAATCATTAAAATGAATTATATGGGGCATTGAGGAATATACAAAGACTTTGTTTTGATTGAGGAGTAGTGCCCCAAAATAGATTATCACTCCATTATCTAGGGTTGCGCAGAAATTTTTACAACCCGAATAATCCGCCCAAACCAACCCGAAAAAACCGCCAAAAAACGCAACCCGAATAAACCGACAAAAATTTAAATCGCCCAATTGTTACATTGGGCGGGTTGAACATAATTATCAACCCGTCCAATTAAGAGCTTACTATTTTTTAATACATTTATATATATTAATATATTATATACATAATTAAATTTATATTTTTTTAAAAAAAATAAAACCCTATACGATTACTAAGTTAGTTTGCCTCTACCTCCTTTTTCTGTTTCTTTATTGGTGTCGCCGCTGCTCTCTCCTCTCTCGACTTTCTCTCAAGTTCTCAAGTCTCAATGTTGCAAAGTACTAGGCTAGGCAGGCAATTCATTTTGTCTCTCCCTCCGACCTTCCTTCTCTTTTGTTCAACGCCTTTCTCCACGCTCTTCTCTCTCGTCTCCAGTAGCAAAAGTACAGGACTCCGTCTTCGACAGCAACGCGACGTCGACTTTGGCAACAACAAACAGGTACCATATCTCTTCCAATCCATTATTGCATTCTCTGAGTTTTTGTGGTAGAAAGCTTGATTAATTTTTGGTGTTTCACTACTGCAAGTTTCTTAATTTTTTTATGGTTCAAATGCCTTGCATTCTCTGATTTTTTTATGGCAGAAAAATTGATTAAGTTTTGGGTATTTTACTGTTGCAATTGTCTTAATTTTTCTGTGTATTTCACTACTGCAAATGTCTTGATTTTTAGGTGTTTCACTGCAGCAAGTATCTTGCATTTTCTAATTCTTTTATGTGGCAAAAAACTTGATCAAGTTCTTATTTTTTATGTGTACCTGTAAGTCTTGCTGTAAGTTTTTGAATGTGTCTTCTCTTGGTGAATATATAGATTTCCATGAATCATTCTTACTGTTAGCGATTTATTTGTTTTGGATACAATCTTTGGATGAGCATTGAGAAAAATGGGTACCCGTACGTAAGGTTGCTGGTTAGTTCAATGTTTCTTCTTACATTACATATGTATATAGCCATACTCTATAAAAGAATGCACAATGTGGGAACATACATGGGAAATTAAATTGTTAGTTTAGATTGCTTCACTTGAGATAGTCTCTTTGGGTTATTAGCATATGTAGTGTACCTTCCATTGTTTATATTAAAAAAATAGTGGGAATATGCTTTGGATATAATCAAGGTTTGATTTGTGATGTGTACCGGTAAGCATGCTAGTTCAATATTTATATTCTTATAAGTATATATGCTAGTAGAAATTTATATAAAATTTTGGTTTTGCTTGCTTGTTACTCATTTTTTTCCAAATATTGACTTTCCTTCAAGATTTACAATTGCTCGTGATATCTACCAGTTGTTTTTGGAGGAAAAGAAAAAATTGAGAAATTAATTTGTCAATCGTAGGTTGTCTTTAACTATTGATTGTTGGACTTCCATACAGAATATTAGTTACATGTGCCTGACTGCTCATTGGATTGATGACAATTGGAAGATGCAAAAAAGGATTATTAGTTTCATTCAGGTTCCTAGCCATAAAGGTGACATGGTTGCAAAAGAAATGATTAGTTGCCTCAATCATTAGGGGATTACTCAACTTTTCTCCATCACTGTTGACAATGCCTCTTCAAATGATATAGCTTTGAGAAAAGTCAAGGAATATTTGTCTGAAAAGAAAAATGCTTTAGTTTTGGGTGGAGAGATGTTTCATATGCGGTGTTGTGCACATATTTTGAACTTGGTTGTTAGTGATGGTTTAAAAGAAATGAGTTATGCCATTTCTAGCATAAGGAATGCAGTTAGGTATGTGAGATCTTCACCGGCTAGGTTGAAGAGGTTCAAAGAAGCATGTAAAGATGTAAATGTTGAATCGAAAGCTTTATTATGTTTAGATGTGGTGACAAGGTGGAACTCCACCTACATGATGCTACAGGTTGCATTGAAGTTTAAGAAAGCTTTTAGGTATTTGGAAGGGGATGCAAATTACACAAAGTATTTTTGAAGAAGAAAGAGTAAATGGAGAAAAAGTGGATGGCCCACCAGAAAATACTGATTGGACTAATGCAGAAGTATTTGTTAAGTTTCTCAAGGCATTTTATGAACTTACTTTGAAGCTCAGTGGGTCATTGTATGTCACATCAAATCTTTTCTTCCAAGAGATTCTTGAAGTTCAAGTTGAGCTGAATGATATAAAGAGTAGTACAGATGAGTTGATGAGTAAAATGGCGGGGAGCATGCAGTTGAAGTTTGACAAGTATTGGGGCAATGTTGGGAAGATTAACTTGTTGCAATATATTGCCTCTATTTTGGATCCAAGATTCAAATTGGATGTTGTTCATAACGGTTTCAGGTATCTCTATGATCCCATTCAAGCTGAAAAAATGATAAAGAAAGTTGAGAATATGATGACTACCTTGTATGCATTTTATAAGGACATTGTTGTGCCACCTAGTTCCTCTAATGATCAACAAGCAAGTGAAAGTGTCACTTCCAATACAAGTGAAAGTTCTAGTAGCTCATCATTTCTTATTAAGCGAAGGTTTATTTTGAGTGAAGTAACCAGCAATGATTTGGATGATTATTATGCAGATCGAAAGGAAAAGTTAGTTGAGGATACGAATTTTGACGTTCTAGATTGGTGGCAAAGGAATGGAAACAAGTATCCTATTGTCTTTCATATTGCAAGAGATGTTCTGGCTGTTCAAATGTCTACAGTTGCTTCTGAATCAGCTTTTTCAGCTAGAGGACAGATTCTGATCCATTTAGAAGCTCTTTGTCTCCAAAAATGTTCGAGGCTTTAATTTGCTCAAAGAATTGGTTGACTTGTGAATATGATGCTCGTATTGTGTTGAGACAATACATGGACGAAATCGAATGTTTGGAGATATCCGAGCAAGTTGAGTCAGGTATGTTAATGTTATACTTGTCGTTTTTCTTAGTTCTTATTCTTAACTAAATTTAATAAATATTAGTTTCTAATGTGTTTTAATTTTATTTTTATATTAGAGGAATCGTGTATTACAAACACAGGAATTGAGACTACTACTGCTACTCCTAGTACTTTATGGGCCCTTTGATGGAGGAATCATGAGATGATTGTTGGTTACTTGGATTGGTATTATCTTTTTATATTTGTATTTGAACTTTAAAGTTTTAACGTGGTTGTATGATTTGTGATGTTTCATGGTTAGACTATTTTGTATTTGAATTTTGGACTAGGTATGTAATGTTTTACGGTGGTTGATTTAATTGTATTTGGACTTTGGTTTATAATTGGGCTTTAGACTATATTAATTTTCCTTTTAATTTTAAGGATATATATTTGTTACTTGTTTAATACTTTTAATGTTGATGCAATTATTAATATATTACAAGAAAAAATTTCAAATAAATATATAAATTAATTAAGTTTTGTTTTATTTTTTTACTATAAACTCAAAATATTGTTCTAAGCTTAAAAAGATAAATTTCACACTATTATTACTAGTATTGAAAGGAAAAAAACTACAAAAATGTAATCTGAAAAAAGAAAAAAAAATTCCTTCACACTTCAGTTTGGGCGAGTTGACCCGACCAACCCGCCCAAACTATTGGACGGGTTAAAATGATTTTTTTTCTTATTTAGGCAGGTTACGAGTTCACTTTTCCTAACCCGATTATAACATTGGACGGGTAAAAATGCCTTGTAATCCGACCAACCCGCCCAATGATCAGCCCTACCATTATCTTCTTCTAACACTTGTTGTTGTTTTCAGGCTGAAGAAGATGACAATTATACAAGAAGAAAGTAGTAATGGGGGAGGTAAGTTCATTCTCACTCATTTGAGTGTTTTTTGGTATACTTGAAACTCAAATGCATACTATTTGATGAGCTTGAATATGTGAAACTATTGTATAGATACTTTGTTGCTGATTTTTTATTTTAACAATTAATTATTCCTGCCGTTAAAGATGAAATTACATCTTTTATGAGTTTTTTTAACAAGTTTATAAAAATATGGTTTTTATTCAAAAGAATTTATTTTATGGCTTTTTTTTTAAAAAAAATTAATTTTATAATTTAGTTTCTCATATTTTTGTATAAAAATTGTTTTATGCTATAGTTTTATTTTTAATTAAATTTATTTAAATTAGGAGATTATTTTAGTCATTTAAGTATTTTTCATGTGATTATTTTTATATTAGTTTCATTATACAATATTGACTTAATATTTTAAAAAATGGAACTTAATCTATTTTATTGTTTTTATATTGTTTAATGTTTATTTTTCATAATTTAATGTTACAATTTAAAATCACAAATACATTTTTACTTTACTAATTTAGTTTTTATCTCTTCAACTTCTCTTCTCGTTGACGTCTTATATCTCCTCTCTCTTTGTCAAACTTTTTTTTGGAGAAATCTTCTTATTAAGTCACATGTCCTTCAACTCAAAATCAAAATCAAAGAAAATATAACTATGATAAAATATGTGGCATAATTATAGATGTTTTCAAATTTATGGGAAAGAAAATCCCATAAATATGAACTTCCAAATCAAAAAACCATAAAAATAGTAGAAAAATTAAATGTCCATATTTTTGTGAAACAACCTTGAAAAACCCATAAATATGAAGAAAAAATATATATTGTTCATTATTCATGTTATTGTGCGCTCGTACATGCTGAGATGTTAAATGTTCATGTTTTAGTAAATTTTCAAGATGATTTTGTTTTTAATGAACATTTCATTTTTACATCATATCGTATTAGACCATCTCTAATGAGAGATATAAATATTGTGTTATAT
The DNA here is from genome assembly GCF_963169125.1 of Humulus lupulus. Classification (NCBI taxonomy): domain Eukaryota; kingdom Viridiplantae; phylum Streptophyta; class Magnoliopsida; order Rosales; family Cannabaceae; genus Humulus; species Humulus lupulus. Next base: position 229,846,049 of record NC_084793.1, on the reverse strand, counting down.
TTGGCACAAAAAATAAATGTGGTATATTTGACATAATTTTTAGCATTATGCTCTAATGCACAATTGTAAAAGTTGATGCAAAAATCATTCTTTCATTAATGCTCATTTTATATTGATTGAAAATATACAAAAAGTAATAATTTTCTTTTATATTTTATTGTTGATTAAAGATAATAATAAAATAATAAGATAAAAAGTCTAACATTTATTGTTGATTATTAAAATTAATAATAAAAATAGCATAAAAGTAAATATAAAAGTGTAGCATTTATGGTGATGCAAAATATGCATCATGCTATATATTATGTGTCAAATTTGGTACAATTTTTAGCATGTGTCAAATTTGGCAAAGTTTTTTGCACACCATTGGAATAACTTTTTTTGTAAAGTGAGTTATATTTTAATAATATATCACTAATTTGGCACTTCATTGGAGTATCTCTAATGGAGCGTCAAATTAGTGATGCATTGCTAAAATATAGTTCATTTACAAAAAACTTGCTCTAATGGTGTGTCAAAAGTTGTATCAAATTTGGCTCATACTAAAAGTTTGGGTAAATTTGACATACAATATAGCATGATGCATATTTTGCATCACTATAAATGCTACACTTTTTATTTACTTTTATGTCATTTTTATTATCTTAGAATTATTTTTATATATTTGCATTAAATGTTATACTTTTCAGCTTATTATTTTATACTATTAATAATAAAATATAAAGAAAATGATTATTTTTTTTATATTTTCAATAAATATCAAATTAGTATTAATGAAATATTAAATTTTACAATAGTTTTTATAATTATGCATTGGAGTATGATGTTAAAAATTATGCTAAATATATAATATATTAATTTTTTGTGGTAAATATTGCATATTTACTATTCGAAGGCATGTTTATGTTTTAGTAATTCTTCAACAGGATTTTGTTTTTAATGAACATTTCCTTTTCACATCATATTGGCCAACTGGGCTCTCTTCTTCGACTCCGGGAGTCTGTTTTCGTGGGGAGCTATTCAGAATATATATACATATTTATATTGAAAGCCTTTTGTAAATGAAATCAAAAAGGTTAAAATTAGATAACACAATTATATAATTACAAAATATATATCACGTAAGAATAATAATAATAATCAAACTGCTAGGCTATTCGAATTTTACATTACTTCAAAGTAGTTTAATTAAGCTGAACTTTGCAATGCGTATCAGCCTTCCTGCTAATATAGGGTGTAAATTTTCTTCTTTTTAAGAAAATATATATTTATAAAAAAGAATGGCAATCTTTTGCATTTAAGACCAAACTCAAACCAGTCAAATAATGAGTCGTCTCTTTACAAAGAAATTTTCAAGGGAAAAAAATGTGATCATTAGCCAGAAATCAGAAGGAATGGAGGGAGGAGGAGAAAAAAATAAGAAAACATGGGTCAAGGAAAAAAAAAACTAATTCCAAGACTCACGTACAAAAAATTTCAAACGGATATAGAACATAAATCATCGAAAACATGTCTGATGTTAGGCCTCTCATTTACAGGGAGAATACACCTAAGTGATATTGCAAGTAAATCATCCATTGCTTTGGAGGGTTCTTCCCCACTAGCAATGTCTCTATCAATGCAGTCCCTTCCTCGTCCTTCCTGATCACACAGCCTAACCCAATCCGTAAGATCAACCGCACCCGATTGACCCGAAATAATATCACCCGCACTTCTTCTGGTTAGCAATTCCATCAAGATCACTCCAAATGCATAAACATCAGTCTTGAATGAGGGGATTGGTTTGGCTGCTGAGGATAGTTCTGGGGCTCGATAGCCCAAGGCCCCCATGTTTAGTATCTGTTCTGCAATACCAGCTGGTGTCATTAGGCGGTGAAGACTGTAATCGGTAAGCCGAGCCTCATATTCAGGACCAGCTAGGAGTATGTTTGTTGGCTTTAGATTTCCATGGGGCAGACCTCTGTCATGAAGGAATAAGAGACACCGAGCAACATCCACCGCAACTTTTAGTCTTTGGTTGAACATCAATGGAGAGTACCTCCGAGGTGTGGTCTCTGCATAAGATGTATATGAATGAAATTTTAATTTAAAAGTCATTGCACATGAATCAGTATTACGGACTATTGTATATTACTGAAAAATCCAATCTTAAACTTTCAATTCAGCCAAGGACTAAGACAATGCTTGATACTCGACCAGCACAGACATTGGCTCAAACACTCCTCAGGAAAACAAACTATGACGATGCTTGTTACTCACAATCATATAGACATTTTGCTCAAACAATCATCAGGAAAACAAACTAGCTATAAATCCTATCCCAGGTAGCCTATTCCCAAATCCCAACCATATAAATGATGCCTGTGTTTATATTTCTTCAGAAGCCAAGTTCCCATATGTGTCATTTCTTTGATTTGTGCCGAAACTTGAAAGTAAGAAAGATATCAACCTGCACACACAATCCTAGGTACAAATATAGAAGGTTTCCAAACACAAATTCCATTGGCACTTTTTCGGCTAGCCTAAAACTTATATGCATTTCTTTTCTATCTGGTGATTAGTCTCGTAATGTATTCAAGTATGCAAATAGTTTGTCACTTGATAACTCAGTTCTAAACAATACATTCTGGTTCGACTCCCCTGTCATGTTTACTCTGTTCAGTTCTAACCTTCAATTATGTCACAGATACAAATAAGGCAATCATGATCTCAAAAGCTTTTGATAAAATGAGAGTAAATTCTGGTGAGATTGAGGATAGCCCAACCTAACACCCAACAAAATTGTTCTTATAGAACTAGTATTAGAAATAACAATAAAGGGTCATAATGCAGAAGATTAATTCTATATCTCATTTCTTCTGTCTCAGTTGTAATGATAGTCATATTCTTCAAAATGCTTCATTAAAGCTCAAACAAACAATCACCAAATAAATTTCCAACAAATTTTATGCGAATCCTTGATAGATGACAAGTTGGCTAATGGATGAACTTAGGCATTTAATTTTATTTATCTAAGTGCAGCAAAGCACACCCATAACCACAATTCTTGATTGTAATGCCAGAAAGCTTGGCAAAACAGTTGCCCGACAATTATTTGACCTAAAGGTGCGAGGCCTAAATTCCATCTAACGCCAAAACAATATACTGAGCATAAGAAAACAAGAGTAGCAAAACAAAAAGCGGAAAGGGTGAAAAAGAGAAGAATATGTAAAAGTAGAACAATCAAACCTTAACATGTTGAATGTATACACCATAACATAGATGGCTCACTTGGAAGTTCGTGTGAAAATTTAAAAAGATACAATAAAAAAGAAACAGAGCGATCAATTTTAAAGAAGTCTTACCATAAAGATGCAGGGCCAAACTGTCACCATGGATATAATCTGCTAAAAGAAGCCTCTCTTGTTCTCTTGGTCCCCAGTAGTATGCCCTCAATGGAACAATGCTAGGATGCCTTATCGAGCCAATCCTTTTCACTTCTCTAGCAAACTCTTTCTTGTGCTTGACCAAGCCTACCCGTAACCATTTGACAGTCAACATATGTCCACTGTCTAAAGTAGCTTTGTACAAAGTTCCATGGCTGCTTCTACCAAGAACTTCAGCTGGAGCTCGAGATAGTTCCTCGGCAGTAAATGCCATTGAAGCATCCAGAAAGAACAATTCACCAGCTAATCTATCTGGTGAATACACGTCCAACATCACAGGTTGTTCACGTGCTTCTATGAAACGAGGAGAGGAGGACAATGGAGAACCTGGGGAGGATTTCCTTCCCGAAGTTGCAGGATAATTATCAAGGAGATCCATAGAAGCCGAAGTCGTTGCTACTTCCCGAGGTAAAACATGATCACCAACTTCAGTTGCCATCTCTCTCTGCGCAGATATTGACCCTGATTTTGAAGTTAACAAGTGATCATTTGAAAAACTCAATGAAGATGGTGGGGCCTGAACGTTGGAGGTGAACTTCAAAAACGAAGGCCTTGTGAATTTTCCTATCTTGATGTCCCTCCCTGTATTTTGACCTCCGAGTCCACTTCTCCTATGGAAATCTTTAAGCTGTGAACGATGATAAGCTAGTAAAACAAAAACTATCATAAAGGCAGCTCCAACAGATGCAAGTATGATTGCTACTTTAATATTACTACTTTTTGAAGGACGATCTTTCGTTTTACTAACACGATCTGGAACCGAATTTGATGTTGACATACCCTTAGGTAAGATAAGCAAGTCATTTCCTGGACGAAACGAAGAGATAGGAAAGCTTCTCAAATTTGCAGGAAGAGGACCCCTTAGATCATTGCTTGATACATTAAAAAAACTTAAGCTGGATGGAAGGTTATCAGGGATTTCACCATCAAATTTGTTGTGAGATAGATCAAGGTACTCCAACTTACTAAGTCTGTCCAACTCGTTTGGTAACTTTCCTGAAAAGCCATTATTTGCAAGATTCAGCAATTTGAGATTGATCATATTACCGACGTGTGAAGACAGGACACCTGACAAAGAATTACGGGAGAGGTCGAGGTGTTCTATCACTGGACTAGAAGGTAGATATAATAATTCACTCAAATGATCTCCTCCAAGAGAAATTGGTCCTGTAAGATGATTTCCTGAAAGATTGAGAGTTGTCAAAGTCCTTGAACTGAAGAAAGTACCAGGAATAGGCCCGCTAAGTTCATTTGAACTAAGGTCAACTGTCGACAGGCTAGGACAGGCCTCCAAGATGGAAGGCAAAGTACCTCCCATTGAATTATTTCTAAGGTTAATTGTAGTTAAACTCTGAAACTGTGAAGATAATTTTGGAAAGCTTCCTGATAACTCGTTTGAACTCATATCAAGAAACTCTAAATGAGCTTCCCAGTTCTGCATAGTGGAAACATCACCGGATATCATATTTTTGCTCAAATCGATCACCAGACAAGTTTTTAGAGTTGAGGGCAATGTCCCAGACAAACCGTTGGATGAAAGATTCAAATATTGCAAGCTTGTAGAATTAATTCCGACAAGAGAACCTGTAGATATACGAGCAAAAAACATCATACATTTGATAAACAGCAGCCATAGCTATGTTTTAAAGGTTAAAAAATAATTACAAGGGAGTTTATGTTTCCGGTAAAATAATCATACAGATCCTACAAGACCAATTGCAGGGGAAAAATACATTAAATCCCAACACATTTCAACATGGACTGATTAAAAGTACATAAAATTTACATTTTTTTTCCGAAATATATACGAAAATGTTGGAGAAATTTGCAAAATATACACCTTTACAGTAATGTGATCTCTTGAAAATAAGGACTATAAATAAATAAAACTTAAGATCGAGGGAGGAGACCGTCAAGTTTCTCAATCTTCCACATCAAACGATTCAGGTGCAGCAAAAAAAAATCATATAATATTAGCATTGAAAAATCTTAAAACAAACCTAAATTTGAAGGTTTGAAAAGGCAATTATTTTCAAAAGTTAGCAACTGCTGCATTTAATAATAGAAGGTCAATTCTTAACCTGTGAATCCATTGTTACTGAGATCCAGTTCTACAATCGGAATAGAAGTCTCAAACAACTCCTCTGGAATCGATCCAAACAACTGATTGTTCCCAAGACGCAAGACCCGCAAACTTGGCAAAGACCCAAATGGAGCAAGCTCTCCATTGATCTGATTATACCCCAAGTCCAGAACTTCCAAATTTCGAAACAACGTTATTGCATCACCCTTAAAGAAGCCACCACTCAACTTATTGTGACTCAAGTTCAAATGATGAACAGTGTTCGCCAAGCTCGAAACATTTTCCACAGGAAGAGAAATCGACCCGAAAAACTCGTTCACACTCAAATCAACGTACTCTAAATTGCGCAGTTCTTGTACTAAGTCACCAATGCTCCCCCATAACTGGTTCGAATGCAAATCCAACACTTTCAACTGCTGAAGATTCCTAAATCCACGAGGAAAGCCGCCTTTGAATTTGTTTGCCGAGAGATTAAGATGCTTCAAATCCCACAACCCACTGATCCGCTCCGGGATCGGACCGTAGAACTCATTCCCGGATAGATCCAAATGCTGCAACGAAGTCATTGTGCCCAAAGTTGGTTCAACCCGACCTGTGAATCTATTTCCAGCGAGACTAAGATTCTTAAGTTTCCCAAGCCCAATCAGAGTGTGAAACTTCAACTCACCACCGAGGCCAAGCCCTTCGAGGACCACGCTGGTGACATTGCCGTTCTCGTCGCAGGAAACGCCGGTCCAGGGAGGGCAATCGGTAAAGCTCTCGAGCGAGGGGTAGTTCCATGAGTCATGAACCTTCCGAAGCGGGTCGATACGTACCCCTTTCTTGAACTCGAGCAGGGATCGGAGCTCAGAGTCGGAGACGCAAGAGACCGAGACCAACAGTAGAGAGAGAAAGTAAGAGTAGAGAGCGGGAAAGAAATTCATTGGGTGTCGCGGGAAAACCCTAATGATTCATTGAAAAGATAAGCACGCCGTAGTACCCCGAGTCAGTCTCACTCACCCAACTCAACTACCGCGCGACGAAGAAGCAGAAGAATCGTTCTCGAAACCCTAGATTTAGAGAGAAAATGCGAGTTAGGGTTTTTTTGGGGTCATAGAATGAACAAAAACCAGAAAGAGAGAGAAAATCCGTTAAAAATGGCGGTTCTGTCAGGTGGACAGTGTTGGTTGGTGAAGCTGAGTAACTACAGTCTGTAAAGGACAAAACCCTTCTCTTTCTCTCCCTACGGATGAGAGAGAGGGAGTGCGATGGACCCCACTCACATGCGAGTTAACGGCGTTTAACGTCGTCTAACGTCGTTAACTTCTTTGTTAGGGAGGGACTGGACAGACAAACAGACAGACAAAGCCGGTGAAGTACGTATGTCAACGTTTTTTCCTTTTCTTTTTTTTTCAAATTTAAAAACGAAAAACAAAAAAAGGAATTTCCCATTTATGACCAATATTTTGGGTTGGAATCGAATTGATTAATGAGTTTTATGCATTTCTAACACTGTCTGGGAGCAATTTAAGGCAGTGTTTTTGCATGATTAATCAAAGTTTTGGATGGGATTTTTCATATATGGAAATAAACAAATATCCTAATTTTGGGTCAATACTTTTATTTTCGACAGAAAAAATATGGAATTTACTAATTAACCATTAAAGATAAGAACCCCTACCGTTCCATTTTTAAATTATTGTAAATGAATTATTATTATTCTAGGAGGAAAAAAAAAAAGAAATTCTTAAATTTGGAAGGAGCAATTATTGGTTTATTCTAATTCAAATTGGAAGCAAAATTTAAAGGATGAAATAATTGTATGCAAGGGTAGGGCATTTTATCAATCATAAAATATAAGTAGAAAACCAATCAAATCATATTATTTTCAGAAAGAATGAAAGTTTATCCCTTATGTCTTCTTGTACCTCCAAACTATAGTCTATGGCTAAAACTCACACACACGTCTTAATAATAATTGAAAAAATAAATAAACACACACCCTCACTTTGTGGCAATATATTATTTTAGTTTTTGGAGCCACCTAAGTACAAATTTATAAAGGATGAATTAATTAAAATACATATGTAAATATAATTCAATAAGGGCATATGATAAAAAGAACGCTATAATTATTGATTATGGGTCAATTCTTACTTTATTACACAACTCTCGTCTTTACCTGTAAATTGTCAAATATCTTTTCTTTTCTTTTGGGGTTTCTTTGTTTAAAAAATAAACAAGTGTGCCAAGTTGCAAAATGGGAACATTCTTTGGCATCCCTTGACATTTGCCCTCTTGGCCATGGTGGAATTTAGTATTAAGTATTTAAACCATTACCTAGATTCTTTTTCTTCTTTCTTTTGTGTTTAGCATGATAGTCATGTGAATTATAAGTAGTTTAGTAAATTAGTCTCTAAACTATAAATTGTAGCAATTAAGTCTCTAAATTTATTAAATAATAATAATTAAGTCTCTAATTTGTGATTTTTAAATTATTTTTTTTATGAAAAAAGTTGCATGACATTATCAAAGTGAAAATTTTGAGATATTGAATTCATCATTTTGTTTAGGATTTTTAGCATGCCAACCCCTTGAATTATATGTGGTTTAGTCCCAAAACTATAAAATGTAGCAATTAAGTCTTTGTATGTGATTTTTTTATTATTTTTATGAAAAAGATTGCATTACATTGGCAAAATAGTATCATAAACAAAATAATAAACTCAATATCTCCATTTTTTTTACTTTGGCAATGTCATACAGTCTTTTTCTTCAAAATTTAATAAAAAAACAACATAATAAGGATTTAATTGCTATTGTTTAATAAGTTCAAAGACTTAATTTGTACATTTTATAGTTCAGAGACTAATTTGTTAAACTATGTATTATTTAGAAGACTATCATGCAAAAAAGGTATTTTTTTTTATGATGTTATTTTGGTAATGCAATGCAATCTTTTTCACACAAAAAATCACATACAAGTACTTAGTTCCTACTGTTTAATGTGAACAGGGAATTAATTGCTATATTTTATAGTCCTTGACCAATTTGCTAAATCACATATAGTTTAGGGAAAAATCTTTTTTTTTCTTCTTTTCTTTTGCGGCACATTATCTAGACTTTCAATTTCATACAAAGTTGGAATATCTCACTTTTTATTATATAGAATATAGATACAAATATCTCTTCTATATAATAAGTGTGTAAATAACGAAAATACTTGATTTTAACAGTTTGTTTTTGTTAACTTCAATAGAATATTTTAAATATTTAACGGAATATATATTTAAAACTAACTTAAAAATATATATTTATCAATTATATTAATATAAATTTAAATATTATAAATTATCATTATTATAATAATATTTAATATAAGACTACATATATAATAATTATATTAATATAGATTTAAATTCAAATGTTATAAAATATCAATATTTTAATAACTATATTAATATAAATTTAAATGTTATAAAATATTATTATGATGATAATAGGGGAAATAGCGGTAAAAGTACCCAACGTTTTGAAAAACTTTTGAATTAATACTCAATTTTTTTTTTGTGGGAAAAGTACCCAATGTCCACTTCCGTTGGTATCCGTCGGTACCCAGCCCCAAAAGTCCGTTAAAAGCTAACCATGGACCCACGTGTCAGCTCCATATGGACCCACGAGTTTTTCGGAAACGAATACAAACAGAATAATAAAAAGATAAGGACTGTAGAAGTGCTGAAATATAACTAAACAAACAGTGTTTTTACGTGGTTCAGGCGTTAACAAGCCCTAGTCCACGAGTCGATGTTATTATACTTGGAAAGGACTACAGTAAGATGGCTGGTGTACAAGAACTTCACACACTCACAGTGTTTCTCTCGGGTTCTCTTGAAGAAGATGAAGCTAGAGAGATTTTTGTAGAGTTTTTGCTATGTGATCTGTTGGCCGTCCCCCTTCTTGTAAAATGAAGGGGTCTTTATAGCTAGGGTTTTGGATTAGGGTTTTTCTCTACGTACATGAGTCTTAATTACTCCAGCCATAAATAGGGAATATAATTACTGTAGTAGCATGGCTACAAAACTCTATGTGGGTATATTTACATGAAAGTATGGGGAACACACAAAGTCAGCCGTCTTTTCCAAGTTGTCAGCGGAACAGTAGGCGAAAAGGTACCCTTAGGCGTGCTGGGATGTGTGCGGCTTTGACCTGTCGGGCGTGTCAGGCGGGATCCTGTGTCAGGTGGATATCATTCCAAATATGCCTCCTCCATGACTCGACCGCTTGGTGTTGGTCCGTGCGAGGCACGGAACCGTTTCCGCGAAGAACACTCGAAGAGCTTCTCCTGGAAGGAGCTTCCCCGAAGGATACCCCGTCGGGAGTCCGAGAGGGTTGACGAGTTTCCGTGTCGTGTTTGCTTGGAAGAGTAATCCGGACACTAAACAAGAGAGACGAAGCCTTTCTGTCCATCCGCGAGCTCTGGTCACCTACCGTGAAAGACATCGATAATTCTGCTTCCCCGAGGACATCAATCTAAACGCTATCCGGAAATCTGGATAACAAATACCAAATCTTTTTTTTTGTGGGAAAAGTACCCAATGTCCACTTCCGTTGGTATCCGTCGGTACCCAGCCCCAAAAGTCCGTTAAAAGCTAACCATGGACCCACGTGTCAGCTCCATATTAGCCCATTTAAAAATATTTTTTTTAAATTAAATTTAAAATAGAAAAAAAATGATTAAAAAATAATTTAATTAGTAAAAAAATTAAAATCAATAAAAACAATTAAAATTAATTTTTATAATCATTTTTTAGAAAAATATTATTAAAGAAAATAAATTTAAAATCGAAAAAAATTATTTAATCAATAAAAAAATCAATTTTATTTTTATAATAAGTTTTTAGAACAATATTATTACAAAAATTAATTTAAAATAGAAAAAAAATATTTAATAAATAAAAAATTAAAATTTATTATTATAATCAGTTTTTTAAAAATTATTATAAAAAAAATACATTATAATTTTAATTTTTTAATAATTTGTTTTGTTGACGCCGTTTTTCGTCAACAGATAAAAGAAGAGCACGTAAACAATTAATGACAATGGCCAAACGAAACAAACAAATCAAACACACGGTTTTTTACGTGGTTCAGCAGTTAAATCTGCCTAGTCCACGAGTCTCTGTTATTAACCTCAAGATTATCTCTGAAAATTCTTAAGCATGAATTCTTCAGAGTTTTCTCTCAAGGATCAGAATTTCGGTCTATTACAATGGTGCATGGCTTCTCTATTTATAGAGAAGGATGCAGAATACTATCCCACATATTTTGGGTAGTTACTCTTTTATGAATAAAATAAATGGCTTTAAATGCCTATAATCAGATAAAAAAGGAAACGTCCCTGAAGACCAGGAAACACATAACTGATTAAATAATATCCCACGATTCCTGGGGATTTACATTAATAAATGAGGATTACATCTCATGTTTATAATACTTGTAGATTGTCAAGGTGGTTATAGCGTATCTCCAAGGCTTTAGCATCTCAGGTTTCACGTCATTGTGCGAGCCACTGACATCTCCCGAGTTAACATTGCTTTCGAGATAGTACATCGAGCTCAAGACCCCTGCTCCGAAGTTGTTCCTGAAGATGAGGGTGCTCTCAGAGATACCTTTCGAGATCGAGATCATTTCGAGGTCACGATACTCGAGGTCATGTATCGTACTTTGCCGGCTCGATTTACAATCCTAGAGCATACCCTAACCCTCACGAGACCATTTATTGCGAACTCAGCTTTCAAGGTCATATTTACTATGGCTCGAAATCTGGGTATAACATCTTGCCCTCTCAAAAGTATTTGTTCGAATCCTAAGAGAAGGAAACTTTTGAACTACTTCCTCTAGGGGACCGTACCGTCACACTCTTGAAAATGGACACGCGTCAGCCGGGTATTGCTCACTTTAGGTACATGAGTACCTTGGAAACACGCCCACGATCGTCCGTCTGACAACTTTTCGGCGCTTTCTTGTCATTAATCCCCATCCGTTCGATCTAGTGAGGATTCCATTCGACGCTCCTGATTAATTCCATTTTCCCACCTATATATACAAGACCCCCCCTCTTTTCGTCTTCTTCTTCACGTTTGTTCATCGTAAGCAAGAAAAGAAAAACAACCAGAAAACCAGAGACTCTCCTAAGAAGCTTCTGTCCCGCGCATGTTTTCTCGACCCAAGAAACAAAGAAATCCTGGTCTGTTCGAGTCAGTGAGTTCTTTCTTGCAACCTCTTCTCCAATCGACGATTTCGCTGCAATCACCATCACTGTGTAAGTACGCCATTTTTGTTTTTTTTTTATACTGTTTTTGCTGTGTATGCTAGTTTACGTTCTTAGCGTAATAAGATAGGGGGTTTCGTTTCGATAGGCTATTAAGTTTCCTAGACTTCCCCTGCTGGATTTCTCATCACTGGTTTATATCCAGTTTGAGCGAAGTTTCAACTTTCTGGGTTTTGAAAATTTTAGGCCATGTTTCTTGTACACTAAGTTTTCGGGTAAAAACCCTTGTCCTTGACAAATGCACGAAACCCAAGAATGCCCTTCCTGGCTAACCGCCACCTTTCTTTCCCTTGAATTTCAGGATTTTCAAAAGATCATCCACGCTCCTTTTCTTTCTTGTGGAACACACGCTCTGACTCTTTAGTAAGAGTCTCAATATTTAGTTTCTTGTTCTTAAATCTCCGAGTTCATCCCATCGAGCTCGTGATTCTTGCATGCATGGCCCTCACCATTTTTTCTTTCTCGTTAGATGTCACAGAATCTGGAAAGACGGTGGGGGTCATTGCGAGCCATCCCTTACGAGCCTAAATCTCCGAGCCCAGAATCGCTGTTCGCCCGGAATCAGCGTCGGATAAAAGAATACGAGCTTGCGCGCGAGCAAGAGGACATTCGAGCCCACTATCACCGTCAGATAGACGAGGTCATTGAAAAGAAGAGAAGAGTTCTTCAGGAGGCCATCTATCCGGAGCCCAACCCAGGACCTAGGCCAATCCCCCTCGACCCCGCGTTAAAAGTCACGGTTGCATATCATCCGGGGGAACTCCAATTTTCTTTAATGGCGGAGCCTTCGTCTTCGCAGCCTAGGAGGGAGATGTTTGAAGCCGAGTTCTACCAGAGCTCGGTTACCACCACTGACCAAATAACTGACATCTTGGCCCTCCATGGCCTTAGTTCGTTGGACACCCTGAAGTGTCGAGCTCCGGCTAGTCATGAACGGAGCTGTTTCGCCCCTGGGGGCCGCGATGCCAGCGTGAAATACGCGGCCTGGAGCCAGGAACATATAAGGGCAGGAGCTCTGCTGCCCTTGAAGTCCTTTTTCAGAGACTTCATTGATTTCGTTGGGTTGGCTCCATTCCAACTCAACACCAATTCGTACAGGGTGCTGTCTGCCCTGAGGTCCTTGTATCACGAGCTGCAGTGGAAAGGACCCTCACCTCAAGAGATTTTATATCTCTTTTGTTTGAAGAGTAACCCCTCCCGAGCTCGGGGAGGAGATGGTTTTTATTATCTTTCAAGCTACCCCAAGGAGACGAAGATTTTTGAAGATCTTCCAAACCACCCTCCTGACTCCAAAAAGGCTTTTTTCTGGACAGACGGTCTGTCCCCGTCTCGACATCGTTCGTTCAGGCGGATTCGTAAGTACTCTTGTTACTTTTATTTTTTGAGCTCGGAATTTTAGCCCTTAAGACCATACTTAGCTAAAATGTGTTTTGCCTTTTAGCTAATTTTCAGCGTCCCTCCTCCACCAAGACAATGAGGGAGCACAGAGAGGCCTTGCTCCGACTTCCTTATGGCAGGAGGTCTCTCTCGTATCTTCTTCAAGAGGGCAAGCTCCGAGCCTGTGGTTTGTTGGGAGAAGGCCAGTCAACCTCTGACTGGTCTAACAAAAAATACGAACGTTGGGAGGAGGTGCCACAGCCCACAAGCACCCTTCTTCCGAGGAGAGAAAAGAGGGCATCTCTCCCAGTTCGCTTGAGGAGTCCGCGATCTGGGAATGAAGCCAACGACGAGGCCTCGAGCTCGGACTCAGATGAAGGTAAAACCCTTCCTACTTCGAGAATGTGGTCCCCCACTTTGCTAAAACACAGGCCCAATAGGTTAGTCTCGTGCCCACAGGATAGATACCACTTCTACATATGGAGTTGGGTAGACGACTGTGTCCATAGGTTTGATAGTGGGCTCGGGAAATACGACACTATGTACACCACGGACGAGGTGTGAAATGGGATAGCTGTGCAGTATGGGACCAATGATTATAGGGAACTCTCGAGGTTATCACCAACTTATAGGGAAGGCACTCCCCCCGCCTCTTCTGAAGACGGGGGAATTTCATGGTCCCCAAGCTCGAGCTCGGGGGAAAGTTCCAGTTAAGTTTTTTCTACCATCACTCTACGTCTGTGATACTGAAGTAACTTGTACACCTCTTTTACTGACTCACTGTGTCGACTTGTGCAGGCAAGATGGACTCCGACCTTGACACCCTTATTGACAATGCGGGTGCCAAGAGGAGCAAACGCCCCAGGGCAGGGTCACTGAAAACCAGCCAGCCGGGGAAAGGCTCCAAGAGATCTAAGAAAACGCCTCCTCCTGCCCCGCCGGCTTCGAGCTCTGCTGCTGCGTCGACTGGCCAGACTAGCGCCCCCACGACGATGCCATCCTCGCAGACCGTCGTCTTTGCGGTGGCACCGGCCTCGCTGGCTGGTACCCCTGTCGTGGTTGAGTCCCAAACTCCTGTGGTGGGTCAAACGTCTTCTGCTCAGCTCGCCAAGAGACCTTCTGCTTCTCGAGCTCAGAAGCTAACCATCTCCACCCATATGGACTCATATGTGGTGGATAACGCTGCCGGACCTCATGGATCTACGCTGATTTCGGATGTCATGTCCCGGATCGGCCAGAGCTACGGCAGTTTCGAAGCTCCCCAGTGGCAGTGCCTAACTGGCACCCGAGACCGCACTGTTCTCTACGAGAAGAGTATCGAGCACACCGCTGCAGTAAGTATTTTTCCATATTTCTTTCGCTTATATCCATGCTGTCTTGAAGCTAATGGTGGTTTCTTCCTTTTTTCAGGCTCTTGCCTTCACGGCCCAGCTCAACTACGAGCTTAATAACGAGATCCATTCCAGCAGGACTCATGCCCAAGAGGCGAAGGACCTCCACCTTAGAGCGAACGATGATCTGAAGGCGGCGAATGCTAAGCTCGAAGCAGTGGTTAAGGAGCGTGAGGATATGGCCAAGGAGCTCGGAAAGCTGAAAGCTGAACTCGAGGAGCAAAAGAAAGATAACACCCAACTTCGGGAGACCAATAAGAAGCTCGAGGAGGACAAGACTGCCACCTTCGACCTTATAGAGGATGTCAAAGCTCGCCTGACTGCCGAGTACAAAGAAAAGAAGGAAAAGGCGGTCGACTCAGCCATGTACCGGATGTGGGCTTATAACGAAGAGTTGGACACCAGCTTCTTGGGTCCCCACGAGGCGCCGCTTCTTGAACGATGGAATGCTCGGCTCGAGAAGGAAGAGGCCGAACAGCTCGAGAAGGAAAAGGCTGAGCAGCTCGAGAGAGAAAATGCTGCTCCGGGCACCGTTTCGGTGGAAGCTCAGGAGGATAGTCATGCTATTCATCCTGGTGGGTCCAGTGTTACTGATGCTGAGAAGGCCAAGGAGACTCCTCTTCCTTGAATCTGGCCTCGGGGAGATCAGTTATCGGGGCTGCGTTCCCTTATTTCTGTAATTATTTTAATTTATGCCCACGGGGCTGATACAATTTCCTTTACTATTCTTTTATATGCTTTACATTTCTTGGCTCGAAATATTTTGCACATTTTTATATTGATGAACCGGTTATGTTTATTTATTCATACAAACATAGTTTGGATTTAGGCTCGAAATTCGATGCATTCATGCATAGTTTATTCGAATTATCCGCTTCCGACCTCGTTACTTATCAAGGTCGGATATTACTTTAACCATGAACTCAAGAGTACTTATATGGTGTGTAATGTGAATGATCGGGTTATATCTTTTTTTTTTGTTTAGTCACTTTTCCTCATCCTCAGTTTTTGTTCCGAGGTTAAGAGTTCGAAACTATTTTTCTTTAAGATATTCTAGCCTCGATCTCGACTTATCTCGAAATAGGTTTAGGTTCCTACTTATCATCGATTAATTTTTTGGCTGGTTTGTTCCAGACTTGTTAAGTTTGCACATCTGGTTAACTCCAAACGTTTTAGGTTTTTGGTAGTTCGGTTATGTCCGAACTATCTAAGCTCGCGTACTTGGTTATCTCCAAGTACTTTTATCTTTTTGATAAGTCGGTTATGTCCGAACTATCTAAGCTCGCGTACTTGGTTATCTCCAAATACTTTCATCTTTTTGATAAATCGGTTATGTCCGAACTATCTAAGCTCGCGTACTTGGTTATCTCCAAATACTTTTATCTTTTTGATAAGTCGGTTATGTCCGAACTATCTAAGCTCGCGTACTTGGTTATCTCCAAATACTTCATATAAATATATATTTTTTTATTTTTTAATCTGACGTTATATATACCAATGATGCCCCCTTAATATCCTATGAGTGTGACCATAGGTTATTAAATTAAGAGAGATTGTAAAAATAAAAATAAATTACATGTGAAACAAAGTGGACCCTTTATTTGATGAAATCCAAAAACAAACTAAATACAGATAGAAAATCATGGTTACAGGCAACACTTTTCCTACACTATTGATAATATGGTCTAAGGTGTTTGCCATTCCATGCTCGTGGTATCAGGCTCCCATCTAATCTCGCAAGTTTGTATACACCAGGTCGGATGACTGATTCTATCTGGTATGGCCCTTCCCAGTTTGGCCCGAGCACTCCAGCTGCTGGATCTCGGGTTGCTAAGAATACGCGTCTCAATATCAGATCTCCTACTCCGAACTTTCGATCTCGAACCCTTTTATTGAAATATCTTGTGGTTCGTTGCTGGTAAGCAGCGTTTCTCAGCTGAGCCTCTTCCCTTTTTTCTTCGATCAAGTCTAGGGTTTCTTCGAGCTGAGTGTGATTTGAATCCTGATCGTAAATTTGAGTTCGAATCGTTGGGATTTCGACCTCGATGGGCAACATTGCCTCGCAGCCGTACGCTAGAGAGAACGGGGTATGCCCCGTTGATGTCCGAGCTGTAGTTCTATATCCCCAAAGGACTTGAGGTAATTCCTCGGGCCATCGTCCCTTTGCCTCCTCCAACTTTTTCTTTAGAGAACTCTTGAGGGTTTTGTTAACGGCTTCGACCTGACCATTCGCTTGAGGGTGAGCCACTGATGAAAAGCTCTTTATTATACCGTTCTTGTCACAAAAGTTGGTGAATAAGTCGCAATCGAACTGGGTTCCGTTGTCAGATACAATCTTTCTTGGTACTCCATATCGGCATACGATGTTCTTTACCACAAAATCAAGGATCTTTTTCGAAGTTATGGTCGCCAATGGTTCAGCCTCTGTCCATTTTGTGAAGTAATCAACGGCGACCACAGCATATTTTACTCCGCCTTTGCCAGTTGGGAGTGAGCCTATGAGGTCGATGCCCCATACCGCGAAAGGCCATGGGGATGTCAACATGGTCAGTTCGGAAGGTGGAGCTCGGGGTATCGAGGCGAATCTCTGGCATTTGTCGCACTTTTTCACGTACTCGAAAGAGTCTGTTTTAATGGTTGGCTAGAAATATCCTTGGCGTATAATCTTCTTGGACAGGCTATGCCCCCCGGTATGGTCTCCGCAGAACCCTTCATGAATTTCTTCAATGATCTTCTTAGCCTCGGGAGGGGTTACACATCTAAGCAGCGACATGGAGTACCCTCTTCTGTATAACTTTCCATCCAGAATGATGTAACGAGGAAGTTGATACATCAACCTTCGAGCTTGATTTCGATCTCTTGGAAGAATTCCATTTTTGAGATAATCAACTATTGGACTCATCCAGGTTGGTTCTGTTTCAATCATACACACATCTTCCTCGTCTGGCTCAGTAATGCTGGGTGCTAATAGGTGTTCTACGGGTACAACATTCAGCTCTTCATTTTCGGCGGAAGTGGCGAGCCGAGCTAAGGCATCTGCATTTGAGTTTTGTTCTCGGGGAACCTATTCGATTGCATAAAACTCGAAATACTCTAATGCGGATTTTGCCTTCTCCAGATAAGCTATCATTCTTGTGCCACGAGCCTGGTACTCCCCCAAGATTTGATTAACCATGAGCTGGGAGTCGCTGTAGCAATGTATAGCTTTGGCCTTGAGCTCTTTTGCTATTCGTAGTCCCGCAAGCAGAGCCTCGTATTCAGCTTCATTATTAGATGCTTTAAAACCAAATCTTAAAGCAGAGTGAAATTTGCTCCCTGCAGGAGTGATCAGGATAACTCCTGCCCCCGCTCCATTTTCATTTGACGAGCCGTCGACGTAAAGTTTCCACAGCTCGTGGGCCGTGGTTATTACCTCGTCGTCGGCTATACCAGTGCACTCCACTATGAAGTCTGCCAAGGCTTGTGCCTTAATGGTCGTTCTTGGATGGTAAGTGATCTCGAACTGTCCGAGCTCAACAGCCCATTTAAGGAGCCGACCTGACGCCTCTAGTTTAGACAGGACTTGCCTAAGTGGTTGATCTGTCAGTACATGGATGGGATATGCCTGAAAGTAGGGGCGGAGCTTGCGAGATGAATGGATTAGGCTGAGGGAAAGCTTCTCCATCAATGGATATCTTGACTCTGCCCCCAGTAATCTTTTGCTGATGTAGTAGACGGGTTTCTGCAATTTCTCTTCTTCTCGAACGAGCACCACGCTTATCGCGTGTTCGGTAGTTGAGAGGTATAGGAACAATACTTCTCCTGTCTCAGGCTTCGAGAGGATGGGCGGTTCGGCTAAGTGCTTTTTGAGCTCCTGAAAGGCCAGCTCGCACTCCTCTGTCCATTCAAACTTCTTACTTCCTTTCAATAAGTTGAAGAATGGAAGGCCACGATCCGTTGACTTCAAGATGAATCTGCTCAGGGCGGCCATCCTCCCAGTCAGGCTTTGGACATCTTTATGCTTCCGAGGTGAAGGCATATCAATCAGGGCCTTTATTTTGTCGGGATTAGCCTCGATCCCTCGAGAGTTGACAATAAAGCCTAGAAATTTTCCCGAAGATACCCCAAAAGTGCACTTCTGAGGATTTAGCTTCATGTTGTATTTCCTGAGTACGCCAAAGCACTCTTCGAGATCGTCAACATGGTTCTTGTTAAGTTGAGACTTTACAAGCATGTCATCAACGTAAACTTCCATGTTGTTCCCTATTTGCTCTGAAAACATCATGTTTACAAGCCGCTGGTACGTGGCTACAGCATTCTTGAGTCCGAATGGCATGACATTGTAGCAGTAGAGCCCTTTATCTGTGATGAAACTCGTATGCTCTTGGTCGGGGGCATGCATGGGAATCTGGTTATATCCAGAATAGGCATCCATGAATGACATCAGGCCATGCCCCGCCGTGGCATCCACGAGCTGATCAATTCTTGGCAGCGGAAAACAGTCTTTTGGGCAGGCCTTGTTGAGGTCCGAGTAGTCAATGCAAGTTCTCCACGTCCCATTGGGCTTCGGGACCAACACTGGATTGGCTACCCAGTCAGGGTAAAAAGCGTCCCTAATGAAATTGTTTGCTTTTAGCCTGTCAACTTCCTCCTTTAGTGCTTTCTTTCTATCCTCGTCCAGCTGTCTTCGCTTTTGTTGCTTCGGGGGAAAGCTTTTGTCTATATTCAATGCGTGGCTTGCTACATTCGGGCTTATCCCCACCATGTCTGAGTGTGACCATGCGAAGACATCCTGGTTTTTCTTGAGAAAGTAAATTAATTGCTATTTTGCCTCGTCTTGGAGGTGTTTTCCAACCTTCACCTTCTTTGAGGGATCAGCTTCCTCGAGCTGAACTTCTTCGAGCTCCTCCAAAGGTTGGAGGTCAACTTTTTCCTCAATCCTCGGATCGATCTCCTCATCAATTTCTAAAACCGTCCCATCTTTATTTTGCATGATAACAAGTGCTTGAGCGCTCGTTTGTTTCTTTCCCCTCAAAGAGATGATGTAGCACTCCCTCCCTGCCAGTTGATCTCCTCTTAATGTTTCGACCCCGCTTGGAGTTGGGAACTTAAGGGCTAGATGCCTTACAGATGAAACTGCCCCCAGCCCGACCAGGGCGGGTCTCCCGAGCAGTACATTGTAGGCAGATGGTAACTCTACTACCACGAACTCCATTATCTTGGTCACCGAGACTCGATAGTCTCCCAAGGTCACAGGGAGTTCGATGGACCCCATACAGGCAGT
Organism: Humulus lupulus; assembly: GCF_963169125.1. Taxonomy (NCBI): domain Eukaryota; kingdom Viridiplantae; phylum Streptophyta; class Magnoliopsida; order Rosales; family Cannabaceae; genus Humulus; species Humulus lupulus. Next base: position 229,826,200 of record NC_084793.1, on the reverse strand, counting down.
TCCTTCTCCAGAAAAGACGTACAAAGTGGTTGCACAAGCCTTCAGGTCGCGAAGGGAGAGTCCCATTTTCTCTAGTGTTGCCTTATAAAGAATGTTAACTGAGCTCCCATTATCTATGAGAACTCGGCACACTCTTCTGTTGGCAAGCTGCAGGGTGATGACTAGTGGATCATGATGAGGGAACTGGACATGAGAGGCATCTTCCTCGGTGAAGGTTATAGGTTGAGTTTCAACTCTTTGGCTTTTTGGTGCCCTTGGTTCGGGTTCATAAGGAGACCCGTCCCCTGTCTTCAGCTCATTCACGTATCGCTTTTGAGCATTTCTACCCCCTCCTGCGAGATGAGGACCTCCCGAGATGGTTATTACGTCCTCTCCATCTATCGGCGGGGGCCTGTCTTCTTCCCGAGATCGGGAGTTATTCTTCTGTGCCGCCGAAGGCGCGGCTATTCTCTAGCTTGCAGTAGTCTGTCCAGTACTCTGGTTTTTGACATACTGCTGGAAATAACCTCTCGAGATCAACCCTTCGATCTCGTCCTTCAGCTGTCGGCACTCATCAGTTGTGTGTCCGGTGTCTCTGTGGAACCGGCAATACTTACTGGAATCCCTCTTGGATTTTTGATTTCTCATTGGGTCCGGACGCCTGAAGGGGACCTGGTTTTCATTAGCCAGGTATATGTTTTCCTGAGACTCGTTGAGCTCGGTGTGCACTTTATATACGGAGAAATACCTTTCTCCTTTCTTTTTCTTTCCTCCTTCAGCCTCGGGGTTATTTCCCTCGCTCTTTTTCCTCTTGGAGGGATTCTCCGAGGTAGGCTGTGGAGCCGCTGGGTTAGCCGAGGTTGAGGCGGAGTTAATGTTTATCGTTGTAGTTTCGGTCTGCGAGGTCGCCTTGAGCGTTGACCTCACCTCCTCTACATTGACAAATCTCTGCGCCCGTCTGTTAAACTCGGTTATTGACCTCACCGGTTTCCCTTGCATGTCATCCGAAAGGGCACTCCCAGGTAAAACACCAGCTCGGATAGCCATCAGGTGCCCACTGTCATCCACATCTCGAGCTCGGGCGACCTCTAGATTAAATCTTGTCAGGTAGCTTTTCAGTGTTTCGCCCGGCTGTTGTCGGACGTTAGTCAAAGTGGATGCCTCTGGTCTGACTCCCATCATAGCTCGTAACTGCTTCTTGAAGTCTCTAGACAACTGATCCCATGAAGTTATCGAGTGTCTCTTGTACTTTTCGAACCAACTCTTGGTAGGTCCGGCCAATGATGTTGGAAACAACATGCACCTGAGCTCGTAACCTACGTTACTGGCTCTCATAATAGTGTTGAATGTACTCAGGTGACTGCATGGATCGGTTTTTCCTTCAAACGCTGGGACGTGAGGAATCTGGAACCCTTGAGGAAATTGAGTGTTAGAAATATGTGGAGCGAACGGCTCGAGCTCCTCGTCAGAGTCCTCATATCGACCATTCCCTCGTTCATTCTTTAAAAGCCTGAAGGCTTTTTCGAGCTGATCAATCCTTTCTTGGACTGGGTCCTTAGGTGGTGTCTGGAATTGACAGTCATTGATCATGATTCCAGGCTCGCGTCTCCATGAGGGATCTCTACGCCCATTCAGGTGATTCCTTAGGTCCGGATTTGTCTGATCTCCCTTCCCCCTGCTCTGATTCAGATGATTTCGCAGGTCAGGACGACTCTTGCGATTTCCAGTATTTTTACGACCTCGGTCGTGTTTACTGACGGACCTGGTCTCTCCGGACTCGTCACTGGTGAAACTCATTGATCGGTCATTTCGTGGTGGATTCTTCCCACGTCGCCTCGTCTCCGCAGTGCGAGACCGAGACGTCTGACTTCTCTCAGATGGTGCGCCTCTCCGCTCCCGGAATGTCTCCCTGTTTTCTTGTCTTTCCCCTGTACGCCCTTGATCCTGATCTCGAACAGGTTGAGCGTTTCTGCGGGGAGGTGAAGGATATCTTACGGGAGACGGAGGGAACCGTATAGGCGACGGTGGCGGCCGCCCTTGCCTCGGCCTGGAGGGTCTAGAATTTGCCCGAGATGGGTCTGTCGCGTTCGGCGCACTACCAGGAACCTGAGTCCAAGCCTCGGTAGGAGCTCGGTTATTCTCAGTTCCTGCAGGCACTTCCACAGGTGGATTAGGCGGGACCCGAGCTCGGGTACTCCTCTGGGGCCTTGGAGGAGCAGATGGCTCTGCTGGTGCCGGAGGTTGAGTCGGCCTCCTTGTGGCAGCATCTTTCCGTGGACGTCCACGGGGCCTCCGGGGAGGAACATGCACGTCCCTTGGAGGAGGGACTTGGTTTTCGCGCGGAGGCGGGGGCTGAGCCACCTGCGCCTCTGCGGCCATCCTAGTCAACTCCTCATTCCGTTTGTTGGCTTCTGCCAACAGCTGTTTCAACTACCGGTTTTCCAGTTCTACAATAGGAACGTAACGCTCAGGATTGTAGTACATGTCCTCATCCCTTGGTTGTGGAGGTGGTCCCCGGGAATCAGAGGACCCACTTCTTTCATCAGCATCCGGGTTCTCCATTGGTTGTTTTCCAGGACGCCTTGGGTAATTTTCTTCAGGAGTGTTCTGATTGTTTGCGGCCATGAATCTCTCAGGGATGGATGCTTAAGGCTCTCAATGAAAGCACCAAACTGTTGACGTCGTTTTTCATCAACAGATAAAAGAAGAGCACGTAAACAATTAATGACAATGGCCAAACGAAACAAACAAATCAAACACACGGTTTTTTACGTGGTTCAGCAGTTAAATCTGCCTAGTCCACGAGTCTCTGTTATTAACCTCAAGATTATCTCTGAAAATTCTTAAGCATGAATTCTTCAGAGTTTTCTCTCAAGGATCAAAATTTCGGTCTATTACAATGGTGCATGACTTCTCTATTTATAGAGAAGGATGCAGAATACTATCCCACATATTTTGGGTAGTTACTCTTTTATGAATAAAATAAATGGCTTTAAATGCCTATAATCAGATAAAAAAGGAAACGTCCCTGAAGACCAGGAAACGCATAACTGATTAAATAATATCCCACGATTTCTGGGGATTTACATTAATAAATGAGGATTACATCTCATGTTTATAATACTTGTAGATATTCAAGGTGGTTATAGCGTATCTCCAAGGCTTTAGCATCTCAGGTTTCACGTCATTGTGCGAGCCACTGACATCTCCCGAGCTAACATTGCTTTCGAGATAGTACATCGAGCTCAAGACCCCTGCTCCGAAGTTGTTCCTGAAGATGAGGGTGCTCTCAGAGATACCTTTCGAGATCGAGATCATTTCGAGGTCACGATACTCGAGGTCATGTATCGTACTTTGCCGGCTCGATTTACAATCCTAGAGCATACCCTAATCCTCACGAGACCATTTATTGCGAACTCAGCTTTCGAGGTCATATTTACTTTGGCTCGAAATCTGGGTATAACATGTTTCTATTTTAAATTAATTTTTTAATAATTTTTTTCTAAAAACTAATTATAAAAATAAAATTTAATTTTTTTTATTGATTAAATATATTTTTTAATAATTTGTTTCGATTTTAATTTTTTTTAATAATATTTTTCTAAAAACTTATTATAAAATTAAATTTTAATTGTTTTTACTGATTTTAATTTTTTTTACTGATTAGGTTATTTTTTAATAATTTTTTCTATTTTCAATTTAAATTTTTTTTTAAATATTTTTAAATAGGCCAATATGGAGCTGACACGTGGGTCCAGAGTCAGCTTTTAACGGACTTTTGGGACTGGGTACCGCCGGATACCAACGGAAGTGGACATTGAGTATTTTTCCTACAAAAAAAAAGATTGGGTATTAATTCAGAAAATTTTCAAAACATTGAGTACTTCTGCCGTTATTTCCCGTAATAATATATAATCCTATTTTTTACTAATTATATTAATATGAATTCAAATATTATCATTATAATAATATAAATTTAAATGTTATAAAATATTATTATAATAATATATAATTTTATTTTTTTACTAATTATATTGATATGAATTTAAATATTATAATAATAATATATAATACATAATCATAATTTTTATTTTTATTAAAAAAAAATTATCATTTATGTTTAAAAAAATTAACATATTATATATATATTTTTTTAAAATTGTAAATACTATAAATTAATAAATATAATTAATAAATTATATAAATAAAACTAAGCAAAACTTCGATATTTGTATCTAGTATATATATATATACCTACGAAGATACCTACACTCAAGAAACTAAAATTTGATGCAAATGTTTGACCTTTATGAACTTTGCATCTTCTGATTGCATAATTCAATTAATTTGAGGAATTAAAATGAAATAAGATAAAGTTATATTATTACTTAATTAATTACAATTTACCAGTTGCTATACTTTAAACCTTAAATAAAATTTTGGTCTTGAACATTTAAATTAGCTACAATGATTATCATATAACCCTTTGTGGTATATTGCACTTCATGTATTCTATCTCATAAAACCATTTGTGCCATATTGCCTCAATATTAATTTAGTGGTCTAGCCATAGCTACTAACCAAAATTCAATTCCAAACTTTGTCAAGTGAGACTATTAATGATAGCAATATTAGTAAGTAGATTTGGGTTTGGATGATCCCCATTGAAGAGTGAGTGAGTTGTCATTGGTTGCCGTAATAGCACTAAATTGTATAAAAGATGAATTGTGTTGATTTAGGATCCTTTTTGGACGGCTAGGATTTACTTAATTTGAAGCATAAGAAGGTCAAAGACTGCATATTAAGGTCAAGTAGTGGGTGACCACGAAGGGTCCTTGATGTGTTGGTACACTCATTATGATGTTTTTCTTATTAAGTCATGTGTTTAAAAGTCCTTTAATTTTTATTTTATTTATATTGTATATGTATATAATTATGTATATTTATATTAGAAAGCGTCTATACTACTCCACAGAACAAACACAAAACTGACTTAGTTGGTTCTCATGTTGATGTCAAAATCCCAATATCAAGCTCTTGTCTTTTCCATCACTTATATTTACTAGTTTGATTTCATCAATAACTTTTTTTTTACTGTTGTCTTTTATGATCATCTTGGACTAAATCCCCAATTTTTTCTATTTAAAAAAAAAAAAAAAAAAGAACTCTTGAAATTATAGCTTTTTAAAAAAAACGACACAATTTTTGTCAGATAGCATAGATTAATGGTATTTAAAAAAAAATATTATGGTATGTACATATGTCAAATATCTAAGTATGAAAAGAACAAGTAAACTATTATTGTAGAGCTATACTTTACTAGTAGTACACATTCACAATCTCAACCAACTAAGGACGAAAAGAAACCAGTCCATCAGCAATGGTGTCATACAGAATTTTTTAATATTAACTTCATTGAATCTGATTGTAAAGTTTTAATTGATTACTTTTCTTTTAAACATTAAAACTACTTTATTAATAAGAAAGACCAGACTTGGCCATTACACAGGATATTCTCAAGGTGGGAACTCATGTTCACCTCACCTGAATAATTGTTCAAAATTGCCCATTTAGCAACATTATGAGCAGCATAATAAAGTTCCTAGTAACATAAGAAAACTGGCATCTCATAAAATTAGAACTTTCAGTAACCACATCTCTAACAACAACCAAAATTTCTCAATTCCTAACAGAGCCTTTAAAGTTATCAATCACAGTGGTTGTGTAACGTCCTGATTACTCCAAGACCGTTACTGTGAACTTTAAACAGTGCTTAACTCACTAAACGAGTCATTTTGTTATAAACGTGCATCTAGATGTTATTAATAGGTTAAGGTGAAAAATCTCGATTCAAAATGAATAGATATATTTTATTTAAAACATAAAATTGTACATGGGCTCGTAAAAGTGTTTACAAAATTATTTGCAATCCAAAATGGTCATTATAGTGTAAAAATTATAACCCGCCGACCTAAGCAGCAAAAATAGGGCTAACCCCTAGTTCCTCTGAGAACCCACATTGGCCGTGGTGATCAATCGATCGCATATGTACATATCGCCACCTAAGCTCTCCACTCAAGGCTGGGTGAAATTTTCTTTCCCTTTACTTGCACCACATAGCACCCGTGAGCTAAGGCTCAGCAAGAAAACTTATTATTGCATGTATGTAATATCAATAAATGATTCTAGTAATCATTCTGGGGCTTGCAGCCCTAGTCAGATAAGTGAGTCACACTTTGAGCTCCACACCCTAATTAGATAAGTGACTATTATGGCATACTCTGAATAGATGACTAATAAGTCTCTCTCTGGATAGATGACTAATAAGTCTATCTCTGAATAGATGACTTAGAACTCTATCTCTTGGGCTCTGCACCCTAAGCCACGTGACATTCAGTCACCTGAACCTTTTGGCTCTAGCTCTATGTAACTAGTCTTTAGACTAGACAAGCGCTTTTAGTTTTCATCAAACTAGGGGTCGGCCAAGCATTTCATGCTTATGGTGATTAGATCTAATCATTTCGGCCTGTGTTAAACACATTAATGTCATTCTTGACTCTTAAGTCAATACCATACAACCAGTGCTCATATCACCGTTGAACTTGACTAATAAGTCACAACTTCAAGATCAATACCAAACACCATTGTCGTTCTCTAACTAATAAGTCATTTCCATACACAGATAAGCAAAGTTGCTATGCATTTACTATGCAATCAATGTCAATATATAGAGCACTCAACATGATTCATCAATAACCATGCATGTCACATACTGAGCGTAGTTTTCTTACCTCTGGTTCGAGCGTGAAATAATAAAAGAACAACCTTTGAGAACGATCGATCCTTAAGTCCCTTAGCAGCCACCTATTCATAACCAAATATGAAATCCCATCAATAAAAATAAATAATAAAAGGTTCATGGTCTAAAACCTCGCCCCCTGGACCTCGAATCCTACTAAAATGGTTAGTAGATTCGATCCCGAGCCTTAAGAAATGAAACCCCGAGCCTAAACCCTTGAAAAACTCCTCCCTAGCACAAAAGGAAGGGGATGGCCGCGACTTGGCCTAGTGACGCGGCGCGCCCCCAAGACAGAGAGCAATCTGTCTGAGGTACCAGGGGCGGGTCGCAACTTGGCCTAGCAAGTCGCGGCGCGCCTGCTTCACAGAGCCCAAGGGAGGCTCTGACTTGGGTCCAAGTCACGACTTGCATGAACTAGGTCGCGACGTGACCCAATGATCCCAACCCCCTTGCCCATTTCTCAATTCAAACCAGCCCAATCCTTCATCAAATCAACCCAGAAATCATAACCAACCATTACCACAATATATATACACCAATTTATTAACAAAACCCAAGCTTTAACCCACTCAAAACCACACCATATAACCACTTCAAATATCAAACCTCAAGTTCAAGAACTAACTTAAAAACATAGCAAAACCAAAAAACCATGGCTGAAACCTTACCTAAATCACAGGTTTGAATCCCCTTCAATTACTGATCACAACCCTAACCCTCAAGCTTTGATCTCCTAGCTTGAAACCTCAATCTTGCTTCAAAAAATCAAAGGAAAAGAGAGGAAGAAATGATCGAGAGGGAGAAGGAAAAGAACTCTGTTTTTGCTGCCTAAAGCTTCTACAACTAGACACTTAATTTAAAATATAACCCTTGGTCAAAACACCAAAATGCCCCTAAGCCCGTGTAATTCTTATACAGCCACCCATGGGCAAAACAGTCATTTCCCGCTTATCCTGCTAACCATAATTAACGTCCTCAAATTCCCGTTATTCCCAATATTCTCAAATAATAATTAAATCATAACTCATTACTTGTTCATTCCCGGTAATGTACTAAACATCAAATTACCCCCAGACTTACCCCGAGCTTGGAAATTAATCCTGTTATGACCAAATCACTAATCTTGCGTTCTAGGATCGTCTCATGTCGAATAGTTCGAACATATCCACATTATTATGTGGTCTCATCCATAAATCATAACACATGCACATAAATATACAAATATGCCCTCAACGAGCCAAATTACGAAAATGCCCTTCAAATAATAAGTGAACCCAAATGCATGCAATTATCATCATATAATCACATAATTGCATATTAAATCAATTATGGCCCTCCCGGCCCCCTAATCCAGGCATTAAGCCACATTAGGGAATTTTGGTCGTTACAACTATCCCTTCCTTACAGAAATTTCGTCCTCGAAATTTACCTGAACAACTCGGGATACTGGCTCTGCATCTCTGACTCCAGCTCACAGGTCGCTTCTTCGACCTTGTTGTTCCTCCATAATACCTTAACCAAAGGTATAGTTTTATTTCTTAGGACCTTGTCCTTTCTGTCTAATATCTGGACTAATTGTTCCTCGTAGGAGAGATCTGCCTCAAGCTCCAAATCCTCGTAACTCAAAACATGAGTCACAACTGATACATACCTTTGAAGAGTCGAAACATGAAATACGTTATGCACTGCCGACAATGCTGGTGGTAAGGCCAACCTATAGGCTACCTGACTAATCCTCTCCAGGATCTCAAATGGACCTACAAATCTAGGGCTCAGCTTGCCCTTCTTCCCAAATCTTCCCACCCCTTTCCATGGCGATACTCTAAGGAAAAAATAATCTCCTACCTGGAATTCCACATTCCTGTGTTTGGGATCGACATAAATTTTCTGTCTACTTTGAGAAGCAAGCATCCGAGCTCTAATCTTCTCAATGGCCTCACTGGTCCTCTGAACTGCCTCAAGACCCAAGTATCTCATTTCTCCTGTCTCATCCCAATGAATGGGAGATCTGCATTTCCTACCATACAACATCTCATAAGGTGCCACCCTAATGGTAGACTGATAAATGTTGTTGTAGGAAAACTCTATCAAAGGTAGATACTTACTCTAGGATCCACCAAAGTCCAGTACACATGCTCGCAACATGTCTTCTAATATATGAATTGTCCTCTCAAATTGTCCATATGTCTGAGGATGATAAGCAGTAATGAACTTTAACTGTGTTCCCATGACCTTCTGTAAACTTCCCCAGAACTTGGAAGTGAATGTGGGGTCCCGATCTGACACAATCGACCTTGGTGCTCCATGGAGGCGCACGATCTCTCTCACATAGAGATCTGCGTACTGATCCACTGTAAAAGTAATCCTCACTGGAAGAAAGTGAGCTGACTTGGTATCGATCCACAATAACCCATATTGAATCATATTGACCAACAGTCCTGGGTAACCCCACCATGAAATCCATCGTGATGTCTTCCCATTTCCATTCTGGAATGTCTAGAGGCTGCAATAACCCTGCTGGCCTCTGATGCTCAGCCCTGACCTGTTGACATGTCAAACACTTAGCCACATACTCTACTACATCTCTCTTCATCCCAGGCCACCAATACAGTGATCTCACATCCTGGTACATCTTCGTGGTGCCTGGATGAAAAAAGTAAGGAGTAGTATGAGATTCATCCAGAATCTCTCACCTCAAAGCAGTGTCTAACGGAACACATATCTGACCTTTGTATCTCAGCAAACCCATGTCTGACACTGAATAATCTCTTGACACTCCAGCTAAAACATCCTCTCTCATCTTGATCAGTTGTGGATCACCCAACTGACTTTCCTTGATTCTCTCCAACAGCGTAGACTGAAGCGTAATGTTGGACAACTGGCCTACCAGCAATTCTATACCAGCTCTGGTCATATCCTCTGCTAATTCTCTGGATATCAGCCTTGCACTGAAAATCTATCCCAGACCCTTCCGGCTTAAAGCATCTACTACCACGTTGGCCTTTCCTGGATGATACAGAATCTCACAATCATAATATTTTACTAACTCTAGCCAACGCCTTTGTCTCATGTTCAAGTCTTTCTATATGAAGAAGTACTTCATGCTCTTGTGGTCAATATAATCTCACACTTCTCCCCATAAAGGTAATGCATCCATACCTTTAATGCAAAACCACAGCCGCCAACTCTAAGTCATGAGTTGGATATCTCTATTCATACTCCTTCAACTGACGTGAGGCATAAGCAATCACCTTCCCTGACTGCATCAGAACACAACCTAAACCCTGATGTGAGGCATCACAGTATATCACAAACTTCTCCTGATCTGTAGGAAGACTCAGAACTGGAGCTGTAATCAACCTCTACTTCAGTTCCTGGAAGTTGTTCTCACACTTGTCTGACCACACAAACTTCTGATTCTTGTGTGTCAGCTTAGTCAATGAAGTGACAATCTTTGACAACTCTTCCACGATACATCTGTAATAACCTGTCAATCCAAGGAAACTTCTAACTTCAGAATCATTCTTTGGCCTTGGCCAATCTCTGACCGCTTCAATCTTAGCTGGATCCACTTTAATCCCCTCCTTACTGACAATGTGCCCAAGGAAAGTTACCTGAGATAACCAGAATTCACACTTCTTGAACTTTGCAAACAATTGGTTTTCCCTCAGTCCCTATAGAACCAACCTCAGATACTGCTCATGCTCTGACTCTGACTCTGACTGAGAATAAACCAGAATACCATTGATGAAGATGATCACAAACTGGTCCAAATAATCCATGAACACTTTGTTCATCAAATCCATAAAAGCAGACGGGGCATTAGTCAATCCAAAAGACACATGACATTCAGTCACCTGAGCCTTTTGGCTCTGGCTCTATGTAACTAGTCTTTAGACTAAACAAGCGCATTTAGTTTTCATCAAACTTGGGGTCGATCAAGTATTTCATGCTTATGGTGATTAGATCTAATCATTTTGGCCTGTGTTAAATACATTAATGTTGTTCTTGACTCTTAAGCCAAGACTATACAACCAGTGCTCTTATCACCGCTGAACTTGACTGATAAGTTACAACTTCAGGATCAATACTAAACACCATTGTTGTTCTCTGACTAAGAAGTCATTTCCATACACAGATAATGTAACGCCCTAATCTCTAGGGATCGTTACGATGTGCATTTTAAACAATGATAAACTCGCTAACCGAGCCATTTGGCCATAATCATGTAACTAAGTATGATTAACGATTTAGGATTAAATTTTTTTGTTAAGATACGACGTTTCACTAAAACGTTTACTGTATACATTGAGATCCCAAAAATATAATTTAAAGGTTAATTACAATAGAAGATTTACAACCAGCCGACCTAAGCGGCAAAATAGGGTTTAACCCTAGTTCCTCTTTAAACCATTGGCCGTGGTGGTCGAGCAGCTGCATATGTACACATCGTCACCTAAGCTCTCCAACTCAAGGATGGTCCAGCTTTCTTTTTCCTTTACCTGCACCACATAGCACCTGTGAGCCAAAGCTCAGCAAGAAAACTCAATATGCTCATGAACAAGTAATAACATGTTACTAAGTCATAACAAGCATGCTTTGCAATAATAGCCATATTCATTCATGTGAATAAGTTCAAATAATGGTTGTGGGCTCTGCCCTTTGTATAGGTGATTTATGAGCCCTGCCCTTTGTATTGATGACTTTTAGGTCATAATGAAAATAGATGGCCAATGTGTCCATCTAAAATAAGTGACAATTAAGTCATGCACTAGGGCTCTGCACCCTAATCAGATGAGTGAATATCACTTTATGATTTTGGTAATCATACTGGGGCTTGTAGCCCAAATCAAATGAGTGATTAACACTTTGAGATTCTGGTAACCATATTGGGGCTTGTAGCCCTAATCAGATGAGTGAGTCACACTTTGGGCTCCGCACCCTAATCAGATGAGTGACTATGGAGTCACAAACTTGGGTTTTGCACCCTAATCAAATGAGTGACTATGGAGTCACAAACTTGAATTAGATAAGTGACTAATGAGTGAGGCACGAACTTGGGCTCCGCACCCTTAGCCATGTGATGATGCAGTCACCTAGGCCTTTTTTACCCTGGCTCTAAGTAACTAGCCATTAGACTAGATAAGTATTTTTGATTTCATCGAACTTAAGGTCGGTCAAGCATTAATGTTCATGATGATTCATTCAATGCTGATGTCGATTAGATCTAATCTTTTTGGCTTGCGTTGAACACACTAATACCGTTCTTGACTCATAAGTCAACACCATACAACTAGTGCTTAGTACTACTATCGAACTTGACTAATAAGTCACAACTTCACAGTCAACACTGACACCATTGCCAATTCCTGACTCATAAATCAATGCCATTCACAGATAAGCAAGATTGCTAAGCATTTAATGTAACGCCCTGGCTAGCCAAGACCATTACACTGTGTGTTTATAAAGGTGCAAGACTTGTTAATCAAGTCATTTAATTAGAAACGTGTTACTGAAA